>NW_027142441.1:2217606-2773659 GCF_026170545.1 Melanerpes formicivorus
AGCAGATTGAGATTGGATGTGGGGAACAAGTTCTGCACCATGAAGGTAGTGGAGCACTGGAACAGGTTGCCTTGGGGAGGTGGTTGGAGCCCATCCTTGGAGATATTCAAGGTGAGGACAGGTGTGGACAGGTGTGATAGGTTAATGCCCATCCTGGAAGCAGGGGGGAGAGGGCTTGTAAGAGCATTGTCCTCCCTGCAGGGAGTTTTCCCCCTGGGAAACTAAATTAGTCTGATCCACTCCCCCTCCCTGGCCTGCAGGGCTGTGAAAAGGAGGCCCCTGCAGCCATTAGCTCTCTTGGCCCCTGCCTGTTGCCTGGAGCAGGACTGCTGCTGGTTCCCTGCTTCTCTGCCCCGTGGTCCTCCCTGCTGTGCCCCAGCCTTTGCAAAGGACTGCTGTTGGAGTTCATGCTGCTTCTTTTGCACCCATCCTTGTTCCTTACCCTTGTGAACCCGACCTGTTATTGTTCACACACACACAGACACAGACATGGAGACACACACACACAGACACAGAGACACACACAGACACAGAGACACACAGACACACACACAGACACACAGACACACAGACACAGAGACACACACAGACACAGAGACACACAGACAGACGCACAGACACACAGACACACACACACAGAGACACGGAGACACACACAGACAGACACAGAGACACACACACAGAGACACACACACACACAGACACACAGACACAGAGAAACACAGATACAGAGACACACAGACAGACACACAGACACAGACAGACACACACAGACAGACACACAGACACAGACAGACAGACACACATACTGTTTAAAGTAAATTCTTTACCTCTCCACTTCCAAGCCAAACCCAAATTGTTTCTTGGTGGATTTGCTCCTTTCCTTCCTTCTCCTCTCCATTGGGAGAGAGGAGCTGGGGAGGGATTCTCAGCCTGGCCCCCATCTGAGCTCTTAAGTCCCAGTTAAGGCTCAAACCACCACAACAGGGCTCTGGGCAACCTGATCTAGTGGAGGATGTCCCTGCAGGCTGCCAGGGGCTTGGACTGGATGAGCTTTGGAGGTCCCTTCCAGTCCAGCCCATTCTGTGGTTCTATGACACAGTGCAGCTGAGCCTTGCACGGAGTTGTCCTTCTGTTGGCAGCAGTCTGTCCCATCAGGACAAGGCAGGGAGCACACATGGCAGGTGCTCAGAACGGCCTTGTTGCACCTAAATGAACATTCAAACCCAAGCTGGCAGTGCTTCTGAGTCAGCTCAGCAGGGTGTGTGAGGCACAGCAATAGTTTGGTACCTCCTTAGCCAAACACATCTCTGACACCAGCTCCACAGACACCACTGTGTGTGTGAACACGAGAGTGTGCACTTCTGCACAGCTCCTAGGTACTGAGTGCAGGCCAGAGTCAAGTGGTGCTCAAAACCTGACGGAAAAGCCAAAAGCAAGGTCTCAGCAGACCCAGACTGTCAGTTGTGGGCACCTCAGCACATGACAAAACGTTCAGTTTTGTGCCCCTCACTGCAAGAAGGACATTGAGAAGCTGGAGCAGGTCCAGAGAAGGGCAACCAAGCTGGGGAAGGGTCTGGAGAACAGGGCTGGGGAGGAGCAGCTGAGGGAGCTGGGGGTGTGGAGTGTGGAGCAGAGGAGGCTGAGGGAGACCTCATTGCTCTCTGCAGCTCCCTGAGAGGAGGCTGGAGCCAGGTGGGGGTTGGGCTCTGCTCCAAGGTAACAAGTGATAAGATGAAAGGAAATAGCCAGGGGAGGCTTAGGTTGGAGAGGAGGAAAACTGTTTTTGCTGCAGGAATGGTCAGGGACTGGCAGAGGCTGCCCAGGGAGGTGGTGGAGTCCCCATGCCTGGAGGGGTTCCAGAGAGCTGTGGCCATGGCACTTGGGGCCAGGGTTTGGTGGCCATGGTGGTGCTGGGTTGATGTGGGACTGATGATCTTGGAGAGGTTTTCCAACCCAGACAGTTCTGTGATAAGAAAAGCTCTGCCTCCAAGAAGTCAACAGATGTTTTGTGCACCTGTACCCCACAGACCTTGCACTGGTGATTAAACATCTGCAGTGCTGCTCCTGTCCCATGTCTAATTCGTGCCAGTCCCCAGTGTCAGGTTTTGGTTACCTGCCTAAAGAAACTCTGCTGCTCAGCAGCTGCCCCTGCCCAAGCAAGGCTAGAGGGAGTGTGGGCTGCAGGGAAGCAGCAGGCTGCAGTCCTTTGGTCCTGGGAGCAGCACTGAAGTGAAAAACCAATCTCATCTGTTTGTAAGAGAGCTGAAGGATTTCAGCAAACCTCTCTGCGTTCAGCCAAGGGAAAGGGCAGGCCAGGAGGCAATGGAAAAACAACTCTGCTTCCCCAGAAACCCAAACAACTTCCCCCAGGGTGCAGAACCACAGAACACATCCAGCTGGAAGAGAGCTCCAAGCTCAGCCAGTCCAACCCAAGGCTGCACTGCAGGCTCAACACCAAACCCTGTCCCTGAGCCCCAGGGGCACAGCTGCTGGAACACCCCCAGGGATGGGGACTGCAGCACTGCCCTGGGCAGCCTCTGCCAATGGCTGAGATCCCTTCCAGGGCAGAAACATTTCCTGAGCTCCAGCCTGAGCCTCCCCTGGGGCAGCTTGGAGCCATTGCCTCTGGTGACTCCACCACCTCTCTGGGCAGCCTGTTCCAAACCCTGACCACTCTTGCAGCAAACAAATTTTTCCTCATCTTCAACCTAACCCTCCCCTGGCACAGTTCCAGGACATTTCCTCTCCTTCTCTCACCTGAGACTAGGCAGAAGAGCCCAACCTCCTCCTCACTCCAACCTCCCTTCAGGGAGCTGCAGAGAGCAAGGAGCTCTCCCTCAGCCTCCTCTTCTCCAGCCTCAACACCCCCAGCTCCCTCAGCCCTCCTCTAGCCCAGGGGCTCCAGGCCCTTCTCCAGCCTGGCTGCCCTGCTCTGGACAGGCTCCAGTCCCTCAGTGTCCTTCCTGCAGGGAGGGCCCAGAGCTGAGCACAGCTCTGAGCTGTGGCCTCCCCAGTGCTGAGCACAGGGGATGATCACCTCCTGTCCCTGCTGCCCACCCTGCTCCTGACCCAAGCCAGGCTGCCAGTGGCTTCCTTGGCCACCTGGTGTGTCCACAGTGTGTGGCTGTCCACAGTGTGACTCAAAGGGTTTCTGCTGATCAGCTGTAATGGGTTGCTACCTTTTAAGGTTCCTGATAAGCAGCACTGCAGCCCAGAACAGCTTCTGGGCGCTCAGAGAACCTGGCTGGGTGATGGAATCAGCTCCTTGGCCACACAGATTCTGTTTTGCAGCATAGTTTATTTTCTAGTTTGTTTGAGAGGGAAGCACTGGTCCCAGAAAACAGAGATCCATGTACAGAGCACTTTGAGAAGTGCAAGATTGAACTTTTCTGAGCAAGGCATGGGCTTTCTTCCCAGAGTTTGAAGCATATTTCAGTGTGTGCAGCTCCTGGCTCTCCATTCTCTTCCTCTGGCCTTCACTTGCACTGTAGGTAGCACCTCCCAGGGCAGAATTCCTCACCAGAGGGGTGAAGGAATGGAAGCATTTCCAAATCATTCTGCAAAGCAATTCACTGCTGTGGCCTTTTCCCAGGAGCAGAAGGAAGGCAGAAAAGAGGCAGGCAGGCAGGAGGGAAGGAAGGAAAAGCTTTTATTAACAAGGCCTTTGCACGCTACCCTGCTGGAAGTCTGGCTGTGGCCAGAGCTGTGGTGGTTAGTCCTTAGCTCAAGCGTTACACATGCAGATGGGCTGCACACAGTAAGGAAATGGCTACCTAAAATCTGCTTCAAAAGTTATTTATCCAGAGCAAGGCACCTGGGAAATGACAAATACTTCTATCTGGAGAAGGATTTCTCTGTGGCTGAGCTAGGCTGGCAGCAAACCTTACTGAGCCATCAGTACCTTGATTGTTTTCTTTGGCCCCTGTGCACTATGTTTGTAAAACAAACCCAAGTCAGTAAAAAAAAAACCCAACAAGAGAGAACACCTGTAAAAAGCAAAACATTTTGTACAAAAATACAAAGTTTTAAAAGCTCTTTAAAGTATATTCCAGATTACTGAGAGGAGCTGGGCTCTAATACACTTGTAGAACATCTATATACTGGTGTAGCTGAATCGCTTCCCTACAGTTGGGATCTTAGCAAAGGAGGCTGTTTACACAGCTGCCTTCTGTGATCTTGTGGAGCAGTCACCACCAGTCTCAGGCTGACAGAAGGCCTTCTCTCAGAACACAAAAGTTGGTTCTGCATCTGGGCACTGGTTGGGAAGAAAATCTCTAGCAGAAGGAGTTCAATGGCATTTCCTGATGCTGTGGCTTGAAAGGCCTCAGACGCTGGCAAGATGCTGGGGAAGAGCTGCTGCTGAATCCCTCTGTGCATTAAACCCAGTTTTCAGTGCTTGCTGGTTCCTTGCTTTCTCTTCTTCCCCCCAGTGTTGGTAGGCAATGCTGCTCTCTCCCAGGATTTCCTTCTTCTCTAAGCAGATTTCTGTTGCATGTAGGTATCTGTAACGTCACAGCCAACTACACTCCAAATATCTGCCCTACAGGATGAGAGAAAAAAGGGAAACCACAAGAGGAAGGAAAGTAATCATGGGAAAAGTCTGTGAGGGCTAAATGCACTTCCACAAAGAAAAATGACCATTAAGTGTGTGCAAAGCTTGAGCAGAGTCACATTAAAATCCTTTAAGTCTTGGAAGAGAAAGATTTGTAAACCTTGAAGTGCTCCTGAGATAACAAATGTGTGCAGGAAAAGGAGAGCAAATTGCATTGCTGCTGACACAGTCCTTCCCTGGACATCCCAGCCAAGCTGAGTGCAGCTCTGTCTTGCTTTGCTTTAGGGGAAATCCCATGGATGGAATTTAATTCTGGTCTAGTGACATTTCATAGAGTCACAGAGTGGTTTGGGTTGGAAGGGACTTTAAAGCTCACCCAGTTCCAACCCCCTGCCATGGGCAGGGACACCTCCCACCAGCACAGCTTGCTCAAGGCCTCATCCAGCCTGGCCTTGAACACCTCCAGGCAGGAGGCAGCCACAGCCTCCCTGGGCAGCCTGTGCCAGAGTCTCCCCACCCTCACTGCAAAGAATTTCTTCCTCATCTCCAGTCTCAATCTCCTCTCTCCCAGCTCAAAGCCATTGTTCCTCATCCTGTCACTCCCAGCCCTTGTCACAAGTCCCTTTCCAGCTCTCCTGGAGCCCCTTCAGGTACTGGAAGGCTGCTCTGAGGTCTCCCTACAGCCTTCTCTTCTCCAGGCTGAACAGCCCCAACTCTCCCAGCCTGGCCCCACAGGGGAGGTTCTGCAGCCCTCTGATAATTTTATGGCCTACTCTGGAGCCTCTCCAGCAGCTCCAGGTTGTGCTGGGGGCCCCAGAGCTGGAGGCAGTGCTGCAGGTGGGGGCTGAGCAGAGCAGAGCAGAGGGGCAGAATCCCCTCCCTGTGCTGCTGCTCTCCCTGCTCTGGCTGCAGCTCAGCACTCAGCTGGCTCTGGGCTGCCAGGGACCACTGCTGGCTCCTGGGGAGTTTGTCACCAACTGACACCCCCAAGGCCTTCTCCTGCAGGCTGCTCTCCAGCCACTCCTCACCCAGCCTGGATTTCCCTGTTGCCCAGCACAGTGGGGTGGATCTGAGTAGAAGTGCTCCATGTGATTCCCCCTCTTCCTCAGAAGGCACTGCCATTGCATCTAGCCTGGATCCTCTCTCCTCTAGCTGTACCATTCTGGGTGAAATCATCAACCCAGCCCTTGCTTACCTTTGTCCATGTCTTTTTCACAAATGAAATTGTTAACATCTTCACAGTAGAAGTCATTCCAGAGCCCAGCATAGATCAGTCCAGCACAATCTTCCCCTGGCCCGTGCCCATGGCTCCAGTTATCAGGCTGCCCAGTTTTCCAGTTTCTTTCAAGCAAAAAGCAAGAGATATGGTTGCACAACTGACACAGGGCAGTGTTTCACCACAAGCAATGCAGGAAAACATCATGAGATCTGTTCTGAGCGGGAAGTGGATGTTGAAACAAACAGTACATGACTGACTGAAAATGGGAAACAGATGGAGTCCAGGGAAGGGAATCTACTAGGCCTCAGGCTGCCAAAACTCAGAGACCTAAAATTAGAGCCATTAACTTTAGTTTAGTTTCTGGATGTCCATGCACACAGAGTGGCAGTGCTCTGTGCTTCACCTGCCCGCCCCCAAGCCTGCACTGCCTGCACTTCTGCTGCCAGAGGGGACTCGGGGGAGCTGGCAACAGTGCTGCCAAGGTGGCAGTGCTCTGCCATTGCTGACTGCTCAGCCCCCTGCCTGCACTGGGGCCAGTCTTTTGGGAGGGACATAAGAGATTTACTTGTTCTATGGAGCAGTGCTTGGATGGGAAGAGAGTTTTTGGACTCAGAAGGAACGTAGCAAGTCTCTACACCCCTATCTTTGGAGGTCATTAGCTTCCATGGTGAAACTTCACACAGCATGTGAAAAGCTTGCAGCAAGGGTTTTCCCATCCTGTTTTCATTTAACAAGTGAGAAGTGCTTCCAACCCCAGGACTGAGAAGCTCCACTTCCCTGAAAACAGGTTGCTGAAGGGAGCTTGTGATTGCTGGCTGGCATGGTCCACACTCAGCTGAAAACATCCTGCCTGCCACAGGGCATCTGAGCAGGCACCTGGGAGCACAAAACAGCTTTCCAGAGGCAACAAAATACTTTGGAGCTCAGTGAGTGACAGCTCTGAGGTTACAACAGGGCACCTAAACCCAAAGCACAGCGTAGTGGAAAGCTCTTGAAAGCAGTGGATGAAGAGGGAGTCAGTCATAAAGAGAAGGAAAGATGAAAACAGGGAGAGGAAGGGAACTGCATGACAGCTCTGTTGCAGTGCTTCCCTGTTTCTCAGCACACACACCAAGGAGATCCCAGTGAATCACTTCCTCACATCTGCCTGCAGGCTGCTGCTCTGCAGCACGGCATGCTCGGCTCTATAAACCCTTCAGCCTGCTCCTCAGGGTGGAACACGTGGGTGGCTGCAACCTGTCCGGCTGGGACAGATGAGGTGCAGCCCTGGGACTGCTGGAGAGCTGCCAGCTCAGCGTCCAGCAGGCCCAGGCACAGCCACCCCTGCTTCCTGCCTGTGCTCAGTGCTTTCCCCTCGGGTTTGGGCTTTATCTAAAGGCTGCTCACTCCTTATCACAACCAGCACTCAGTTTACAACCAGCTGTATTGCAAGCCCAGCAAATTCAAGCAGAGATGTCTTGGGTTGAATTTGCCTTATTTGCATTACACTGGATCTCAGCTTCCTAAGACAAGTCAGGAGCAGTGTGCTGGCAAGGAGCAGTGTGCTGTGCAGTTCTGCCATTCTCCCACTCAACATTCAGCTCTCTTCCTGGCAAGGAAAGGAAGCCTTGTGCATGCAGAAGGGAGAGGGAAAAGCCCGCTTCGGCAGCACCCTCAGCACACAATTACTTCACTGGCCTCCAGAACCCTCTGGAGCCACTGGCTGATTTCTAGAGGCTGCTTTGGGAAGTGTCAGCAGGACTGGCAGCACCTGCAGGAACTCAGCACCCTGGGGGTTATTTACATACTTGTAGACTGGCAAGGACCCATCCAGCCACCGCCACTCGTTTTCCTTCTCTGAATCCGTGAGGCCAATCCAGAAGCTGCCTTTCCCAAAGATCTGCCTCTTGATCCATTGCTGTGGAAGAGAGATCTTAGTCCATAACAAACACAGCCACCTCTGGGAGCCAAAAGGCTACTCTGCTTTCATCAGCATCTTTGTTACCAGGAGAGGAAGTGCCAGGGAAGTGTTGAGGATGTGTTTCAGGCTTTGGCCTTGTGACCCCTTGCCCGCACTGGAATCCACTGCAGTGTTTGCATGGGAGCTGGGCAGCTATAAAGTCACAGCCAGCATCTCATAGGCACAAACTGGAACACCTCCCCCCTCCCCCCAAACAGTAAGCAGTTGGATCTTGATGTCTCTGCTGCTATGTAGCCACCAAAGAATTATTCACAGATTGAATACCAGGTTGGAAAGGACCTCAGGGTAAGAACAGAGTTGAAATAGTATGATAGCATAGCATCAGTCAGGGTTGGAAGGGACCACAAGGATCATCCAGTTCCAACCCCCCTGCCATGGGCAGGGACACCCCACACTAGATCAGCCTGGCCACAGCCTCATCCAGCCTGGCCTTAAACACCTCCAGGGACAGGGCCTCAACCACCTCCCTGGACAACCCATTCCAGGGCTTCACCACTCTCATGGGGAAGAACTTCCTCCTCCCCTCCAGCCTGAATCTCCCCACCTCCAGCTTCATTCCATTCCCCCTAGTCCTATCACTGCCTGAGATCCTGAGCAGTCCCTCCCCAGCCTTCCTGTAGCCCCCTTCAGATCCTGGAAGGCCACAATGAGGTCACCTGGGAGCCTTCTCTTCTGCAGACTGAACAGCCCCAACTCCTTCAGTCTGTCCTCATAGGAGAGGTGCTCCAGCCCTCTGATCATCCTTGTGGCCCTTCCCTGGACACTTTCCAGCCCCTCCAGATCCCTCTTGTCATAGGGGCTGCAGAACTGGACACAGGACTCCAGGTGGGGTCTCCCCAGAGCTGAGCAGAGGGGGAGGATCACCTCCCTCGACCTGCTGGCCACACTTCTCCTGCTGCAGCCCAGGGTCTGATTGGCTTTCTGGGCTGCAAGTGCACACTGAGAGCTCCTGGTGAGCTTCTCCTCCCCCAGCACCCCCAAGGCTCTCTCCTCAGGGCTGCTCTCCAGCCAGTCCCTGCCCAGCCTGGATTTGTGCCTGGGATTGCCTCCACCCAGCTGCAGGACCCTGCCCTTGGTCTTGTTGAACCTCATGAAATGAGCTGGCCCAGCACCCTGTCAAGCTGGGCCTTGCACTGTCTATTTCTGTTGAGCACCACTAAATGTGCAGCTAGATTGATGGGTAGATGAACAACAGTTGGTTGCAGTATTAAAGCAGACAATTGACAATCCAATTATATTCAGCACTGAATAAAAAACACAACAAAAACCCAACCCATTTTGGGCCATGTTCAAGGCATAGCAGACTCCATCCTTAAAGATTCAAAACTCCTTCAGTTCTCACCACCCTTTCTGGCTGCTCTGTGCCCACCACCTTATGGGTCAGTACCACCTCTGCTCACACTGCTCTCTGCATGTGCAGAAGCTGTTGAGGGGACAGAGGGTGGGCAAAATGCTAACGGGATCCAGTCACTGTGCTTCACTGCATGCAAGTGCTCTCAGCTTCCCACTTGCCCTCTGGCTCCAAACTTTCTTCTTGAGAAACAGAAAGAGAAGGCAATTACCTGCTCCTCTTTGTTGTTTATGATAACCAAGTGGGATGACCTCTCTTCACAGAACACCTTTGCCTCTTCAAAAATTTCTCTTTCAACTGAAAAGTAGTAGCACTTCTCTGTGTAGTTCTTCCAGTGAGGTGAACAACCTGCCATGGGAAGTGTTTTATGTTAAGCCAGGTGCTGGGATCTCCACAGGCCAGCAGTGACTGCACAGGGACAACAACAGCGGAGGGTCCCATGCCCACCCACACCACGCTGCCACCCGAGGTACTTACAAACAGGCTGGGGATTCACTCTTCAGTCAAAACACAGAGGTTATGGTTCTGAGGCTGGGTGCCTTTAAGAACCATGAAGTTACAGACTTCCAGGAAGTCCAAAGCATCCAGGGGTGGACAGGAAATGGCAATGTTTGGTGTTTCATCCCCATAAGCCCTGCATCTCTATAAAGCCAAGCACTTGCTTGCTCTGCCTTACCCCTCCTTCTCTGCTCCTGGCAGGGCATGCAGGCTGCCATCTCCTTCTGGGGGAGTGAGGCCTGGTTCAGCCTTGGCAATGCTGCCAGCTGGGGCCTGGGGCAGCCTGACTGGGGCCTGGAGGTGCCAAGCTGAACTTGGTGCGGTGCCACGTGGGTTCAGCAATGGAGGATGCGGACAGGCATGGGCACGGGGGGCACATCTGAGGCCTGGAGTTTTGGCCTAAGTGGGGGAGGGTTTTTTGAGAAGGCTGTTGGCTCAAGGAGGTTGCTGTGAGCCCAGGGGGCAGGCCTGGGCTGGGGCTGAATGTGCAAGTGGTGTTCTGTGCGTTATAGAGCGGGGAACAGCTCTTCCATCTCACTCCGAGGCTTCCCCATCCCGTGTGTGAGTGTCTGTGCCTTGCTCTCCTTTGGGGGGTAAAGTGTCGTTTCTGTCCACTCCTGATGACACCAGCTGCACCACTGCCCTGTGTCTCTGGCTGCTAGCGCACCAGGTCCGCAGGGGCAGCGCGGCCGTGCGGGAGCGGCGGTGCGGAGCGGCGGTGCGGAGCAGCGGTACCGAGCAGCTGCGCGGAGCGGCGGTGCCCAGCAGCGGCGCCCAGCAGCGGTGCCCAGCGCCCGCGCAGCGCTGTGCCAGCAGGGGGCGCAGGCGCCGTGTCCATAGCTTACCGTTGGCCTCGGGCTCTGCCGTGGGCTCGCTCTGCAGTGCCATTGGCTTCCCCGGTCCCGGTGGCCCCGGCGGGCCGGGTGGGCCCTTTGGACCGGGCAGCCCGGGGACTCCGGGTACCCCAGGCAGTCCTCGCGGTCCCGGTACCCCCGGCTCTCCCACAGTTCCTTGCAGGCCTTGGAATCCCTGCGGGCCCTGCGGCCCCGGCGGTCCGTCCTTGCCCGGCGGCCCCGGCGGCCCCGGCACGCCGCTGGGTCCCGGCAGCCCTGTCTTCCCGGGGGAGCCTCGCTGGCCTTTGGAGCCGGGGGAGCCTCTGGAGCCTTTCCCTCCTTTTTCTCCGGGTGGCCCAGCTGGCCCAGGGGGACCCTTCTCACCTGCAGGTCCCGGCGGCCCAGGCTCTCCTCTCTCTCCTTTCTGTCCTTTCAGGCCAGCGGGGCCCAGGGGACCTGGAGGGCCTCTGTCACCCTTAGGTCCCCTCGGACCGGGAGGACCTGAAACGACACAAGCGTGCAAGGTGGGGCCTCGGGGAGAGGCAGGGGCGAAGCCCCCGGGGCCCCGGCGGGGCACAGCTCGGGCAGGCAGCAGGGAGCGGAGCCGGCGAGCAGGCAGCCCCCGGCAGCGCCACAGCCGAGCCTGCGCCGCAGGGCTGAGCCACCCACAGCCCCGCACGGGGACACCGGCCGGACAGCCCTGTCCTGTGCGCAGGCATCGGGCCCTGCAGGCACACTGCCTGCTGCTGCTGCTGCCTGCAGCACTGCCTGCTGCTGCCCTGCTCCCTGCTCCCTGCCCTGCTCCCTGCCCTGCTCCCTGCCCTGCTCCTTGCCCTGCTCCCTGCTCCCTGCCCTGCTCCCTGCTCCCTGCCCTGCTCCCTGCTCTGCTCCCTGCCCTGCTCCCTGCTCCCTGCCCTGCTCCCTGCTCCCTGCCCTGCTCCCTGCCCTGCTCCCTGCCCTGCTCCCTGCCCTGCTCCCTGCCCTGCTCCCTGCCCTGCTCCCTGCTCCCTGCCCCCTGCCCTGCCCTGCTCCCTGCCCTGCTCCCTGCTCCGCTCCCTGCTCCCTGCTCCGCTCCCTGCTCCCTGCTCCGCTCCCTGCTCCCTGCTCCGCTCCCTGCTCCCTGCCCTGCTCCCTGCCCCCTGCCCTGCCCCCTGCCCTGCCCCCTGCCCTGCTCCCTGCCCTGCTCCCTGCTCTGCTCCCTGCTCCCTGCTCCCTGCCCTGCTCCCTGTTCTGCTCCCTGCTCCCTGCCCTGCTCCCTGCCCTGCTCCCTGCTCCCTGCCCTGCTCCCTGCCCTGCTCCCTGCTCCCTGCCCTGCTCCCTGCTCTGCTCCCTGCCCTGCTCCCTGTTCCCTGCCCTGCTCCCTGCTCCCTGCTCCCTGCCCTGCTCCCTGCTCTGCTCCTTGCTCCCTGCTCTGCTCCTTGCTCCCTGCCCTGCTCCCTGCTCCCTGCCCTGCTCCCTGCCCTGCTCCTTGCTCCCTGCCCTGCTCCTTGCTCCCTGCCCTGCTCCTTGCTCCCTGCCCTGCTCCTTGCTCCCTGCCCTGCTCCTTGCTCCCTGCTCTGCTCCTTGCTCCCTGCCCTGCTCCCTGCTCCCTGCTCTGCTCCCTGCTCCCTGCTCCCTGCTCTGCTCCCTGCCCTGCTCCCTGCTCCCTGCCCTGCTCCCTGCTCCCTGCCCTGCTCCCTGCTCCCTGCCCTGCTCCCTGCCCTGCTCCCTGCTCCCTGCCCTGCTCCCTGCCTTGCTCCCTGCTCTGCTCCCTGCCCTGCTCCCTGCTCCCTGCCCTGCTCCCTGCCCTGCTCCCTGCTCCCTGCCCTGCTCCCTGCCCTGCTCCCTGCCCTGCTCCCTGCCCTGCTCCCTGCTCTGCTCCCCTTGCTTTCCAGCCACATCTCACTGCTCTCAGCCTCTGCCTGCAGGGTCTCAGTTTGCTGCTCTGGCAGCAGTGGGTTGTCAAAAAGAGAGAAGCTGAGGCACAGACAGGGACAGGCCAGCACTGGGAAGGACTCAGCTGGTAACTGTCTGGCTGGAACAGCCAAGAGAGGGAACAGCAGCCTTCTGACAGCAGTAAGCAGCACAGTCAGTTTGGATTCTGGTAATGGATGAGCAAATGCCTTGCCAGTGCCCTGCCCCCTCCCCCAGTCCACGGAATTTCAAATCCTCCAGACATAAATTCCTAAACTGGAATCACTTAGGCCTGGTTGCAGTGAGAGAGGTGAAGGTTACTGACATGTAGGGCAACCAAGCTGGGGAAGGGTCTGGAGAAGAGGGCTGGGGAGGAGCAGCTGAGGGAGCTGGGGGTGGTGAGTGTGGAGCAGAGGAGGCTGAGGGAGACCTCATTGCTCTCTGCAGCCCCCTGAGAGGAGGCTCTTTTGCCTAGTCTCAGGTGACAGAAGCAGAGGAAATGGCCTGGAATTGTGCCAGGGGAGGCTGAGGTTGGAGATGAGGAAAATTTCTCTGCTGCAAGAGTGGTCAGGGATTGGAACAGTCTGGGACTTGATGGAGTCCCCATGCCTGGAGGTGTTCCAAGAACCGTGTGGCCATGGCACCTGGGGACAGGGTTCAGTGGCCACGGTGGTGTTAGGCTGACAGTTGGACTGGGTGGCTGCAGAGGGCTTTTCCAGCCCAAACAATTCCATGATTCTGTGTAGTCCTGGCTCTACTTCAGCCTTAGTTTATCTGGAGCAATGGGTTTACATTTGTGATCGGAGTGCTAGGCCTCCGAGTGTTCCCTGCCCCTGGGGTAATGCTGGACTGGGAGGAGCCTCCTAAACTTGATGCTATTTATTTCTGGAGGGAAGAAAATACCCCAGGATTAAAAACTAGGCAAAGCAGGATGCTTTCTGGCAGCCTAACTACTGGCTTAGAGTGAAAGAGCAGCTTGTTTGTTTCAGTCAGGGTGGGCCCTTCTGGGAACCGTCCCACAGATAGTTTTTAGCTGTTTCCTCCCGAGCAGGGATTGGTTTCTTCAGGCTCCACACCTTCCATGGCCTGTTTTAGAAACTAAATCAAAAGCAGATCCTGTCAGAATACAATTTTGCTAAGTCAGAAGCTTCTTTCACAACATCCCCATCCCAGCTATGTAAGGAAGGCCCAGGACAATCGGCATGGAAAACCCCAGCCTTTGCCGAGCTCAGGATGAGCTAATGGAGAGCTCCAGCACTCTGCCCTGGCAAGGATCAGCCTCCACAGAGCTGAAGCAGCAATGCAAGCAGGAACTCAGCAGAGACCTCTCTAGGCACTGCTGGGAGGCTGCATACCTTGCAGGATGGTGAAGTTCTTGAGGAGCTGGCCGTGTTTGGAGTCCACTAGCTTCATTTCTTCCATGATCACTGACAAGTTGGCAACTTCCACATCCAGCCTGGACCTCATCAAATCCTGCTGCACCTTGAGAGATGCAGAGTCCAAGCGGATGCTGGCCAGGGTGCTGTTCATGGAAGCCAGCTCGTCTGAGTGCTTGCTCAGGGTGTCTGTGCAGGTGGTCCTGACCTGGTTGAGGTTGCTGGTGAGAGTCCGCAGGTGCTGCGCGGTGTAGCTGATGTTGCTGATGATGTTGACTACGTCGGTCTCGAAGACCTGGAACCTCTCTTCCAGCTGGCTGAACTTGGCAGAGGTTCTGTTTTCATACTCTCTGTGCTGCTCCTGCAGGTCCTTCAGGTTTTGCTCATTGGCTTGGGCAATGCTGGTGATGTTCTCCATCTGGCCACTGAAGGAGCTGAGCTGATTGTTCATGTCCTCCAGCGTATCGTTGTTAGCTTTTGCCAGCGCCGAGTTGTTGGCAGCCAGAGTCTGCAGGTTCTGCACTTTCTCCTTGAGCCAGTCAGTGTCCTTCCGGGCCTGCAGGACCACCTGCTGCAGGTTCTGGAAATCACTCTTGATTCTGAGGATAGCCAGGCTTGTGTCTTCCATTGACTTCTGCAGCACGCTGATCAGATTTCTTTGCTGTATCTGGGTCAGGTTTAAGTTGTTCAGGCTCATGATGACCACGTTGTGGGAGTGCACTTGGTTTTGCAGCGCTGTCTGGATCGTGCTCGTGTCCTGCTGAAGATTGTTGATATAGCCAGTGTATGCCTGGAGAGTCTTATTGACACTGATGATCATGAAAGAGTTACTGTCTAAAGTACTCCTCATTTGGCTCTGTCTGTCATCTAGCACATTGCCAGACTCTTGCAGCTTCTCCAGTGTGACTTTGTTCCTGCTGGTTTTCTCCACAATGTCGTGAAGCTGCTGGCGGAGGGCCAGGATGTCAGCTCTGAAGGTAGACAGTTCAGTGTTAGTGTCCATGGCTTTTTGTCCAGCTTGGTCATCTAGTGCAGAGGAAAAAACAGAGGAAAGCTTCAGGGGGAGTTTTTCACAGCACAGCTCAGAGCAGCACAGCACAGCACAGGGTATTTTAAGCACACTCAGGTTGTCAGGATGCTGCTAACAGAACCTCTGGGCTGTCTTCCTGAGAAAGGAGCAAATGTCTGCCACTAGGTAGAGGAAGATTCCAAGAGGCATCAGTAAGACCTCGTGTGCTGGTGGGGGGAGCACAGTGGTGATTCTGCCCTCAAACATGGGAAGGACTGCTGTTAGAAACTGCTGAGCACAGGCAGTCAGCTGTGCTGCACTTGGAATGAGAACTGACTGGAGGCAGAGTTCAGAGCATTAGAGGCACCAGTGAGGCTCTTCTGGCACTGCAGCTCCACTTTGCAGGAAGCTCAGGAGGAAGTTTCAGCTTTTCCTGTTTCCTTCCCCCGTTCACTGTGGTGCAGTCCCTCTAGCTCTGTTGTTTAAAAGATTGCATTTAGCTTAACAGAAATCTCCAGTACCTATTTTAAAGCAGTCTGGGTTAGAGACAGCAGCGTTGCCCACAGGCTACCCCAGGCATGACAGGACATCAAGTGTTCCTGGTTTCCTCTCCAACACTACTGCTTCAAATGCCATTGATTTTGCTGTTACTGCTTCCTCATGGCCCCAGTTTGAGAAAGGCAAAACCTTTCATCCATGTGGAACTGCTCTGCTTTCACTTGCACTGCCCTGCAGAATGCTTCTGGAAGCCTGTCTGGCTATGATTAAGCTTCTGAGGCTACCCAGCTCCCCAGCCACGACACAGAAACCAGGGCAATAAGCACTCAACACTCACTTTGAGGGAAGAATTTTTCCCTTGACCTCAAACACTTCCCTCTCCCACATGCAGCCCATCTATTTGTGTCCCCATCAAGGGGAGCTGTATTTATGAATTATGCATTCTGCACTCCATAATTTCAGATGGCTGCAAAGGAGAGCAGGAAGCTTTTCATAAGCTACAGTGAATGCAGCTGTGTGTGGAGCTTGCTTCTGCTGTGTCTGAGTGAGTCATGATGGAGAACATCCAGTGGTGGCTTGTGAGATCGTAGTCTGAAGTGTTTACAGAGCCTTCAGTGGATAGACATCTGCCTGAGCACAGCTCTATCCCTGCCACTTGTCTCACTCCAGGTTCTTCTCAGCTCTGACTGTATGTTTGCCTCTTGGATTTAGCTCAAATTCCATTGTGCTCCCCACAGCTCTGGCAGCAGCCAGCCCCACATACAGCTGACCCCCGAGGGGCTGCCTTTCCTTCACCACATGCTGTGACCCTGCTCTCCTTTGTGCCTCCCCCACACACTGCCCCACCATTTTTTTACCTTCCTCCATGGCAAGTCCATTTAAATGGGAACTGATTGTCCTGGCCATCCATCCAGCAGCATGGAAAGAATGGGCATGAATGAATCAAAGGTGCTCCAAGGTGTGAAAACATCATCAGCACAGCACAAACCCCAAACAGAACCCAAACACCTGCCTGTGGGTTAGGAAGTGACCCTGCAGGGTATGGCCCAGTAGAGGAGGAGACACTGAGAAACTTCATGTTCCACAACTCAGTGCAGGTAATTTGTCCTAGAAATCCATCTCTCAGGGCATGGTCATGGAGCTAAGCAACACTGATTTCAAGGAGCACCCCCAGGTATGAGAACATTGACACAGAACTGATTGCACAAACTAGGAGTCTGTTTTCCTAGACAGGGAGGAAAGGTAAATGGCAGTGAACAAAATCCCTACCCATGATCTTTTTCCATCATCCTGCAAATTGAGAACTGAGATAGAGCCTGGGAGGTCTGAAATCCACCCACCCTGTGTCCTGTATTCCCA
Organism: Melanerpes formicivorus; assembly: GCF_026170545.1. Lineage (NCBI taxonomy): Eukaryota > Metazoa > Chordata > Aves > Piciformes > Picidae > Melanerpes > Melanerpes formicivorus. The sequence goes on from NW_027142441.1 coordinate 2,234,158, forward strand.
GATGGCTGAGAAACATTTTGTGAAAGGAGTCACCTTGCCTCAGAGACAAGAGTTTGAGCAGGTGACTGCTTTGGCATCATTTAAAATGGCCTTGAGTTTTGAATCCTTACTGAGAAAGTGGAGACTCAAAATTCAAATGAAGATAAGGAAGTGGCTGGATGGCTGCACTCAGAGTTGTGGTCAATGGCTCAGAGTCCAAATGCAGAGCAGTGGCAAGTGGTGTCCCTCAGGGGTCAGTGCTGGGAGCAGTGCTGTGGAACAGCTTTGTCAGGGCCATGGGCAGTGGCACTGAGGCTCCCTCAGCAAGGCTGAGAGGACACCAAGCTGTGTGCTCTGGCTGCACACTGGAGGGAAGGATCCATCCAGAGGGACCTGGACAGGCTGCACAGCTGGGACCAAGACAACCTCATGAAGGTCAACAAGGCCAAGGGCAAGGTCCTGCAGCTGGGGCAGGGCAATCCCAAGCACAAATCCAGCCTGGGTGAGGAGAGCAGCCTGGAGGAGAAGGCCTTGGGGGTGTCAGTTGGTGACAAACTCCCCAGGAGCCAGCACTGGTCCCTGGCAGCCCAGAGCCAGCTGAGTGCTGAGCTGCAGCCAGAGCAGGGAGAGCAGCAGCACAGGGAGGGGATTCTGCCCCTCTGCTCTGCTCTGCTCAGCCCCCACCTGCAGCACTGCCTCCAGCTCTGGGGCCCCCAGCACAAGAAGGACCTGGAGCTGCTGGAGAGGCTCCAGAGGAGACCATGAAAAGATCAGAGGGCTGCAGAACCTCCCCTGTGGGGCCAGGCTGGGAGAGTTGGGGCTGTTCAGCCTGGAGAAGAGAAGGCTGTAGGGAGACCTTAGAGCAATCTTCCAGTACTTGAAGGGGCTCCAGGAGAGCTGGGGAGGAACTTTGAACAAGGGCTGGGAGTGCCAGGATGGTTCCAGCTCAGTGGTTTGAGCTGGGAGAGGGGAGATTGAGAGGGGAGATAAGGAAGACAGTAAGGCTGGGGAGACTCTGGCACAGGCTGCCCAGGGAGGCTGTGGCTGCCCCCTCCCCAGCGGTGTTCAAGGCCAGGTTGGATGAGGCCTTGAGCAAGCTGTGCTGGTGGGAGGTGTCCCTGCCCATGGCAGGGGGTTGGAACCAGATGACCTTTAAGGTCCCCCCAGCTCAATCCATTCTATGAATGTGTACAACCAGAATCAAAATGCCTGGGTGAGAGATTTTCATTTACAGAGAATCTCTGCTGCTGTGGCACAGCTTCTGCTGTGTTTTACATCTCTGCCTCAGAGAAGACTCTCCCCTGAGGATAACCCTTGAACCTCTGTTTATTTTAGCATAAATCATTTCAGAGGGGCTTCAGTGGGAGCTGTAAATATTGAAGTATGCTTAAAATGCAGTCCCAGGCAGTGCTGAGCTGAACTCTTTCAAGTGCTTTCCCAAGAGCTTGCACAGCTGGCCCAGCAGTGCAGGACATTGTCACAAGCAGGCATTTTCCAGGCAGTTTTCCTGCCACTCTCTCCCAGAACATCCCAAAGCCCTAACACAAAAGGGCTTCTCCTGTGTGTAGCTCACCTAATTTCTTCAGGTCACTCTCCACCTCTGTGAGCTTTTCTGTGTACCTTCTGTGGGACGTCTCCAGGCCACCTGTCACATTGTCCATTTTTTCTACAACTAGGGGAAAGAGAACAGTGTGGTAGTGAAGGAGGGAAGGGGAATGATGACAATAGTCTGGTGAACAACAAAGCAAACCAAAACCCATCACTATGAGCAAACAAACAAAGAAACCACCCTGGCATACCCTTGCTTCCCACTGCACTCTGCTCTTGGGCTTGGCACTATGAGTCCTCTGAGACCTGCGGCCTCCAGCTTCTCACACAGAATATACCAAGGCAACAACTGCTTGTGTGCAACTCAGCAAGAGGACAGGCTGAGGGAGATGGGGTTCTTCAGCCTGGGGAAGAGAAGGCTCCAGGGAAGCCTTAGAGCAACCTTCCAGTACCTGAAGGGCTAAAAGAAGGCTGCAGAGGGACTGTTCCCAAAGGCCTGCAGGGACAGGACCAGGGGCGATGGCTTCAAAGTAGAGAAGGGCAGATTGAGATTGGATGTTAGGAACAAGTCCTTTACAATGAGGAACAGTGGATCAGAGGGCTGGAGCACCTCTCCTGTGAGGACAGACTGAAGGAGTTGGGGCTGTTCAGTCTGCAGAAGAGAAGGCTCCCAGGTGACCTCATTGTGGCCTTCCAGTATCTGAAGGGGGCACCAGGAAGGCTGGGGAGGGACTGCTCAGGATCTCAGGCAGTGATAGGACTAGGGGGAATGGAATGAAGCTGGAGGTGGGGAGATTGAGGCTGGAGGTGAGGAGGAGGTTCTTCCCCAGGAGAGTGGTGAAACCCTGGAATGTGTTGTCCAGGGAGGTGGTTGGGGCCCTGTCCCTGGGGGAGTTTAATCCCAGGCTGGATGAGGCTCTGGGCAGCCTGATGTAGTGTGGGGTGTCCCTGCCCATGGCAGGGGGGGTTGGAACTAGATGATCCTTGTGGTCCCTTCCAACCCTGAATGAAACTATGAAACTATGAAACAGGCTGCCCAGGGAGGTGGTTGGAGCCCATCCCTGGAGATATTCAAGGTGAGGCTGGACAGGGCTCTGGCCAACCTGATCCAGAGGATGTGCCTGCTGACCGCAGAGGGCTTGGACTGGATGAGCTTTGTTGGTCCCTTCCAGCCCAAACCACTTTCTGAGAGTGGGACTTGGCATCCTTCCAGTCCTTCAGTCTTCAAGCAGTCCACAAACATCTCTTTGCTTGTGAGCACTCTGTGCTGAATGTGGAAATCCCTCTGTGGGTTTCCTCATCAAGCAGCTCCTTTTGTTTTAGCAGTGTTCTCATGCTGCAAGCACAGTGCTGCGTGGCGCAGGCTGATTGCTGACAGAAGGCCTCCTTTTATTCCCCTGTCAGTAATTTCTCCTTAAAAAGAAGGTTGCCCTTGGTTGGGTTGGGTTGGTCTGGTGTTTTTACTCCTGTGCCTTCCATTCATTAGAAATTGTCACCTGGACAGCAAACTTTGGGCTGAGGCAGCAGTTTGGTGATGCCATTGACAAAGGTTGTGGGGGTCAAATTTGCAACATTTGATAATGGTGAAGATGACTGAAAATGGTCTTGAAACCATTGTGCCTCGTGAAGATGCAGGGATGGTCACTCAGCAGGTACAGACTGAGGGCTGTCTTTGTTTTGAGAGTGGAGAAATGCTCTCTAACCCCTCTCAAATGAGTTAAAGGAAAAGCTCCACACCAGATTGGAAAGAACTGGGGGTTGGTCTCTTCTCCCAGGCAAGCAGCACCAGAACAAGAGGACACAGTCTCAAGCTGTGCCAGGGGAGGTTTAGGCTCAAGGTGAGGAGAAAGTTCTTCACTGAGAAAGTGGTTCAACATTGGGATGTGCTGCCCAGGGAGGTGGTGGAGTCCCCATCCCTGGGGGTGTTCAAGAGTGGATTGGATGTGGCACTTGGTGCCATGGCTTAGTAGTCAGGTGTTGGGTGACAGGTTGGACTTGATGATCTCTGAGGTCTTTTCCAACCTTGGTGATTCTATGGTTCTATGATTTTTATATGGCAGTGCTATTCATAGCTACCTACAGCAGCACAAAGCCTGTCAAATACACCAAGCCCTAGTCCACTTCAGCCAGTTCTCTAAAAACCTTCTTAGGCCAAAGCTTTCCACTATGTCCCTCCAAACCAGGCCAAGACCCCAGGCCTCAAATGTCCCCCCCCAATACCTCCCTGCCTGCCTCCCCATAGCAAACCCAAGTGATGCAGCTGGAAATTCAGCTTGCCAGCTCCAGGCCCCACTCCCCTGCAAACCTGAGATGAGGCAGCAGGGAGAGGAGAAGGGGCCTGAACAGCCTGTGCTGCTCATGTATGAAGAGCAGATGCAGGCATGCTGGCAATGAAATAACAAGAGATGACACTGGACCTGTCTAGGCTCTGGAGGTCTGTACTCTCTGCTTTCAGACATCCCAGCTCGTTGAACCTCTAACAATGGCTGATGTGATCTTTATTTTGTAACCCCTGAATCACTCTTCCTGTCACTGGGACAGCCTGGTTGGTTGATGGGATTGATATGGAAACAGACAAAGCAGAGCAACAGATGAAGAGCCCAGGGTGACCAACGTGGCCAATGCTTGCAAGGTTAGAGGCAGCCCTCAGCTTCCACACCAAACCTTCTCTGGTGCACTCAAGCCACAGCCAAGGGCACACATTCCTTCTCCTGACAGGATGTTGAGCCCTTTGGCTACAGGGAGCAGAATGGCTCTGAACCAGCCCTGGGAGAGGTTACCTGTGGGAATGTGCTAGCTCCCCTCTTTCCTCACAGAAACAATGTGGTGCTTCCATGTCCTGAGACTGAGAAACCAATTCTGTAATCCTGTGTGGGCTACCCCTAACTCCTTCTGCATCTAGGAAATAGCCCCACAGAAGTTGTTGCTATGTAGAGATTTGGGGCTTTCCTAGGAGTGGAAAGTTAAAGGATTTTTTGCTGCTCATGAGCAAGCAACAAGAACCCCAGACCTTGACAGTGCAGTCCACCAAGTGCTGCTTCTTCATGCACTTTTGCCCTGTTTTGTCTGAGTCTGGGCACCACAGTTACACAGGAGGCTGCTAGTGCTTCCCCCAGGCCAGCACTACCTGGCCAGGCTGGAGAGCTGGGGAACAGGAACCTCATCAAGAGCAACAAGGGTAAGGGTAGAGTCCTGCACCTCTGCAGGTGAGAGGTTGACTTGCTGGGAAGCAGCTCTGGGGAGGAGGATCTGGGAGTGCTGAGCCAGCACTCCCAGAAGGCCAACAGGGTCCTGGGGTGCCTTAAGACTATAGCCAGCAGGTTGAAGGAGGTTCTCCTGCCCCTCTACTCTGCCCTAGAGAGGTCACACCTCGAGTATTGTGCCCAGTTCTGGGCATAATTTGAGACAAGAAACCATTGGAGAAAGTCCAATGAAGAGCTACAAATGGCCAGGGAACTACTGAAGAGAGTCCAATAAAGGGCTACAAAGATGCTGGGGGGCCTGGAGCATCTCTCTGATGAGGAGAGGCTGAGGCACCTGGGGCTGTTTAGCCCTGGAAAGAGCAGAGTGAGAGGGGATCTGATCAATAAATATCTAAAGGGTGGAGGTGATGAAGGTAGGGCTGGGCAGGCAGTTCCACCTAGACACGAGGAGAAACCTCTTGGGTGATGCCAGAGCAGCGGGGCAGGCTGCCCAGAGAGGTTGTGGAGTCTCCTGCTGGGGACGTTTTCAACAGCTGCCTGGACAGGCAGTCCTGGTAGCCTGCTCTGGGTGACCTTAACTCAGCAGAGGGGTTGGAGTGGATGATCCCCAGGTGTCCCATCCAACCCCACCATTCTGTGATTCCTTCTGGCTGGCTCTAGGCAGCTTCTTGTTCAGCCTGTGGTGTTCTGCTTTGTTTAGGGACAGTCACTGTGAAGGGCACTCAGAGAGCCCTGTGAAAGCACCTGGAGCCTGCCCCACCTGTGTCTGCTGGACCTGTGCCTTGACTACTGCTGCACTCATCACCTGTGGGGCAGTTAATCCAGATCTGGACAAACATTTCCCTCTTCTCTCTATTATGTGATACCCTTAAAGTTGGCAAATTATTAGCTCTTACCCACAGTGAGAGGAAAACTTAGCTTCTGCCTTCTGCCCTTCCAATGAACATCAGGTTCAGCCCTGAAGTTTGTAAAACAGATTTTAGGCTGTCCTATAACAAGAAGAATGAATGAAATCTAACACTCAAACCTTGGTTTGAAGAGCCAAAAGCAGATGAAACTGGCAGGAATCCTCTCAAAATGCAGTAGCCTGTACTGGCAGGTAGATGAGGTTGAGGGGAGGAGGTGGGGCTCTGTGCTGGGGAGACCTCATCTGCAGGGCTGTATCCAGCTCTGGAGCCCTCAGCACAGGAAGGACCTGAAGCTGAGGGAGAGGGTCCAGAGGAGGCCATGAAAATGCTCAAGGGGTTGGAGCAGCTCTGCTCTGAGGACAGGCTGAGGGAGCTGGGGGTGTTCAGCCTGGAGAAGGCTCCAGGGAGACCTAATAGCAGCCTGCCAGAACCTGAAGGGGCTACAAGAATGTTGCAGAGGGACTGTTTGCAAAGGGCTGCAGGGACAGGATGAGGGGCAGTGGTCTGAAGTGAGAGCAGAGCAGATTGAGATGGGATGTTAGGAACAAGTTCTTTACAATGAAGAGCACTGGAACAGGTTGCTCAGGGAGGTGGTTGATGTCCCATCCCCGGAGATATTCAAGGTGAGGCTGGACAGGACTCTGGACAACCAGAGGATGTCCCTGCTGACTGCAGAGGGGTTAGACTGAATGCCCTTTGGAAGTCCCTTCCAACCTGTGTGACTCTATGAATACAAGACACAACAGTGTATGGTGTTTTAACCAACCTACCCCACACCAAAAAGCCTGAAGCTGGGCTGTGGCTGCAGATGTTTTGTGTGGAGCACTCCAAACAGGTGCCAGAGCAAGTCTTCACTCAGAAGTCTCACTGGAGTTATTGACAATTGGCTGTGAGACAAGGGGATGACCCTGCTTGGGCCATGCCTGGCAGATCAGTAATGAACACTGCTAAAAGGTTCTTCAGTCCCCAGCAGCTTGAGTACCACTCTAGGGTGTAGCTGGGTGCCAGGCTGCAGCCCTGGATGGGGAATGCTGGCATGACAGAGCTGGGTGCTGGCTCAGAGGGGCTGAGCAGAGAAGGCTGCTTGCACACACACCAGGAGCTGGGGTTTGTGCATCTGACAAGGGACTGATGCAGAGTGTAGGATCAGCTGTGCCAGGCAAGCCATGTCCTTTGTTTCAGTTCTGGTTCCTGTTCCAGCCCTGTGCTGTGCAGTGCAGAGGAGAGGCCAGAGCCAAGCTCGGAGCACTCCGCTCCAGCCGCAGGAGCTGAGGTCTCTGCAGGGATGCCCAGCAGAGCTGAACACTGTCACCCCACAGACAGACCCAGGCTGCTCCTCGCTGCACTCCTGCCCAAACTACTGCCCCAAGCAAGCTGTAGCTTATTTACTTTCTTCCTACTGCCCAGCAAGTGGAAAGGATGAACTCTGGGGAGAATGGGCAGACAACCAAAGTGGGTTGGGTAGCTCTGGCTGTCAAAAGGGGTCACAGATGTCCTGAATGTGTTTCCTTCCCTGGCAGTACCTTCACCACCACCTCTGGATGGAGCTTGCAGTGGTAGGTGAGCATATGGAACACTCTTAGGAGTGGAAGTAAGCCTCTGGGCTTGAACAACCACTTCCCATCTTCCCAGAAAAAGGCAAAGCAGGCAGAGCAGCTGTGACATTCCTCATGAGGGCCACTCTGCTGCTCCCAGCAGCCTGCTGCTCTCAGAAATGCAGCCTGGCTGTGCCTTACACTTCCTTTGGGTTAACTTCACCTTAATGCTCAGTTTCTCTCTACTTTGCCATTGCAAAGTGGAAAATATGGTAAAGACCCTGCAAAAGAAGCCCAGATGTCAAACAGTTGGTGAGTGGTACAGGGAGGGCTGGCTGCAGGTGAGCAGGGCCAAAGTGTGCCTGGTGAGAACCAGGGTGTGCTGGCTCTAGGTAGCTGCAGGCAAGCTCTGTCTTGGAGAGAGACCAGAGAAACAGATGAAACTCATACTGTAAACCAGCCAAGAAACTTAAAAAGAAGGCCTGCTCAGAGAATGAGAACCTCCAGGAACTGAAGCTGAGAGCATGTGAGCTTCCCTCACTAGCCTGAGTCTCAAGGAGATCATTCACAGGTGAATCCAGCCCTGGCTGATGGCAGCAAACTCTGCCGTGGTGTTTGGCAGATACTTCATGCACACAACTATGTGTAAATAATTACAGACTGGCTCAGGAAGGATTTTATCACTCCTGTGTTATGTCTCCTCAAAGCACACTCACAGCACACTCAGCTTGTTCCTCCTTCATGGCCTGGATGGTCAGTTCATGGTTTCAGGTTTCTCCAAACCTCTGTTTTTACTAGCAGTTTGGAGGTTTGCTGTGTGTTGACTTTGCCTCCCATGGAGCTACTTTCTGCTGCCATATTGAATCCACTGATGGGAGGGCTTAATGCTTTAAATCACAAAGGATATCTAAATACCATGTAGGAAATGAAAGTTTTAAAAGGCCTCTTGGGCTTTATAAACAGAAGTGTGGGAGGTAAATGTAATGGAAACTTAGCTAAGAACCCAAGAATCCCTGATGCCAGCAGAATTCCTTCTCAGTGTAACATTGCAATAAGAGGGACAAGCCAAACTCTGGTGCAGATAGAAGAGTTCAAGAGCTTTTGTTCTACCTTTAAGGCCCAATTCCTTCCCAGCCATCAGGAATGCTGCCATAATTCCTTGGACTATGGACCATCAACTGGAGTTTTGTCTCTCTTCTGTTTTCCTGCAAACTAATGGAGCTCTTCCACAGGGTGACAGCAATGCCTGACGTGAACATTTGTTGCTGGTGGTACAGAAGGGATACTTTGGTCTAAACAGGACTCTCGTCAGACCCCACCTCAAATACTGCCTCCAGTTCTGGTGTCCCAGCAGAAGGACACAGACCTCTTGGAACAAGTCCAGAGGAGGCCACAAAGAGGATCCAAGGGCTGGAGCACCTCTGCTGTGAGGACAGGTTGAGGGAGCTGGGGGTGTTCAGCCTGGAGAAGACTCCAGGGGAACCTTAGAGCTGCCTGCCAGGACCTGAAGGGATCCTATAGGAAGGCTGCACAGGGTGTCTACAGAGAGCATGAGGGAGAATGGTTTGAAGCTGAGGGAGAGCAGGGTTAGACTGCAGCTGAGGAAGAAGCTCTTCAGTAGGAGGGTAGTGAGACTCTGGCACAGGCTGCCCAGGGAAGCTGTGGATGCCCCTTCCCTGGAGGGGTTTAAGGCCAGGTTGATTGAGGTGTTGAACAAGCAAGTCTAGTTGAGAGGTGTCCCTTGCCCATGGCAGTGGGGTTGGAGCAGATGATCTCTGAGATCCCTTCCAACCTGAGCCATTCTGTGCTCCTACGATGACTCTGCTCCAGCTCATGGCTCTTTCCTCTGGCCTTCAGGAGCAGTCACCGTTTGGTGAGTGGTGGAGCAGTGGTCACTGAGATGTTTTAAGGTCTTGGAGCAGGATGTCCATTATCTACCTTCCTATAATCTTTCCCCCACTTCTTTTGTGGGAGAGGAAATTCTTTTGTCCTCGCCCTGGAGAGATGTGATTTGGTACTGCTGAGATAGAAAGACCAATGGACAGCACCAAAGAGCACTCACTACAAGAGAGAGGTTTAGAAGTGAGTGTAGCAGAGACCTTGGGAACTCAAGGTGAGAACAAAGCCTGGGGAAAAGATGGTGCAAGAGGCTCCCCTTGGAGAAAGAAGCTTGAAAGCTGTGGGTTGAGATAAGGAAGAGGAACTCCTCTCCCAAAGAGACCCCTTGGACAGTTTCCTTACTGCTTTTCCTCATACACACACACAAAGCAAGACACAGAGCTCTGATGCCTCTCCAACTCGTTTCTGATGCTGAGTGAGGTCTCCTGGTGAGCCTCAGAACTGACAGCCTTGTACAGAACACTCTTGAGGACAGCTTTGCTGGAAAGGTGCAACACTTGGTGGATCTTTGGTTTGTATTTGATGCATAGTTTATCCCTGGAAGTACCCAAAACCAGGCTATCCAGGCCTTGAGCAGCCTGGGCTGGTGGGAGGTGTCCCTGCCCACGGCAGGGGGGTGGAACTGGATGAGCTTTAAACGTCCCTTCCAAGCCTTCCATTCTGCTTCTGTGGCACATGTAAGAGAGCTCAGAGACATCAAGGGATAGCAGCTGGCAGAGTGCTCCTTTGTGCTGGACAAGTGACCATCTTCTAAGAACTTTTTCCTTCTCTTTCAAATGTCTAATCTAGTTTCAAGACTTTCTAATGGCTTGAAATTGAAAAGCTAAGGTTGGACCTTGTTGTTCTCTGTGTGCCAAATGGCAGCACTGCCAAGGTGTTGTTATTGAGGGGGAAATGTCAGGCACTTCTCTATCTAACACATGGAAGTGTGCTGGAGTGGGGTGCTGGGCATGATGCATACATACCTTTGTATCCCAGGATGGCTACTGTGATGGTTAGCAGGGCACACAAAATATACAGCAAGATGATGGAAGACTTCAGTGCCCAGTTGTTTTTACACTTGGTACATTGGGTCCCCTCCTGAATACCTGCAAAAGAAGATGGTCAGGATTTTAAGTCAACAGCAAAAGCACACTGCTGGGCTCCTGCCCCACCTCCTCTCCTCCAGTTTCTCAGCCACACTGGTTCCACCAAGCAGGGGCACATGGCTGCCTCTCTGCCTGTTCTGCCAGGACAGCCTCCATGAGGGTGATACAACCCTCTGGGATTTCAGCATGTGGATAGGAAGCAGGTTCTGCTTCCCTGGCAAACCTGTGGCTTTCCTGAGAGGCAGAACTGTTGTCCAGCTGTGCTAAGAAAGCTTTTGCAGTCAGTTGTTTAGTAGCATCTCCCCTGTCAAGCACCATGTCACAGCAGCTCATTCTCAGCAGCCAGTCTCCTCCTGGGGCAAACAGGAGACAGTAAATGCTCAGGAGGAAAAGAGAGGAATAGAATAGCATTGTGAAAACCTGGCAGCAGCTGGGTCCTGCTTGGTGACCAGTACCACCCATCCTGGCCACGTGAACCTCCACACTGAGAGAGACTGCTCCTGTTTCTGGGGGTCCAGAGATGTTAGCACAGTCAGCAAGGGCTGAGTGCTGCTGGAGGTAGTGGTGCACCTACATGCAGGCCCTGGGGAGCTTCCCCTGTGAGCACATTGAAGGGAAAGGCCTCAAGCTAAGAGCAAACAAGCCTTTGGTATTTTGTATCTGAGCTTGCAGCAGAATGGTTTGGTATCCCACACAATCACAGGATGTTAGAGGCTGGAAGGGAACTCCAAAGCTCATCCAGCCCAAGCCCCTTGCCAGAGCAGGGTCACCTAGAGCAGGTCACACAGGGACACATCCAGGTGGGTTTTGAATATCTCCAGAGAGGGAGACTCCACAACCCCCCAGGGCAGCCTGCTCCATCTGAGCCTATTAGGGAAGCAGCCTGAGACTGTTGGAAGCATTGATTAAGTTACCAAGAAATGATTAGAAACCCAAACATGTAAAAACATGGAAACTGGACCAGCTGGATGGGATTTATCCCTCCTCCTGATGTGCATTAAGCAAGCCAGGGTTCAGCAAAGGCATTCCTTTGGCATTTACTGTGTGTGTGTGCTGTTAGGGGAGTCCCACAGGAAAGCTTTAAGTCTAATCAATGACATGTACCAGATCACTTAACGCATCAAACCTTGCTCCATAGCTTTTCATGAGTAAGTTACAGCCCACAGCTGATTTCACTTTCCCCAGCTCATGAAGTTCTGCAAGGCAGTTTTCCATTGTGCAGTCTAAAGGCACAAGCGTGGGGCACTGCCCTGGGCACACAGGGGACAGCTGACTGACACAGCAGGATCACTCCCCTGCATTTCTCTCTCAAACAACCTCCTGAAGCCTGTGGTATGGAAGAAGGGAGTACCACACTGGGGTGCCTTGGGAAGAGGGTTTAGCCAAAATGGGCAGGCATGTTCACATGGCTGGAAGAGACCCCAAAGAGCATCCAGTCCAAGCCTCAGTTCCCCCTGCACACACAGGAGTCGAGGCTGGAGCAGCAATGCATCCCTCACGTTTGGCAACCCAAGCTCTTTGGCTGTGATTTTGTGTTCTGCTGCCTTGTGGTGCAAGGGAGGCCATGGAGATGACACTGTGGACCAGGATGTTCCTTGGGGTCCAGGAATAAGTTCAGTTGGAACCACCTGCTCTTTATTTTTCAGGAAGAGGGACATTAGAGGGGGATGTGGCTGAGACTTGTAGACATGAACAGAAACCCCAGGCTTCTGTGCTGGTGTCTGCAGGTGGGAATGAGGGCAGCTGGCACAGACATGGGCACAACCCATTTATAGATTTGTGTGTTAGGTTAAGGGCAATCAAGAGTTAATTGGTACAACCACAAAGAAAAGTCCTCCAGAGGCTAGAGAGTCCCAGGGGACAGGCAGTTGGTGCCAGGAGCCTGCACTCTGCCATTCTGTGCTGCTTCCCTGTGTCTCCCTAAGGCAGTGCCCAGCCAGAGCTCTCTCTGCTCTTACCCTGTGGGATGCTAGATGATCCTTGTGGTCCCTTCCAACCCTGAATGAAACTATGAAACTATGAAACTATGCTGGGCAGAGGCTTTCTCCTGGCCTGGGCTGGCAACCAGTTTCAGCTACACCACTGTGTCCAGTTCTGGGCCCCTCAGTTTAGGAAGGACATTGAGAGACTTGAAGGTGTCCAGAGAAGGGCAACAAGGCTGGGGAGAGAGAGGCCTTGAGCACAGCCCTGTGAGGAGAGGCTGAGGGAGCTGGGGTTGTTTAGCCTGGAGAAGAGGAGGCTCAGGGGAGACCTCATTGCCCTCTGCAACTCCCTGAAGGGAGGTTGTAGCCAGGAAGGGGTTGGCCTCTTCTCCCAGGCAACCAGCACCAGAACAAGAGGACACAGTCTCAAGCTGTGCCAGGGGAAGTTTAGGCTGGAGATGAGGAGAAAGCTCTTCACTGAGAGAGTCATTGGCCATTGGGATGTGCTGCCCAGGGAGGTGGTGGAGTCCCCATCCCTGGAGGTGTTCAAGAGGGGATTGGATGTGGCACTTGGTGCCATGGTCTAGTCATGAGGTCTGTGGTGACAGGTTGGACTCGATGATCCTTCAGGTCTCTTCCAACCTTGGTGATACTGTGAGACTGTGATACAAGGCCTGGGGAAGCCTGGGGCAGGCCTGGCTCTGGGGGTGCAGTTTGGCTGCTCCTGGGCTGCTGAGGCTGAGGGGGGTGGAGGTTTCTGGAAGGCTCTGGGAGGTTCTGGCCTGATAGAAGTTGAAGAACTGAGCCCAATCTGTGAATGTCTTCCTGTTACCTGAGTTCCTGGCAGCCCAGAGCCAGCTGAGTGCTGAGCTGCAGCCAGAGCAGGGAGAGCAGCAGCACAGGGAGGGGATTCTGCCCCTCTGCTCTGCTCTGCTCAGCCCCCACCTGCAGCACTGCCTCCAGCTCTGGGGCCCCCAGCACAAGAAGGACCTGGAGCTACTGGAGAGGCTCCAGAGGAGGCCACCAAGAGGATCAGAGGGCTGCAGAACCTCCCCTGTGGGGCCAGGCTGAGAGAGTTGGGGCTGTTCAGCCTGGAGAAGAGAAGGCTCTGGGGAGACCTCAGAGCAGCCTTCCAGTAGCTGAAGGGCTCCAGGAGAGCTGGGGAGGGACTCTGGACAAGGGCTGGGAGTGACAGGATGAGGAACAATGGCTTTGAGCTGGGAGAGAGGAGACTGAGACTGGGGATGAGGAAGAAATTCTTTGCAGTAAGGGTGGGGAGACTCTGGCACAGGCTGCCCAGGGAGGCTGTGGCTGCCTCCTGCCTGGAGGTGTTGAAGGCCAGGCTGGATGAGGCCTTGAGCAAGCTGTGCTGGTGGGAGGTGTCCCTGCCCATGGCAGAGGGGTGTTGGACTACAGCTTTAAGGTCCCTTCCACCCCAGACCCATTCTGTGAACCTATGTATTTTCAGTCTAATCAGGGCTCACCACCTCACCACCTCTGGAGCCTGGCTTCACCTTGCTCTTCCCCTCTAACCTCTTTAATGAACAAGCCCAAATAAGTTTGCTCTGACACAGAAGGCACATTCTATAAATGCTGTGAAGACATTTTCTGTGATAGGCTGCTCTGAAAAGTTGTAACAGCCAACACACTGAGTTGAGCAGCTGGGAGACCATCTCACATGTTCATCGTGATTGCATGGCACAAAGTCCCCAGTGCTGAGTCAGGGCTTGAAGGAGTCTCTGCTGGGGCTTTAATTTGACAAAACATCCCCAGCCTTACCCACTGCACTGCTTGCTTCCATGGCTTCCCTGCATTGTGGTGGTGTTCCTGGAGGTGTGCAACCTCTGCCCTAGGAAGCTGTAGGATAAATGCACCAAGACCCCACAGGCCACCTGTAGAGCCTGCAGCAGGGGGGTCCTGGGCTGCAGTCACCTCCTCTCCATCTGCTGGTGCTGCTCCTAGAGCTCAGGCTCCTCTCTGTGTCCTGCAGAGGCTTCCAGGACTGGGCTGCTCCCAGACATTTGTCACTAAGTTCCAAAGCCAAGCAGCCAGGGTCCCTTCCACGTGATGTGCATTTCCCACTGCTGATCTGATCAGGGTTTAATAGCTATCAGATGGGACACAACGTGCCTCATCTTGCTGGACACAGGATTTTTTCCATTCCTTCCCCTGCCTTATTAAAAGCAGAGCTGTGGTGCTGCTGTCTCACTGTTAGGAAGACATCTGGCCAAACAGCCAGCCACCCGGTACAAAGGGACCCTGCTGGCTGACAGGCTTTGGGGAGCCCTCTCACTGCAAGCCAAGATGGTCACACAAAAATATGCAAGTGAGACATCCTCCTGTGAGCAGGCTGGGCAGCGTTTGTTTTGCTGCCCTCGCCTTCCAGGGGCTGCAGGCTTTGCTCTCACCCAGGGGTGTACAGCTGCAGGCTCCTCTTGGGCTCAAGTATGCAAAGGCTTTGCTGGGGAGCAGCTGGGTTGTTTGCTTTGGGCCTGGGTTTGGTTTTTTGTTTGCTTGGATTTTTTTTGGTGGTTGCTTTGTTGTTTCCTCCCCCCCCTGTTGTTGGTTGTTCTTTAATGGGACACTGAACATCTTTGCTCTCTGGCATGGTGTAAGCCCCTTACAAAATGCTGTGCCCTTGCCAGCTGTGTGCTGCAGGAGCTTGGCTGTGCACACTCAGGTGTCACACACACTCACATGTTTCCCTTTCTGCTAAATAAGTACTTTTAAAGTCTTTGCCTTTGTGCCCTTTCCTCGTCTCTTGCTGCAGGATCTTAGGTGGCCTCAGAGTGTTTCTGCTGGCAGCTCAGCATTGACAGAGATGCAAGGGTCCCTCTGACACCCTGACACAAAATGGGCTGCTCAGATGACCAAAGAAATGCAGTGTGGGGAAGGAAATGCCAGGCATGAATTGAGAGAGGCTTTCCCAGTGTGATTCAGTGCTGGGCCCCATCCTCTTTAACATCTTTATTGATGATCTGGATAAGGGCATTGAGTCTATCATCAGTAAATTTGCTGATGACACCAAGCTGGGGGCAGGAGTTGATCTGCTAGAGAGTAGAGAGGCTTTGCAGAGAGACCTGGACAGGCTGGACAGATGGGCAGAGTCCAACAGTATGAGATTGAACACATCCAAGTGCCAGGTTCTGCACATTGGCCACAACAACCCCAGGCAGTGCTACAGGCTGAGAGCAGCCAGGCAGAGAGGGACCTGTGGGTGCTGGTTGATGGTAGGCTGAACATGAGCCTGCAGTGTGCCCAGGCAGCCAAGAGGGCCAATGGCATCCTGGCCTGCATCAGGAAGAGTGTGGCCAGCAGGAGCAGGGAGGTCATTCTGCCCCTGTACACTGCACTGGTTAGGCCACACCTTGAGTCCTGTGTCCAGTTCTGGGCCCCTCAGTTTAGGAAGGAGGTTGAGATGCTGGAACGAGTCCAGAGAAGAGCAACAAAGTTGGTGAGGGGTCTGGAGCACAGCCCTGTGAGGAGAGGCTGAGGGAGCTGGGGTTGCTTAGCCTGGAGAGGAGGAGACTCAGGGGAGACCTTCTTGCTCTCTCCAACTACCTGAAGGGAGGTTGTAGCCAGGTGGGGGTTGGTCTCTTCTCCCAGGCAGCCAGCACCAGAACAAGAGGACACAGTCTCAGGCTGCGCCAGGGGAAGTTCAGGCTGGAGGTCAGGAGGAAGTTCTACACAGAGAGAGTGATTGCCCATTGGGATGGGCTGCCCGGGGAGGTGGTGGAGTCGCCGTCACTGGAGGTGTTCAGGAGGAGACTTGATGGGGTGCTTGGTGCCATGGGTTAGTTGATTAGGTGGTGTTGGGTGATAGGCTGGACTCGATGATCTTGAAGGTCTCTTCCAACCTGGTTTATTCTATTATTCTATTCTATTATTCATTGAGGAGAGACAACACAGCTTGGACTGCAGGAGGAAGATTGCCTTCCACCTGCCAAGGAGAAATGTCTCCAGGCCAATGTCTTAAAAACTGGTCTGATATTTGTATCTAAAGGGGCCTGAGCAGACTACACCTACCCAGTTACAGCTTTGCTGCCAGGAGAAGCTCTCCCTGCCCATGGCACTAGCTGGAACTGAATGATCTTAAAGGTCCCTTCCAGCCCAAGCTCTTCTGTGCTTCAACATGTAAGTAGGAATCAAATACTGAGAGGTTCTCCAGCATGCAGAGCTGCGTGAGGGTGGGTGCCTGTCTCACCAGCAAAAGCCTATGGCCTTGTGAGGAGCCCATCTCTACCACCCAGGCCCAGGAGCCTGAGCACACACAGTGTTTCTCTTCACATGTGTGTGGATGTGCAGATGTGTGTGCGTGTTTGTCACAGAGGAGATGCTGCACTGACACAAGCCCAGCACACACATGGCAGACCCAGACCCACCTTTGCCAACAGGAAGCTCTGAGTACCTCTGAGATGACTGCACCCAGCCAGGCACAACATTCAAAGTGAGATTCTGGTCTTCTCTCTTGTGTGATCATGTCCTGGGTTGAGGCCTGTGTCCTAACCATGGAGATGATTCCTCCAGATCCCAGAGGGCACAAGGAGCTGAACAGTCCAGCCCAGTGGGTGGACACAACAAGCGATGTTATTCCATTCCCAGAATGCCTGCAGCTGCCCTTTCTAAGAGAGCAGCACAAGCTGTCCCTCCTCCTTCTCCCTCACTCTCTCCCATCCCAGCTGGCTCCCTTCTCTTTGGGATGTGTGGGAGTGGGGCTGCAGCAGCCTGGCTGGGGCCTGCAGCTGGCAAGATGAATTTTAGCTGTGTCACTTGGGTTTGGTATGGGGAGTGGGTAGAGAGGCCTGGGAGGGACATTTGAGGCCTGGGGTTTGGGGCTGGTTTGGAGGAGGTCTGTGGAAAGCTTTGGCCTGAGGAGGTCTCCTTTGGAGAGCTGTCCCCGAGGCGTGCTGTGGATTTGTGCATCTGATGTGCTCTGCACTGCAGGATGCAGTTATGAGCAGCATTGCCAGTTAAACTTCCCAGTCCTGTCCAGTCCTGTGTGCAGTGCTTGCTTTAGCTCCTTTGAGAGGGGTTAAAGAGCTCTGTCTTGCTCCCTACACCCAAGGCAGTACTGCAGGTCATTAACCTGCTCTCCAGGAGTTCTGTTCCTCTGGTTCTCCATGAATGGTTTCATGGCAGTCACCAAACTGGTGATTTGGCAGCTCCTCTTGACTAACCTGCCTCAGAAAGCAACTGCCCTTTCTAATGGTTGAAATGGCAAATGCTGAGGCTAATCCATGCCTTTAAAAACAATTCTTCCTTCAGTTCTGATGACTTTCTCACACTGTAAGGCTGTAACTTGAACTAAGTGCAAACAGATGCCCTACATTTGTCCTAGCTGATGCATAAAGGTCCATGCCCACCTCCAAGTCTTGGGTGGGCATTCAGCAGGAGTCTGCCTCTGCAGCAGGTACTGGGTCCTCTCTGAGCAGCTGCCCCTCCTCAGCCCCTGGCCATCCCTGCACCTGCAGTGCTGCTGGACAACCCTTTGAGGGCAGGAGTGTGGCTGACAGAGCCTCAGGGTTACTGCAGGAGCTGTCTGCAGGAGAGCACCAAGCCCTTGGGATGCAGCCATGCTGCTAAACCCAGCTGCTCCTCAGGCCACAGCTCCCTCACCTCTGCACATCCATCCCCAGGGCCTGCTGGGGCAGAGCTCCTGACCAGGCAGACCTTTAATGCACATCATAAAGCAGCTTGTGTCTGCTGCCACCCCTGCATCGCTCCTCGCTGGCTGTGCTGGGATCTCCTCCCCACTCAGCCCTGCAGAGCCATGGCTGGCAGCCTGCTCCCACATCCCTGTTCTCCCAAGGCCTGTCTCCATGCTGGCCATGGCCCTGCTCACCCAGGTGGCACAGTGCTGGTTTGTGGCAGGTGGATTGCTACAGCTGCCCAGCTTCATTCTTGACACTGGGAAGGGTATTTAGCACAACCTCACTGTCACTGCCCTTGGAACTCACCAGGTTGGCTTCTGGTTTTGCAATCAAAGAGGGGAAAAGGGAAGCTGTGCTTGTTTTGGAAAGGGCTCTGCTTGTTTACTAGGATGAAAATAAAGAAGGAAAACTTGACACCAGTGGTGGGCAGGCACCCACCCCACTTGTGCCCGTTTGCCAAGTGGACAATCATGAACCATGGCAGCGAGACAGAGGACAGGACAGGCAGACACTGCAAGGCACAGAGCCCCTGTCTTCATAAACCACGAAATAAATGAGCCAGCCCCAAACCACTGCAACCTCACAGGTTTCTAGTGGCCTGCATAACCCAGTCCCCCTGTTGCATGGCTTGCAGCCTGTAAGGATGTCCCCTGGAGAGGAAAACACAGACCTCAAAAACCTGTTCTGAGAATTCATGCCTCAGAAGTGCTGGGCAGCTCCTGCTGGGGCCTCTGGTGCCAGTGCCTGGGATATTATCTGAGTCTCACACTCTGGGACCTCCTTTCCCCTTGGTGCACCTTTCCTACTAAGTGCAAGGTCCTGCAGGTGGGCTGGAGCAGCGCCCAGGTCTATGCCAGCTGGGGGCTGAAGAGCAGCCCTGCTTAGAAGGACTTGGGAGTGCTGGGGGTGCAAAGCTGGACAGGAGCTGGCACCGAGTGCTGCCAGCTCAGCCCCAGCCTGTCCTGGGCTGATCCCCAGCAGTGTGGGCAGCAGGGGCAGGGAGGGGATTCTGTCCCTCTGCTGTGCTTTCCCAAACCCCCCCTGCAGGGCTGGGGCAGCTCTGGAGTCCTCAGCACAGACAGGGACCTGGTGGAGCAGGGCCAGAGGAGGCCACAGCAATGCTGGCAGGGCTGGAAGCCCTCTGCTGGGAGCCAGGCTGAGAGAGTTGGAGTTGAATAGCCTGGAGAAGGCTCCAGGGAGAGCTTCTGGTGGCTCTTTCCCATAGAGCAGCCTTCCAATGCTTAACAGGGAAATCAGAAGGATAGGGACAGACTGCTGAGGAGGACAAGGGAGGATGGTTGGAACTAAAAGAGGGAGATTCAGATGGGAGAGACAGAAGAAATGTTTTACAGTGGGGTGGTGAGACCTGGTCCAGGCTGCCCAGAGAGGTGGTAGATGTCCCACCCACCCCTGGTAACATTCCAGGTCAGGCTGAACAGGTCCCTGAGTAACCTAATCTCGTTGAAGATGTCCCTGCTTGTACTAGATGACCTTTAAAAGCCTCCTCTGCCCCAAACCATTCTGTGACTCTAGGACTTTGCAGCTATACAATTGAGGGAAACTTTCAGTTGTGTGTTAGGAAAAGAGCACGTTCCTAGACTGCTAGGACCGGCAAAGCAGGGAGGTGTCCTTCCCTAAGGCCCCAGCAGTGGGGGAACCCGGCATGGGCAGGACCAGTCACAGTCCTGCCCTGAAGAGCTGCTGTCACTACTGCAGGGGGTAGGCTGGCAGGGCACCCATGGCCCCTGAAGCTGGAAGGGGCCACACTGTCCCAAGAGCCCAGGGGGTTGCAGTTCAGATGGGGGAGTCTCTGTCTCTGGGACTCTCTGGAAGAGCCTTACCCTTGCTGATCCTTTTGCAGCCCAGAGCTCTGCAGGCAGGAGGGGCAAACCCTCCTCCCCCACCCCCAAGCCTGCGCTGGGAGGCAGCTTCCCGTAAATCCCCATCCCACATCTGCACAATAAAGAGCCTCCGAGGGCCAGCACTGTTATCTCTGGAAAGCTTTCAGCTTAAGAAATACTTTATTCTATGTAATGTACACAAAGCCTTTCATTAAAGCAGGGGAGAACACTCATTTTCAGCCTGACCATCGTCTCTTATTTATATAACCTAGGCAGTATTTTCTCTCTGCCTTTGTTCTCCTTCGCAGCAGACCAGAGATTCACAATGAGCTGTCAGAAACCCTAATTACACACTACAGCAGCCGTCCCCACTTCATTATATAGCATTACCAAACAGTGTCTGCTGTGATTAAGCACTAAATGTCTTAATTGAGAGGACACAAAAAGCCCAACCGCAAAAGAGGCTAAGCAAAGCCTGCTGAGCCTCGAAACTGTACCTCAGGAGCTATTATGAACAGAGCTGAGGGATTTGCAACAGTTTAAGGTGCAGCCTTTGCAGTGTGGGAAGAATCTCACACCACCAGAGGCTCCAACAGCACAGAGACTACCAGATTTGAGAACCTCTTCAGAGCTTGACTCAAACCATAACAAACCCAGCGAGTGCTGGTGCCTTTAAACAGCTGGCCAGAAGCAGAGGTCTGTCTCTCCTCACTGCCTGCACACCTAGCAGTGGGGTCACCCAAAGCATGTCTGCAGCTAAACCCAAAGATCTAATCAGGCTGCTCAGAAGATAACAGAAGAACCAAACCAGCTAAAACAAGATAACAATAATCTGTGCGTTAGAGACCTGTTGAGTGGTGGCAAGCCAGCCACGGGTATCCCAACAGAGAAGGACTTAGGCTGACTCACAAGGAGGAGACTGCCAGAGGGAGACCTTAGAGCAGCCTTCCAGTTCATAAAGGAGCTCCAGGAGAGTTGGGGAGGGACTTCTGACAAGGGCTGGGAGTGCCAGGATGAGGATTCTGCTATTTTGATCTGAAGTATAGAATCATAGTATCAATAAGGTTGGAAAAGACCTCAGAGGTCATCAAGTCCAAACTGTCACCCAACACCTCCTGACCAACTAAACCATGGCTTCAATTTACCAGGAGGACAGCAGCATCTTCAGTGCTTTCTTAGGGGTGGTCCAAAAATGTACCAAACTATTACAAAATCTGAGGTTGTGATGAGGCACTTGAACACCCTACACACCTCACAGCTTCAGAGCAGGGTTTAGCTTAGAAGAGACCTTAAAGATCATCCAGTTCCAACATCTCTACCATGGGACACCTCCCACCAGCCCAGGCTGCTCAAGGCCTCACCCAGCCTGGCCTGCAACACCTCCAGGCAGGAGGCAGCCACAGCTTCCCTGGGCAGCCTGTGCCAGAGTCTCCCCACCCTCACTGCAAAGAATTTCTTCCTCATCTCCAGTCTCAGTCTCCTCTCTCCCAGCTCAAAGCCATTGTCCTCATCCTGTCACTCCCAGCCCTTGTCACAAGTCCCTTTCCAGCTCTCCTGGAGCCCCTTCAGGTACTGGAAGGCTGCTCTGAGGTCTCCCCAGAGGCTTCTCTTCTCCAGGCTAAACAACCCCAACTCTCCCAGCCTGGCCCCACAGGGGAGGTTCTGCAGCCTCTGATCCTCTTGGTGGCCTCTTCTGGATTCTCTCCAGCAGCTCCAGGTCCTTGTGCTGGATGCTCTTAATGCCAAAGGCTTTCCAGCTGCACACATCAGTAACTTGTTCATTTACTTCCAAAGTTCACTTGTGAGTTTATTGTACATTTAACATGTTGAAGGTGTTGAAGCCCTCAAATGCTGCCAGTAATAATCAGGTTTCCCTCCTTGGATTTGATGCACCACTGACAAGAGGAGGCAGAAGGTCCCTTTCTGTGCTTATTGTAAAGGGTGGCAAGCACTTGAAAAGTTCAGAGCTTTGCACAGATTTGTGTCAAGCCTGCATTTGCTTCTCAATACCAAGATTTATTGGCTCTTAAAGGGGAAAAATAAAATAGAAGTGACAGAAGCAAATCTGGGGTCAATAATTAACTCCAGGGTCAATACATCCTGCCTTTTCCCTCCCAAAGAAGTCAATATTGACTTATTTATGCCATACTCTGCAGCTGCTCTCTTGAACTCCAACAGAGAAATACATCACACCCCTGACCCACAGGCTTTCAATCTAAGTGTGTGGACACTGTAATTGATGTGCTCAACACCACTGCCAAATGTGTTCAGCACTGAACTGCACTGAACTCTCTTGCTGCCTATCAGCTCCAGTTACCCAAGTGTGCAACTTCCCTGCCTCCCACACTACCACAGGCACTTTGCACACCCAGCCAGGGAGCTGGGGAATGTGTTTTCTTCCATGAGCAGCTAAAAGCACAGCAGGTGAAGCAGCCAAAGTGGCAGCTCAGTGGAAACTCAGGATCCAAAAATGAGCACACAGCACTACAACCTATTTCCCAAATCCAATACCCTTGGAAATGACTCCTGTCCACCACAGGCACTGAGTCCCTGTGCTGCTCTGAGACCTATAAGCAATAGGCTGAAAAATCACTTTTGTGTATTAAGGCTAAAAGTCTCTGCTAGATCACTCCTGCTTCAGCAGTTCTGTTGGACTTAGAACATTTCTTCCTTGGCTGGATTCCTGCATGCCAAATTTCAGCCCAGGATGAATTTTCACATGGCTGAGCTATATATTCCTCAAAAGCAGAGCTGGAAATGTTGAGATCCCTAAACTACAGTTAAGGCACAGCCTGCAAAGAGAGCTGTGGCAAGCAGGGCTGGCAGTGGGAGCAGAAGCATCTCCTGCAGTGTGTTCTGTTTGCTAAGCAGCCTTCAAGCACCACCTCCTGCTGCTCTGACAGAGCCTTACTCAAGCCTTTGTGAGACACAGCCCTCGCACACAAGAGACCAAAGGTGTTCATTACCTTTGCACTGCTTGTTCTGCACTGCTGGCCTGCTCCACAAGACAAACAGTGTGCCCTGTGCTCCTCTGGCTGCTGTGTTGCTCTCTGCAGATAGCTTTGCTGAGGCTTTCTTCAGTGCAGTGTGTGATGGTTTAGGGGCTAGGTGCCTTTAAGAACCACAAATTGCAGACCTCCAGGAGGTCCAGGGGGTAGACCAGGAGGTGTATTTCATTCCCATAAGTCCTGCATCCCTACAAAACGGGCTGCAGAGTCACTTTTCTTCTCTTTTTCCTCCCTCTCTCCTCCCAGGAGGATGCACAGGCTGTTGCCTCATGCAGAGAAGGCCTGGAGTCAGCCTTGGCCATGCTGCCAACTAGGCCTGGAGCAGCCTAGCTGGGGCCTGGAGCTGCCCAGCTGAATCTTAGCTGTGTCACAATGGTGTGGTATGGAGGGGAGAGAGGAATGGTAGGGAGGGCATGGAGGCATGGGTTGGTTGGCCTGGTTTAAAGGGAGCTTTGTGTGAAGCTTTGGCTCACTGAGCTTCTGTGTTAAGCCCAGACCATGGATTTTGGTGTATCTCACATGCTTTGCAGTGTTGCTGTTGTGTACAGTTGTGAATAACATTTCCATTTAAACTCCCCAATCCCACCCAGCCCTTTGTGTGAGTGGTTTTCCTTTAGCCCTTTGGGAAGAGGCAAAAGAGCAAATCTGTCTCGCTCTGAACCAAGATGCTGTGAAACAAAACTGTTCTGAAGGTGAATGAATGGACTCAGCTCCTCCATACCCCAGGACATGGCTGCTGGCTTTCACTGGTGAGATAAATGCCTGTGCAATGTTAGAAACCTTTGTGCACGTCTCAAATGTACCTCTAAAACAGAGTAGCATCACAGAACCTTGGAGGTTGGAAGGAACCTCCAGGGATCACCCAGTCCAACCCCCTGCCAGAGCAGCAGCACCCAGGGCAGGCTGCACAGGAAGGCACCCAGGTGGCTTTCCAGAGAAGGAGACTCCACAACCTCTCTGGGCAGCCTGCTCCAGGCTCTGCCACCCTCACACCAAAGAAGCTTCTCACATTGAGCTGAAACCTTCTCTGTTCAAGTTTGTCTCCATTGCTCCTTGGCTTATTGCTGTGCACCACCCACAAGAGCTTGCCCCCCTCCACTTGCCCCCCACCCCTCAGCTATTGATAGACATTGATCAGATCCCTCTCAGCCTTCTCCTCTCCAGACTCAACAGCCCCAGGGCTCTCAGTCTCTCTTCACAGGGGAGATGCTCAAGTCCCCTAAGCATCCTCCTGGCTCTCCCTTGGCCTCTCTCCAGCAGGTCTCTGTCTCTCTGGAGCTGGGGAGCCCAGCACTGGACACAGTGCTGCAGGTGTGGTCTGAGCAGGGCAGAGCAGAGGGGGAGCAGAACCTCCCCAGCCCTGCTGGCCACACTTTGCTTGCTGCCCCCCAGGATCCCATTGGCTCTCTTGGGCACATGCAAGAACTTGCTGCCCACCAGCACTCCAAGGTGACCACTGGATAAATATCCCCTTGATCAGCAGAGGGGAGAGGAGCTGCCAAGCAGAGAGGCTAGAGCCCTGCAGGAATTGTAAGGGTAGGCTGATCTTTTGTGCAGGTTCTTCTCACTTCCACTCCTTGTTTTCCTGAGAGCTTTGTTAAAGAAAAGTTGAAGGCTGTCATGAGAGTTTCCTCTAAGTGTTCTGCCAAGGTGCATGAGCAAACTCAGGTCAAAATGTTGCTGTAGGTGGATGGAAGCCAGAGGACAGAACAAGCCAGAGGACAGCAGAGCACTTTGTTTTCAGTCATTATTTCATTAGCTACTGAACTGCTTTACTGCTCCACAGGGCTGGCACACTGCTTGGTGGGAGAGCCTTCTCTGGCCTGTCTCAGCTGTGGACACAAACTGTGCAAGGCTTCCAGCACCAAACCTAATGTGTAGCTAATGAGGAGTATGGGGCAGCCTCTGAAGGAAGCTGAATGGCAGGACAGGCTGGGACCACTTACAGAAAGTGATGGGAAGAAAGGCATCAACCTGTGTGCTGTGCTTGGGGAGCGCTGGCTCCAAAGGCTATCAGGAGTGAGATGGAGAAAGCTGCCACGGAGAAGATAAATGTCAGGGCAGAAAGAGCCTCTGCAGCTTCCTGTCCTGCTGGCAGCTGGATGGCTCTTGTGCATCACAGCAGTGCTGAGCACTCAGCTCAGCACAGGGACTCTAAGGCCCAGCCTGCAGGCAGCACCTGCAGCCTGGGTGCCCCTGGACAGGCTCACGGCTCAGGGCCAAGCTGCTCATGCACAAGTCAAGAGAAAAGGTCTCCTGGGGCTGGTGACCTAGGGCAGCTCCTGGGGGGAGCACCTCTGAGGGTCACTGGCTGCAAGGTGGCACATATGGGAGGGAGGGAGCTCCTTAGGGCTGTAGAGTGGAGGTTGCAAGTCTGAACCAGGGATTTCCTCCACTGTCCCTCTCGACAGGGGACTGGGGGTTACAGGGAGAGCCTTGAATTGAACCAAATGCTTTGCTTACTGGGAAGAAAAGAAAAGCTGAAGACTTGGCTGCAGACCCTTGGTGCTTGAAGGGAGCACTGGCACTGAAGGGCACTGTTATGAAGAGGCAGAAGGAGAAACATAAGCCCCGGGCTGCAAGTTGGAGGTAGAAAGATACCTCTTGGAAATGGAACAAAAATTCAGGCCCTGGGAGTGATTGCAGCTGGAACACATTACCATCACAGGGGATTCCCTGGGTTGTCATCTCTTCAGATCAAGCCTGGCTCCCCACTTGAGAGATAGGCTTTAGCCAAAAGCAGAGTCATTGGACTTTGTAGGGGAGTAAGTGGATCTAATTGTCTGGCTTATCACACACAGGAGGCCAGAGCAGTGAAGTGTCTTGGCTCTGAAGCCTGCAGCTGGCAGTTGCTGTGTGCCTGCTCTGGGCTGCTGCACAGGGAAGTTGCCTTCAGGGGAAATCAAGGGTGATGACAAGGTGTCTCCCTGCCCCCAGGGGGACATGAGTTTTGGAGCCAGCTGAGCTCAGGATTAGGACAAGATGGTTTATGGCACTGGATGGGGAGAGCAAATGATAAAGGTCAGGGCAGCTCTGTACGCTGGAGCACAGGGATTTATTTATGCCTTATAAAACATGAGTTTGGCCAGGGGACAAACCAGAGAGAATCAAAAGGAATAGAGGCTGGAACAAAAGCTTTCTTCTGTCAATCTGATGGGAGGAATGCCCCAGGGACAGTCCCCTGTACTGAGCCACGGCCCTGTGTTGCTGCCAGAAAACACCACGAGTTTGGTGACTTCCCTCAGCCCTGCTGCTGAGAGCTCACTCTGGAAGCGGGCACCACCTGCAGGCTGCAGCTTGGCTGTCCTCGGCCAGGGGCTGCCAAGAGGACCTAGGGGTGCAAGGAGACATTTATCATCCTGACCCTTGGGGTTTTCCCTTTTGCTGGATCAAAGTCCTAAAGACTGCAGGGCCTTCTCCAGAGCTGCTCACCACAGTCTGCAGCTGAGGTCTTCCTGCAGGACCTTCTCCAGAGCTGCTCACCACAGTCTGCAAGTGAGGTCCTCCTGCAGGGCCTTCTCCAGAGCTGCTCAGCACAGTCTGCAGGGGAGGTCTTCCTGCAGGACCTTCTCCAGAGCTGCTCACCACAGTCTGCAAGTGAGGTCCTCCTGCAGGGCCTCCTCCAGAGCTGCTCACCACAGTCTGCAAGTGAGGTCCTCCTGCAGGGCCTTCTCCAGAGCTGCTCACCACAGTCTGCAAGTGAGGTCCTCCTGCAGGGCCTCCTCCAGAGCTGCTCAGCACAGTCTGCAGGTGAGGTCTTTTTGTCAAAGAGCAGCGTTCCCCTTGAAGTGTAGGCAGAGCACGAGGAAAAGTACAAGGGGAGAATAATGTTTGGGTGACTTGACACAGGCTGGGAAAATACAGCAGTGCCAAACTCTTCACTTACAGCAATGCAAATGCAAGGAAGCTCCAGGGCAGTAACTCCAGATTTAAACTGCTACAAGTGAAAACAAATCAGCATGGGATAGTTCAGATGCTGCTGGAAATCAGTTGTAGAAGCCATGTCCAAAAGCTCTGGCCTTGTTTTTTAAAGCTATTTTCTGGGGTA
This sequence comes from Melanerpes formicivorus, assembly GCF_026170545.1. Lineage (NCBI taxonomy): Eukaryota > Metazoa > Chordata > Aves > Piciformes > Picidae > Melanerpes > Melanerpes formicivorus. The sequence goes on from NW_027142441.1 coordinate 2,260,788, forward strand.
ACCAGAAGGACTTCAAGTAGAGGTCACTGACTCAGAGCAAGAAATGATGCTGAAAATCAGCGTTTCAGAAGGTTGGCTCCAGCGAATACAGACATAGAACTGAGGGACACCAAGCAGCAGTGATTCTGCATTACACAAGAGGTGAGGCTGCAGCATCAGAAGGGTCCCCTCTGGTCATGATCCACTGCATTTCTGAAGCTCTTGAAGGCAGATAGCTGTAGCACACGATAAGATCATCCAAAGGAGTCACTGCCTGCATGGAGGGGCTGCAGAGGGTACCCAGCAACCAGCTGCTGTGCTTGTAGGAAATGAACTGGGCTCAAAAGCAAACATACAGATACCACATGGATGGCTCTGCAAAAGGCTCCCTGAGGGCACAGAGGCTGCCTGAGCCATGCTGGGTTCCTCTTCAGGTTGCAGGAGATCAGGAAGGAAACATCTTCATAATACCTCATGCTTATTCATGTTGTGTGTTTGGAAAGGTTTTAAACTGAAGGCAGTTTTCCTGCTGCACCAAGCAGCCACCCAGGCCTCCTCTCTCTCATTCAGTGGCTGCCCTTCAGCTGGGACATGCATTTGCAAAGCCAGGTGGTGAGGCTGGCCACGGTCAGTCTGCCTGGGCATGCAGGAGCCACACTGTGCTGGAGACTCCCAGCCTAAAAACCTGGCTTGCTCCACAATCAGAAACATTCAGGCTGAAAAAGTCTCTCAGGGTCACCAAGTCCAACCACTGACCCTGCTATGCAAGGGTCACCCCTAAACCATAGCCCCAAGCACCACATCCAAATGACCTTTAAACAGCTCCAGGGTTGTGACTCCACCACCTCCCTGGGCAGCAGCTCCAGTGCCTGACCACTCTTGAGGGGAAAAATGTTTCCTGTGTCCAGTCTGACCCTGCCCTGGTGCAGCTTGAGGCCCTTCCCTCTTGTTCTGGGGCTAATTGCCTGTGAGAAGAGACCAGCACCAACCTCTGCACAGCCTCCTCTCAGGGAGCTGCAGAGAGCCAGGAGGTCTCCCCTCAGCCTCCTCTCTTTCACACTAACCCTCCCCAGCTCCTTCAGTTGCTCTCCAGCAGATTCCTTCCCCAGGCCCTTCCCAGCTTCCTTGCCCTGCTCTGCCCTGGCTCCAGCACCTCCACATCTCTCGTGGATTGAGGTGCCCAGACCTGGACCCAGCACTCCAAGTGTGGCAGCAGGCATAGCTCAGGAGAAACCAATGCATGCTGCTGGGAAATCCAGGACAAGGCAAAAGCCAAAGAGGCACCAGGCACACCGGGCAGCCAAGGAGCCCCAGCATGGTTTGGTGATGTCTCTTCTGGCACCTCAAAGAAGGGCAGGGAGAAACTTTTCCTCTTCCTCTGGTGTTTCAGGAAAAACCTTCTTTGAAAGTCCTGTGAGGCACCAGGTAAAGCCTTGGGAGGGAACTCCCAACCAGCAGACAGAAGAATTGCTCTGACAGCCACTGCCACACCTCTGCCAGCAGGCTCCAGAGGAGTCACTGTGGGCAAGGCATGGCTGCAGCCACTTCTCTCACTGCATGGCACTGAACACCAAGACAGCTTTCACCTTTCAGTTTGCTGGCAGCTCTTGTAACAGAGGAAAGCCTGACATGTCCTTTGGCTTTAAAGATCATCAATTTACTGCACTCCTGCAGTCTTGATGAACCTCCAAACCTCCCTGAGCAAGAGCGAGTGACCAGGTGAGAGCCTCTGAGGTGGGAGGCTGGCAGATTCCTTTGGAGCCCTGACAAATGCACCACCCATTAAAAACCAGGGCTTGGAGCTGGAGCAGGGCAGATTTCGGTAGGAGGAAGTTCTGTATCAAGAGAATGGGACAGGTGGCCCAGGGATTGGGTTGAGGCCCTGGAGACATTCAAAATCAGGCTTGATGTGGCCCTGAGCAGCCTGCTCTGGCTGGAGGAGTCCCTGCTGCCTGCAGGGGGTTGGACAAGATGCCCCTGGAGGGTCCCTCCCACCCCCCTGCAGTCTGTGACTCTGTGACCCCCACAGCACTGCTGTGTCTCTGTCCTGCTAGATGTGAGAAGCAGCTCTGAGAGCCCCGGGCTCAGCCTGCCCTGGCCCTGGTCTCGCAGCACCTTAGCGTGCTGCAGCGGTGCCACTGAGCAGTGCTGCTGCACCAGCCTGGGCATGGCAGCGCCACACCTCGGCTGGGTGCCCTGTGCCTGGCGCCCTGTGCCCAGCCTCCTGTGCCTGGTGCCCTGTACCCAGTGCCCTGTACCCAGCCTCCTGTGCCTGGTGCCCTGTGCCCAGCCTCCTGCACCCGGTGCCCAGTGCCCTGTGCCCTGCCTCCTGTGCCTGGTGCCCAGTGCCCTGTGCCCAGCCTCCTGTGTCCGGTCCCCTGTACCCAGTGCCCTGTGCCCAGCCTCCTGTGCCTGGTGCCCTGTGCCCAGCCTCCTGTGCCCGGTGCCCAATGCCCTGTACCCAGTGCCCTGTGCCCAGCCTCCTGTGCCTAATGCCCTGTGCCCAGCCTCCTGTGCCCGGTGCCCAGTGCCCTGTGCCCAGCCTCCTGTGCCTGGCACCCTGTGCCCGGTGCCCAGCCCCCCCCCACCCCTGGGGTCAGTGACCTGAAGAAGGGCTTGCACAAAGGCAAGTCTTGGGGAAGCGTTGGGAAATGCAGACGTGCCGTGGGTTTGCCAGGACAGCATCATCCTAACTGCAGAGCGACCTCCTGCTTCGCCCTGCAGGCTCAAGCTCCCCGCAGGCTGTGCCCACCGGACCTCACCAGCCCTCACCAGGGCAGCTGTAGAACAGCGCTGGACACAGCTGAGCTCCTCCCCTGCTACGAAGGAAGAACTTTAAGGATCCTCAAGCACTGCTCCGTGAGAGAGGACCGTCAGGCGGAGCCTGCTTGCCTTTGCCCCAGCCTCCCTGTCTTGAGCGGCACAGTTCACATCTGCTTGTTATCAGTAGTTATCTCACAGCGTGCCTCGGAATCAGTTAGCAAACTCAAAGCACATGTTTATCCCCGCTGAGCAACCAGTCATTACGATGCTATTTACAGGCCCTCGGTGACCCAAGCTCACTACACGGTGTAGAGAGCTGCCAAAGAGTGTGTCTCAGGGGCTCTCACTGCTGCTAGCTTTAATTACTCACCATCAGCTTTTAGCCATGAGGCTGCACCCCCTCCCGCCGGGCTGGGCTGCAGCATGCCCGGGTGAGGACACCTGGGGGAGCTAAGATAAATCAATTAGACGTAAGGACACACTGCATGTGAATTAAAGCAGTTAAGGCCTCATGGGTTTTTTGTTCCTCTTATTCAGAAGAATAACAAAGCTTTCACTTCCCTGCACAGGCAGCTTCAAAGCTGAGGCACCTCCTGATGGTAATGTGTGGTGAGGAACAATGAGGGGCCAGGGAGAGGTGGCAATGGTCCTGGGCAAAGGCCTTCAGATCAAACCCTGACAAATGCTGGTTGCCTGCACTGTGGCAGGATGGCATCTCCTGAGACCAGCTTCTCACAGCAGGCTGTGCACACAGTCTGCAGGACCCTTTTGCTTAGCTGGCCAGACAAGCCTTGTGTTCCTCTTAGCACAAGGACAAACACCTGCATCAGGGCAGAATGCTCAGAGGAAGCCCTGCTTGTTGTGAAGCATGAAGCTTGATGCAGGACTAAGCTTCAGCTCAGAGTCTGAGATGCATCTCAGGCCATATGATAGCAGCAGCTTGTGACCGGTTGATGCTGTCCCCTGAAGAAAGGGAATATGGTGGATGGAAGTTGATAAACGAAAAGAAGGACCTAAACTAATTTCATTGGTGGAGTGGGAGGAAGCACCTTCTGAACTGGGAGTGCAGGAGGGTATCCTGGGCACTCCAGCACCTTTATCTTCAGTCTTTCTTCTGCTTCTCCTTCGGGCAGCAGCTTGCAGCTCCTGGGCTTTCAGCCAAGGCTTTGGCCTTGAAAATTGAAACTGATAAGGCCTGTATTAACTGCTTTCCAATTAACACAACTGCTTCTAACCTTTTTTCTCTTTCTCTCTCTTTCTAACCCGCTCTGGGGAAAGGGGGGAGAGGGGGGAGAGCGGAGGTGGGGACCCCCCTCAGCAGAGGGGGGAACTCTCATTTCTGTGCTACTCTGTTGTATATCTTTGTATATATTGTAAATATTGTAAATTTGTATATATTCCCCTGCATATCCTGCATTGCTTTGTAAATATACAGCTCCACTGCTTTGCTAATTCAGCTGTGAGGTTTTTTTTCCTTTCCCTTCAATTTTCTTTCCCTTTACTTTACTGGGGGGAGGGAGGAGGCTTCTTGGCCTTACCCGTCCAACCCTGCGACACAGCTCCACTCAGTACTTTTGATGTTCAGGAAATCCACTTCAGGTTCTGCTCTTACAGCCAGTATCCAGCTCCTCTCTGTCTCAGAGAGCAAACTGCAGTATCAGCTCCAGACCTTTGCCATTCTGGAGCAAAATGCTAAGGATATTGGTTCCTCCTTGCACAGAGGAGAAAGCTCTTCATAATTTTCTTAACCCTCTAGAAAACCTGTGCAGGGCCAGCCCTGCAGGTAATTGTTTATGATTGCAAGTCAGAGCAGAGCTCTGTGCTTCCTGCTGTCTAATATGAAATGAATACTGCCACCAGTGACCCCTCTCTAGCTTTTGTTTTGACCTAGAAGTATTTCAACAGCTTAAGAAGTTGTTTGAAAGTCTCCATGGGACCTCAGGAAACCTCAAGAATGCCAAGACTGCCTCCCCGCACTGTTTGGTACCAAAGGCTTTGCATCAGGTGAGGCTGCTGGAGCTCTCACTGCTCCCAAAGGACATCTCTGCAACAGGACACAGAGGAGAGGCCTACGATGCCAGGCTCAAGACTTCCAGCTCAGATGTGAGAAGTCATCTGAAGCTGCTCCCTGCAGTACCAGCAGCACTAGGGAGGGGACAGGAGGTGTCTGCCATCTTTTTCATTTAACCAACCCCCCAAAAGAATGAAAATCTCCCACCCAGCCCAAGAGAGTTCATCAGAGTGCACACAGGTGAATGTCACCAGGATTTCAGTGCCTCCTGTGGAGGAGCCTCTGCAGCTGACAGCTTCAAGCAGGCTGCCTGCTTCGTGCCCTGGGGGATGTTTGCACAGCCACTCACAGCCTCCTGCTCATTAATAACCCAAGACAGGCAACTGGCAAACTTAACCAGGAAGCCCTGGGGTACAGACAGGTCAAGCCCAAAGCTAGGTCTAACCTGCACTGTGCCTCAGTTCTCATGTTCCTGTGCCCAAACTAGCATAAGGCTTGCCTGCAGTCAGTGTTTCTGGCTGTGTCTGGAGAAAACCAAGGGAGCTGGGGGCTGGATTTAAACAACGGCTCAGCTGCACTGCAGTTGAAATGCAATGCACTGGAAAGCAGTCCAGGGGCAAGCATCTCTGTTCTGTCAGTAAAGGGACATTAAAACTGCAGTGACCAGGCCAGGGTGGATGGACAGAACAGAGATGAAGAAACCAAATGAAGATGGAAAACGTGACTGCCATTTGTTCTGCAGATCCCAGGGCTGCCAGAGAGGCAGAATGTGCCTTTGGAGCCACTGCAGCAGTGCAGGCAGTTCCCTTTACTTCTCTATTTCCTGCCTTGCACAGGAACAGGGACTGGACTGATTCTTTGTGCTGAGGCTTGACCTGGGATGTGACTGCAGTGGTGCAGAGCAGTGACACAGATCAGGGTTTGTTTCTGCTGCTGCTGCTGAGGACTCTGACTCCCCCTGCACCCAAGAAGCTCAAGAGCTGGAGATCTGATCTGCTACTGGGAATCACAGAATGGTAGAGCTTGGAAGGGGCCTCTGAATATTGAGTCTCACCCCCCTGCCAGAGCAGGGTCACCTAAGCAGGTCACACAGGAACATGTCCAGACAGGTTCTGAACATCTCCAGAGAAGGAGACTCCACCACCTCTGGGCAGCCTGCTCCAGGGCTGTCACCCTCACAGTAAAGAAGTTCCTCCTCCTGTTTAGATGAAACTTCTATGGTCAAGTCTATGTTCATTCCCTCCTGTCCTGTCACTGGGCACCACTGACAAGAGTCTGGCCTCATTCTCCTGACTCCCACCCATAGGTATTTGTAAGCATGAATCAGATTCACCCTCAGCCTCCTCTTCTCCAGGCTAACCACCCCCAGCTCTCAGCCTCTCCTCCCATGAGAGCTGTTCCAGTGCCCTCAGCATCTCAGGGGCCCTGTGCTGGGCTCTCTCCAGTAGCTCTTTGTCCCTCTTGAGCTGTGGAGCCCAGAACTGGACCCAGCACTGCAGGAGAGGCCTCACCAGCACATGGTAGAGGGGGAGAAGAACCTCCCTCGACCTACTGGCCACAGTCCTCTTAAGGCATCCCAAGATGCTGTTGGCTGCCTTGGCCACAGGGACACATTGTTGGCTCATGGTCAGCCTGTTGTCCACCAGGACTCCCAGGTTCTTTCCCTCAGAGCTGCTCTCCAACAGGTCAGCACCCAACCTGTGCTGATCCATGGGGCTGTTCTTCCCCAGATGCAGACTTTACACTTCCCTTACTGAATCCCCACAGAGTATTTGCTTCACTGGAGCTTTACAGCCTTCTCTTCAGGCTCAGGTCCTGCCATAGTTAATTAAAGCTTTCCACTTCCATTTACTTTTTCATCCACAATTAATTACTGCAATGCACTAAAACTTGGAGCTGCCCCTGAAGATCAGAGGCAGCAGCTGGCAAACACTGTGGCTTCCCACTTGCTGGGAATTGCTCACCACAGGCACCATGTCACAACAACTCTGTCAGCAGGCTGTACAGATTCCCATCCTGCATGCTCAAAGCTCATTGATCAGGACGGGGAGAGACACAAGGATGTTGGTATCCTTGTGCTGAGGGTGGAAAGCCAAGGGAGGATCAACACAAGGCTTAGGAAGCATCTCACTTTTGGGTACAGTGAAGCCCTTTAGAGCTAGAGCTTCTGCCCTCTGCTGCTGCTTTGCTCCAGGATCATCCATCTGCACAGGCCTCATCAGTAGGCTTTGTGGAGCCCCTCTGCCCTCCTGCCTTCTCTCCTTGCTGGGCCACTGTCACATAGGGGTGCAATGCAAGCTCAGGTCCCTGCAGAGCTGGCTGCTGAGCTGTAACTCAGGCTGTGTGTGCCCTGCTTGCCTCGGGAAACCAAGGCATGGCTCAGAAGGCACCAGGCTGAGCAGGGATGCAGAGGTAAGGCCTGTGCCAGGTGCAGGTCTTGTGCTGGGCATCACAGAGCCAAAGCTGAGGCACAGCTCCTCAGGGCTGTATTGCAGCAGGAAAGCCAGGCACAGGGTCTTTCAAACACACCCCAAGGGAAAGCCAGGCACAACTAAGCCAGGATAGGGTCTTTCAAACACACCCCAAGGGAAAGCCAGGCACAACTAAGCCAGGATAGGGTCTTTCAAACACACCCCAAGGGAAAGCCTGGCACAACTAAGCCAGGATAGGGTCTTTCAAACACCCCCCAAGGGAAAGCCAGGCACAACTAAGCCAGGATAGGGTCTTTCAAACACACCCCAAGGGAAAGCCAGGCACAACTAAGCCAGGATAGGGTCTTTCAAACACACCCCAAGGGAAAGCCAGGCACAACTAAGCCAGGATAGGGTCTTTCAAACACACCCCAAGGGAAAGCCAGGTACAACTAAGCCAGGATAGGGTCTTTCAAACACACCCCAAGGGAAAGCCTGGCACAACTAAGCCAGGATAGGGTCTTTCAAACACACCCCAAGGGAAAGCCAGGCACAACTAAGCCAGGATAGGGTCTTTCAAACACACCCCAAGGGAAAGCCAGGCACAACTAAGCCAGGATAGGGTCTTTCAAACACCCTCCAAGGGAAAGCCTGGCACAACTAAGCCAGGATAGGGTCTTTCAAACTCCAACCAACCTCTTCCACCTGAGAACACAGCCATAACTGCCTGACCTCAGCCTGCCCTTCTTTTGATCCTGAGGCTGCCCATTCCCACTGCTGACTGCAGCTGTTCCCATGGCTTTGTTTGCTCACAACAGCCTCTCTTTGGACTTCACCTTTAGAGTTGGAGGAAGCTTTGAGCATGCACCATCACACTGCAAAATCCCAGGATGCTTGTGAGTAGTTTGTCAGCAGAAACCTGGGGACAATTTATGCAGTGCTGAGCAGCAGCCATGCCTGGGCCAGTTGTGTGTTCCTGCAGGCACACAGGAGGAGTCACCTCTCCAAAGGTGAGGCAAACACTACCAGGAGATTCAAACCAGTTCACTGTTCAGTAACTTCTACCATGGTGAAAAAGAGGTATAAGACATCTTGAGATCAAGCAAAGGAGGTGCCAGCACCCTCCCCACGTTGAAGGATTTACAGCATTGCTCACTCCCTTTTGCCAGACTCAGAGGGGCTGCCTGCAGGCAGCCTGAGCTCAGGCTGCATGCTCCATTTCCCACACTTCAGTGCATGGATTCCAGAACTGTCCCAGGAGCTGTCAGCCTTATTGATACATCACCAGCAGTGGATGTCATCTACCTTGACCTCTGCAAGGCTTTTGATATTGTCTCCCATAACATCCCCATAGAACAGCTCAGGAAATGTGGCACAGACTGTGAGGTGGGTTGCAAACTGGCTCCACAACAGAGTTCAGTGGGTTGTGACCAGTGGCACAGAGTCAGCTTGGAGGCCTGTGGCCATGGGTGTTCCCCAGGGATCTGTACTGGGCCCAGTTTTGATCAACACCTTTAATAACAACCTGGATGAGGACACTGAGTGCCCCCTCAGCAAGTTCTCTGACAATACAAAGCAGGGGTAGGGGTGGCTGACACCTGCCAGGCTGTGCTGCCATCCAAGCAGAGCTGGACAGGCTGAGAGCTGGCTGCAGGCAAACTTCAGGAAGGTCAAGAAGGAGAAGTGCAGGGTCCTGCACCTCGGGAGGAATAACAGCAGGCACCAGGACAGGGTAGAGGCTGCCCTGCTGGAGAGCAGCTCCATGGAGAAAGACCTTGGGGTGCTGGTGGGCAGCATGGGACAGCAAAGTGTCCCTGGGGGCCAAGAGAGCCAAGGGGATCCTGGGGGGCAGCAAGGAAAGTGTGGCCAGCAGGGCTGGGGAGGTTCTGCTCCCCCTCTGCTCTGCCCTGCTCAGACCACACCTGCAGCACTGTGTCCACTTCTGGGCTCCCCAGCTCCAGAGAGACAGAGAGCTGCTGCAGAGAGGCCAAGGGAGAGCCAGGAGGATGCTTGGGGGACTTGAGCATCTCCCCTGGGAAGAGTTCTTGAAGCAGGATATCCAGTATCATGTAGCAGCAGCTCAGTGCTTTCAGGAGCTTTCTAACTCACCTCCTCATGGACACATCCAGGTGCCTGCTCTCTCCCCTCCCTTTGCTTCTCCCCCAGCCTGTGTTACCAGATTCACACAGTGCACAGCAGCCTTTTGTTCTGACCCTGTGGCACTTGCTCATGCACACGCTCAGTCTGCTAGCAGACAAGAATATTCAATCCAAGATGTCTGTTTTTGTTCCCTGAACCTGAAATTTTCACTTAGAGCCTCCCTCTCTGTTTGTTTCATGCTGTTGAAGCTCAGTGTGCTGAGCTTTGCAGCCCCTTGCTATTGAGGATTACTCTGGCTTGGGAAGAAAAATCCCTCTCCCGCTTTCTTCCCCCTTTGTTCACATCTGGAGCAAGGCATGATGCCATCACTATGGTATGTCATCTGCCTCATCTCTCCTGCTAAAAATGGGAGGTTTGCTGGATGCTCAGCATTCATTCAAGAGCCCTGAAGCACCATGAGGCTGCTGGGAGCAGTGTCCCTGTGCCGGCCGCTCTGATTCATCTGCGCCGTCACGCAGCTCGTGGGGAGCACTGAAGAGCCTCTGCCTGGCTCCCACAGCACAGACCTCATCTCAGGCACAAACTCCCGTTCCTCTCTGCCCTCATGCTAGCCCTGAATCCCATTTCTGTGCCTTTAAAGGTGAATTACTTTTTGTTTCCCCTTTCACTCCAGCAGAGATGGCCTCTTTTCAGCTCCAGTGGGATCCGGCCCTCTGCTGCAGCTGCTCCCTCCTGGCCAGCAGCCGATTCTCTCATCTGAGCTCACTCTTACTGTAGTTTATTTTTCTCTGTCTTACTTGTTTCATTCTTTGCCTTTTCTTCAGGCTGGACCTCTCTTAATTAATCAGTCTTAGCCCTTTCTCCTTTCAATTCAGCCTTTTCTGTTCGGCTGGGCTTCGGGGTAAGGGAAACAAGGCTTCCTTGAACTGATTTGCTTACTCTCTTCTTCCCCAATTTCCTTACTCTTCTCTTCCTCTGCCAGGGAGGTCAGGTGAGCTCTGACCTCGGGTAACAGAGCAAACTGGAACGTTTGTGGTCACAAGAGAAACAAGTCTTTAGTTAATTAAATGATGCAGAATGTGCAGAACAAAGCCAGCAGAGACCTGCTGCCCACTGAGATCCACTGCACTCCATCTCACAGAGCCTGCCAGGCTGAAGCTCACTCACAGGGAATGAATTCCAGACTGACACCACTCCTCCTCCTCACTCAGCAGCATACAAGTCAGACATATTTATTGATGTGTGTTTGTTTAAACAAAAATAATACCAAAAATTAACCCTCAAGCCTCAGGCCAGGGTGTTGTAAACCTCACTCTGCTCCATGTGGCTTTTGTTGACCTGACTGAAGAGTCCGAGGGCAGAGACTTGAAGCACTGCCTGTGGGCAGCAGCAGGGACACAGCACTCGGTCCCAGGGAGATGTGAAGGGGCACTACAGCTTCCATCTGAGATCTTTTAAAAGCACACTGGTGTGAATGGGGGCTGAGAATGTGTCCTATATGTGAGAGGAAGAAATACTCTTTAGGAGACGTTTTCATCTGCTCAATGTGTTCAGAGAGATCAGGCCACACTCTGACTTCAGAGGGGTCAGGGTCACTGAGCCAAGGAAACGATTTAGGGAAAAGAAAGTACCATTTGTTTCCATGGTGGAGGTTATCTCACCAGCTCTCGAGCACCTAAGTTAACTGTTTTAGCAGTGTCAGCTGGCAAAAATCTAGGGCTGAACATTCTGAAATCACAGCACCACAGAACCACAGAATCACAGAATGTGAGGGGTTGGAAGGGACCTCCAGAGATCATCCAGTCCAACCCCCTGCCAGAGCAGGGTCACCCAGGGCAGGGCACACAGGAACACCTCCAGGCAGGTCCCAGTATCACAGTATCACAGTATCACAAAGGTTGGAAGAGACCTCGAGGATCATCAAGTCCAACCTATCAACACAGACCCCATGGCTAGACCGTGGCACCAAGTGCCACATCCAATCCCCTCTTGAAGACCTCCAGGGATGGGGACTCCACCACCTCCCTGGGCAGCACATTCCAATGACGAACGACTCGCTCAGTGAAGAACTTTCTCCTCACCTCGAGTCTAAACCTCCCCTGGCACAGCTTGAGACTGTGTCCTCTTGTTCTGGTGCTGGTTGCCTGGGAGAAGAGACCAACCCCTTCCTGGCTACAACCACCTTTCAGGTAGTTGTAGAGGGCAATGAGGTCTCCCCTGAGCCTTCTCTTCTCCCTCTCCAGAGAGGGAGACTCCACTCCCTGGGCAGCCTGTTCCAGTGCTCTGTCACCTCACAGGGAAAAAAAATCCTTCCTCCTGTTTCCATGGAACTTCCTATGCCTCACTTTCCACCATTGCCCCTTGTGCTGTCACTGGGCATCACCCAGCAGAGCCTGGCTCCATAGTGACAGGAAATCATGAATAATCCATGAAGAAACTGTCTTCAATTAACAATCACATTTCCTCCATTACATTACCATGCCACCGACAGAAGGAGCTGCTCCTCATTTAGAGCTGCAGGGGGAATTAAAGGTAACTGAAGCCACAGCTGCTAAAATAGTTCTGTGTTATCTAGAGTCTTTTGGAAAGCTCTCATTATTTCCCAGTGTGACACATGCAGGATATGATTGGAAACCTACTACTAACTTACCCAGCAGAACTGTGGCCAGTGAGGTACCTGAGCTGTGTCGGGTGCCACTTGGCTATGTGCAGCACAGGTGTGTTTTGCAGGTGTGTAGACAGCAACACAGGAGCACAGTGCACCTTTCCCAGCACCCTTACTGGCTGCACGTAGTTTGTAAGCCTTAGGAGAGAGACAGATGTATTTACATGACAAACCTGCAATAAAGAGATGGCCTCTGCTTGCCAGCCGAAGCGTTTGATGGTCACCCGTGGCACTGATGGTTTGGAGTTAAAGACATCAAGCACAATCAGTGTTCAGTCAAGGAAAACGTTTCTTTCAATAATGTTCCTGTTAAAAAACCAAAAGCTTGCCCTGCATATGTGTACAAAGGCTGGTGGCAGCACTGAGGCTTGGGAGCAGTTCAGATCAGGTTTGAGCTATTCCAAACGTGATACTCAGCAGGGAGCTCACATTTTGCATTTGCACTGAGATGCAGCTGTCCAAAAGAGGTAAAATCAGTTGAGAAAGAAGCACCAGGAAAGGAATCTGCTTTGGTCTTTTGGACCTTATTCAATGTAGGTGCTGAAAAATGAGGAAGAGGAAGGAGGTGCATTTGAGCTCCCTTCTTTCTCTCCAACCGATATTCATCACCAAGGCATTCCAGTTCCTCTGCATTGATTAATACAATCAGGGCTGCAAGAGCCAAGCATTGGCAGAAGACTGACCCAAAGCTAGATCTGGCTTTCATTTTACAAGCACATTCTTCTCCTTATATCCAATCCAACATTTGTTATTAATCACACTAAATGTTTTGGGGCATCAGTGTTCCCCCAGGAAAGCCCTGACAAACCTCTGCAGGAGTGCAGGGCTTCCCCAGCACACCCTCCCATGCCTGTGCCAGAGCAAGCTCCCCACAGCCATCTCTGTTAGCTGAGCTGCACTTCACTCCTGGGGGAGGAGCAGAGTGCCACTCTGTAAGCCAGATAGCACAACCTTTACCAACAACAAGCACAACCTTGCTGATGGCCCTGCCCTTGTAAGTCAGAGTGGCTGAGAGCTGCCAAACAGAGAGGGACCTGGGGGTGCTGATTGACAGCTGCCTAAACATGAGCCAGCAGTGTGCCCAGGGGGCCAAGAAGGCCAAGGGCATCCTGGCCTGCAGCAGGAAGAGTGTGGCCAGCAGGAGCAGGGAAGTCATTGTGCCCTGTGCTCTGCTTTGGTTAGGCTGCACCTTGAGTCCTGTGTCCAGTTCTGGGCCCCTCAGTTTAGGAAGGACATTGAGAGACTTGAAGGTGTCCAGAGAAGGGCAACAAGGCTGGGGAGGGGTCTGGAGCACAGCCCTGTGAGGAGAGGCTGAGGGAGCTGGGGTTGCTTAGCCTGGAGAAGAGGAGACTCAGGGGAGACCTTCTTGCTCTCTACAACTACCTGAAAGGAGGTTGTAGCCAGGTGGGGGTTGGTCTCTTCTGCCAGGCAAGCAGCACCAGAACAAGAGGACACAGTCTCAAGCTGTGCCAGGGGAAGTTTAGGCTGGAGGTGAGGAGAAAGTTCTTCCCTGAGAGAGTTGTTAGCCATTGGGATGTGCTGCCCAGGGAGGTGGTGGAGTCCCCATCCCTGGAGGTGTTCCAGAGGGGATTGGATGTGGCACTTGGTGCCATGGTCTAGTCATGAGGTCTGTGGTGACAGGATGGACTCGATGATCTTTGAGGTCTCTTCCAACCTTGGTGATTCTGTGAGACTGTGAAGTGACAGCTCAGCCACCAGGCAAAGCTCTAAGTGGCATTCAGCACCATCCAACCAAACTGTTACTGGCTTGTTATAAAAATACTACTTGGGAGTACGAATGAATACTAGAAATTAAATCATTTCCATATTTTGGAGATGAAGAAAAGGAGATGAGGCCACAACTGGCAGGACAGCAGCTGCATTCACCACTTTAAACAATATATGGTCAGCAAATGTCTACTTCTAAAAGACCAGAGTACAAATCTCCAACTCAGGTATTACTTTTGTCATCACATGTGGATGTGGAAGATGTAAATCCATGAAATAGACACCCAGAGTCTGAATGCTTTTGGCAAGAAACCCTTTGGAAGAATGCTAGGCACTAAATTAACTTCAGGGCTGCCAGCCAGCAGCACACACCATGCACCCAGCCACTCCTGTGTCTGGAACACTAATGAACAATGACAGGCAAATGGTGAGAAAATATGTGAGGAATGAAGCTGATTTGTTTGTCATAGCAGGCATTGAGTAGGGCAGAGGATAATACATCAGAAGGCCTGACTGGCAGAATTGCCCCCTTCAAGCCTGCTGGAGGGAGCAGAGGGACAGCACAGCACACTCAGCATGGATGCAGGGCTTCCAGTTAGTCAGACTGCAATGGCTCTTCAGGGCCTAAGAAGTACCAGGTGGCTTCAGGAGGATTCAGGCCCAGGTGCCACAATTTGCACAAAGTAATTGGCCTAACTAATTCATTTTTTAATGGTTTAATTGACATTTCCCCCAGTTCCTCCTTTTTATTCCCACATTTTCCTTGGCACAGCCAAGGAAAACCAGCTCAGAAGCCAGGAAGTTGGCTTGAAATGGACAATGTCCTTCTGTTGGCTTCTGCTGGGGTCAGAGCAAGTCCTTCAGGCACAGCCTCTCTAAAGCACTCTGCCATCTGAAGATGCAAACCTTCTGTGCCTGAAGGGAGTGCCTCAAGAACTAAACCCTGCTGAAATCAGAGAGTCACTGAAAGCATCACCTTGCAACACTGAGAGGGGAGTTAGAAAAGCAGAATTTGTTTGGGATCACCTAGTCCAGGTCCTGTGAAAGCAAAACAGGTGCTGTACAAGTTATGGGTTTTGCCCAGGGTTGTTTTCATTGCCCCTGGAGCAGGTGCTGCATGGACCCAGGCCACACACAGGCCTGCATGAGCTGCACAGCAGCCACAGAGAATAGAATGGAATAGAATAGAAGAATAGAATAGAATAGAATAGAATAGAATAGACCAGACCAGGTTGGAAGAGACCTTCAAGATCATCATGTCCAACCTATCATCCAACACCACCTAAACAACTAACCCATGGCACCAAGCACCCTGTCAAGTCTCCTCCTGAACACCTCCAGTGATGGTGACTCCTCCACCTCCCTGGGCAGCACATCCCAATGGGCAATCACTCTCTCTGTGTAAAACTTCCTCCTAACCTCCAGCCTAAACCTCCCCTGATGCAGCCTCAGACTGTGGCCTCTTGTTCTGGTGCTGTTTGCCTGGGAGAAGACACCAACCCCCACCTGGCTACAACCTCCCTGAAGGGAGTTGGAGAGAGCAAGAAGGTCTCCCCTGAGCCTCCTCTTCTCCAGGCTAAGCAACCCCAGCTCCCTCAGCCTCTCCTCACAGGGCTGTGCTCCAGACCCCTCCCCAGCTTTGTTGCCCTTCTCTGGACACCTTCCAGCATCTCAACCTCTTTCCTAAACTGAGGGGCCCAGAACTGGACACAGGACTCAAGGTGTGGCCTAACCAGTGCTGGGCACAGGGGCAGAATGACCTCCCTGCTCCTGCTGGTCACACTGTTCCTGATCAGGCCAGGATGCCCTTGGCCCTCTTGGCCCCCTGGGCACACTAATTTATTAACTATAACCAATGATAAATACAGCAGAGCTGGAGGGAGGGCAAATGCAATCCAGGCTGACAATTGAGGCACTGCTGTCTGAGTGAGACCTGGACATTTAGACAGTTTCATGAGCACCTCACACGATGCTTGACAAGAGGCTCAGAGGCTGAATGGTCTCAGCTTGGAGCTGTCTCCCTTTTGACTGAATTGCAAACACAACCCAGGGCCAGGGATGGTGTGGGGGTGACTGCAGAGGAGACTGAGTGCAGCCTGTGGGTGCCCTTTCAGCTCATCCATGTTCAGAATGGCCCTGGCACCTCAGAAGTGCCGACTGACAGCCTCTGTGCCTCAGGTGCTGCAAATCATGGTGTTCAGGAGCTGCTACACAAGATCTGAGACGAGTTTGGCAGAAATGACCTCTCTGCTTCAGTGGCACTGGAGCCCACCCAGAGGAGCTGGAAGCCTCAGAGTTATTTTGTTGTGGAATGAGAAAATGCTACACTGAATTTGGGAAACAAAAAATAAGAGCAACTTGGAGTTGTGTGCCAGACACTTCTGTTCCAGCTGCCTTTGGAATAACAGCCCTGCAGCTGCCATTTCCAGAGGCAGAGAGTCTGAAGAGCAGGTCACAATCTGTGCCAGCAGAGAGCATTAAGGTTGTCAAGATTCATAGATTCATAGAATGGTTTGGGTTGGAAGGGACCTTAAAGATGTATTCCCAACACCCCCCTGCCATGGGCAGGGGCACCTCCCACCAGCACAGCTTGCTCAAGGCCTCATCCAGCCTGGCCTGGAACACCTCCAGGCAGGAGGCAGCCACAGCCTCCCTGGGCAGCCTGTGCCAGAGTCTCCCCACCCTTACTGGAAATAAATTCTCCAGTGTAAATCTGCCCTCCTCAAGTTTCAATCCATTCCCTCTCATCCTGGCACTGCCAGCCCTTGCCCAAAGTCCCTCCCCAGCTCTCCTGGAGCCCTTCAGCTACTGGAAGGCTGCTCTGAGGTCTCCCCAGAGCCTTCTCTTCTCCAGGCTGAACAGCCCCAACTCTCCCAGCCTGGCCCCATAGGGGAGGTTCTGCAGCCCTCTGATAATTTTATGGCCTACTCTGGAGCCTCTCCAGCAGCTCCAGGTTGTGCTGGGGGCCCCAGAGCTGGAGGCAGTGCTGCAGGTGGGGGCTGAGCAGAGCAGAGCAGAGGGGCAGAATCCCCTCCCTGTGCTGCTGCTCTCCCTGCTCTGGCTGCAGCTCAGCACTCAGCTGGCTCTGGGCTGCCAGGGACCAGTGCTGGCTCCTGGGGAGTTTGTCACCAACTGACACCCCCAAGGCCTTCTCCTGCAGGCTGCTCTCCTCACCCAGGCTGGATTTGTGCTTGGGATTGCCCTGAGCCAGCTGCAGGACCTTGCCCTTGGCCTTGTTGAACCTCATGAGGTTGTCTTGGTCCCAGCTGTGCAGCCTGTCCAGGTCCCTCTGGATGGATCCTTCCCTCCAGTGTGCAGCCAGAGCACACAGCTTGGTGTCCTCTCAGCCTTGCTGAGGGAGCCTCAGTGCCACTGCCCATGGCCCTGACAAAGCTGTTCCACAGCACTGCTCCCAGCACTGACCCCTGAGGGACACCACTTGCCACTGCTCTGCATTTGGACTCTGAGCCATTGACCACAACTCTCTCAGTGCAGACAAGGATAAGATACCATGATAGCAATTGTGGTACTTTCACACCAGGATCTGGGACTGGGACTATTGCAAGGTCCTTACAGAGGAACTTGGAGGCTGTCCTCATTTTCCCTGCTACTCACTGCTTATAGCTGTCCCCCTTCAAACTACAGTGACCATTAGAATAGAGAAGATGTTGATTTTAGTTTGGAAATCAGCTCAAATACAAGGCAATATCAATAAAATACCAAGATGTAGTTGAATATTCAAATTCCTAAATGTGGAGAAAATTTTCCAAGTGGTAGCACTTGCACTGAATGCTCTCCCCTGCAGAGGGGAGGAGTGGCACCACAGATGTACATCTGTTGTGCAGAGTAAAGTAACATCTCCTCTCCTCTCCTCTCCTCTCCTCTCCTCTCCTCTCCTCTCCTCTCCTCTCCTCTCCTCTCCTCTCCTCTCCTCTCCTCTCCTCTCCTCTCCTCTCCTCTCCTCTCCTCTCCTCTCCTCTCCTCTCCTCTCCTCTCCTCTCCTCTCCTCTCCTCTCCTCTCCTCTCCTCTCCCTCTCCCTCTCCCTCTCCCTCTCCTCTCCCTCTCCTCTCCTCTCCTCTCCTCTCCTCTCCTCTCCTCTCCTCTCCTCTCCTCTCCTCTCCCTCTCCCTCTCCTCTCCTCTCCCTCTCCTCTCCTCTCCTCTCCTCTCCTCTCCTCTCCTCTCCTCTCCTCTCCTCTCCCTCTCCCTCTCCCTCTCCTCTCCCTCTCCTCTCCTCTCCTCTCCTCTCCTCTCCTCTCCTCTCCTCTCCTCTCCTCTCCTCTCCTCTCCTCTCCTCTCCCTCTCCCTCTCCTCTCCTCTCCCTCTCCTCTCCTCTCCTCTCCTCTCCTCTCCTCTCCTCTCCTCTCCTCTCCTCTCCTCTCCTCTCCTCTCTCCTCTCCTCTCCTCTCCTCAATGGTTCACTGCTCCCTTGTGCTTGAGCATCCTCCAAGCTACTTTAGCCATGCACAGAAGGAAGCACCAAGCTCTCCATTGGGCTCAGGGCAGCTATGAAGAGCAATGTTCTCATTCTGGTCCATGAGCTACTATGCATCTCCTGACATGTTCCGTTTTCACAGAGTCACAGACTGCATGAAGGGACCCTCCAAGGTCATCTTGTCCAAGTCACCTGCAGGCAGCAGGGACACCTCCAGCTAGAGCAGGCTGCCCAGAGCCACATCCAATCTGATCCTGAATGTCTGCAGGGATGGGTCCTCAAGCACCAGCATTTCACCAGCCTCACTGTGCAGAACTTCCTCCTGATGTCCAACCTAACTCTGCCCTGCTCCAGTTTCAAACCATTGCCCCTGGTCCTATCCCCACAGGCCCTCCTGAACAGTCCCTCCCCAGCCTGCCACAATCAAGCTCAAACCCTGTGAATTACTGTAGGCAAGGATGATGCTCCAAAACTCATCTACATGATAAAAAAGCAGAAGACCATCCACAACCCATAGGATGTTCCCTTGTGGGGTGCCACAGCGAGAAGCTGTGCCCCTGCACGTGTGGGTTGATTAAAACAGCAACCAAAGGAACTAAACAATTGAGTTTGGAAGCCAGTCACACAGCTGGGTCAGTAACAAACACATTGCTGAGTAAAGAGAAAAACATTGCCAATATTTCTAAATAAAGAATTTCTAGTGGCTAACTTGAGCTGCAGATGAATTGTGTACAAAGAAGGGAAGGGAGGCAAAGAAGTGAAAGACGCATGCAGAATGCTGGCAGCGAGACAGAGCCATGGCGAGCAGGCACAGGGCTGTAGATGAACAGCAACCTCCTCCAGCGAGCTGCTTGTCTGAAGAGAAGCTGCAGGTACTTTAGATGTGTAAGGAGAGGAAGCTGCAGGTACTTCAGATGTGTAAGGAGAGGAAGCTGCAGGTGTTTCAGATGTGTAAGGAGAGGAAGCTGCAGGTACTTCAGATGTGTAAGGAGAGGAAGCTGCAGGTGTTTCAGATGTGTAAGGAGAGGAAGCTGCAGGTGTTTCAGATGTGTAAGGAGAGGAAGCTGCAGGTACTTCAGATGTGTAAGGAGAGGAAGCTGCAGGTGTTTCAGATGTGTAAGGAGAGGAAGCTGCAGGTACTTCAGATGTGTAAGGAGAGGAAGCTGCAGGTGTTTCAGATGTGTAAGGAGAGGAAGCTGCAGGTACTTCAGATGTGTAAGGAGAGGAAGCTGCAGGTGTTTCAGATGTGTAAGGAGAGGAAGCTGCAGGTGTTTCAGATGTGCAAGGAGAGGAAGCTGCAGGTACTTCAGATGTGTAAGGAGAGGAAGCTGCAGGTACTTCAGATGTCTTTGGGACAGGCTGCTGGCATCCCCATTTGTGCAGAGCAATAAGAGCAGCAGCACACTGCCTACAAACACAGCGTCAGGCAGAGCAAGGATTTCAGATAAAGGCAGAGAAAGAAAGAGGCAGAAAAAGCTTTCAGAGTGGAAACTCCTTTTTGCTACTGAAATTATTCGTGTGCTGGCACAGAAGAGAGTTTCTCACATCCCTCCAATGCCCAAAGTGTGGAACAGCTGGCAGGATGTGCCAGGCTTATTTGTCTGCCCTACAACCTGCGCCGTATCCTCTCATGCCTGGACCCAAAGCACCAAGAAGCCAAGTCCTGGGCCCCCTGCCACGGCTGTGAGGCTGTGTTGATGACTTACAGGCAGGCTGTGCCCAGCATCCTGTCTGTAGCTGTGGCCATGCTAAAGATGGGGGCACAGGCTGGGTGCCTGCCCTCCCCACGTGTGAGCTGCACCTCCCAGGCACAAGAGACTGGGGTCTTGCCCACCCAGGTGAGGTCCCAAAGGGGCCTTTGAAAACTTGGTCCTTCCTAGCTTCAGTAAGAGAAAGCAAAGAAAGCAACAGAGACCCTAATGTATGCTAACAAGTAGAAGATATTCAGATGGTGACAAAGGAGAAGGGATGGGGAAGGTTGGGAAGCAGCAGAGTTTTAAGGCAGTAGCTGAGTTCCGCTGACAAACAGAGGAGAGGCACCATGAAGGAAGCCATATTGCTCTTGGCTCCTCTCCTAAAATAACCCCACATCATAAATATTTGACACAGCACTTAGGACTGTTGCCTCCACAGGGTTTAACACAGTCTAATGTGATCCATCTGCTTGCTACCCGCATGGTATGAAGAGAGTGCATGGGCAAGATGTGAACAAAGAATGCAAACCCAAGCTGCATCCTCCTGCTTCTCTGCTGCTCTCACTGTGCTCATTACCTGTTGAGTTAAGATGATGGAAAAGGTTGCATAGCACCTGAACAGCAGGACCTCATTTGCTGCTTTTTGACCTATGAGGCTACATCAACCCTGTTCCTACCTTGACTTTCTGCCCTCATGAAAAGTCCCATGAGAAGTTGTCACCTGCATGGGAGCTGCATGGAATGTGAGAAGTTGGAGTTGCTGTATGAAATGCAGCAGCATGAGCCAGGGGGGGTCAAGTAACTCAGGGAAAGGTGGCTGCTTGCATTGTCTTCAGTTCAGGCACTAAAAGTCTGTCATCATCAGACCATACTGCTCCAGGCCTCCAGCACCCTCACACCAAAGGATCTTCTTCATGCTGAGATGGAATTTGCTGGGTTCCAGTTTGTATCAGTTTCATAGTTTCATAGTTTCATTCAGCGTTGGAAGGGACCACAAGGATCATCCAGTTCCAACCCCCCTGCCATGGGCAGGGACACCCCACACTAGATCAGCCTGGCCAGAGCCTCATCCAGCCTGGGCTTAAACACCTCCAGGGACAGGGCCCCAACCACCTCCCTGGACAACCCATTCCAGGCCTTCACCACTCTCATGGGGAAGAACCTCCTCCTCACATCTAGCCTGAATCTTCCCACCTCCAGCTTCATTCCATTCCCCCTAGTCCTGTCACTCCCTGAGATCCTGAGCAGTCCCTCCCCAGCCTTCCTGTAGCCCCCTTCAGATACTGGAAGGCCACAATGAGGTCACCTGGGAGCCTACTGAAGACATGACTCAGCCAAGGTAGGGCCGGAAGGGACCTCTGGAGATCATTGAGTCCAAGCCCCCTGCCAGACCAGGGTCACCCAGGGCAGGTCACACAGAACACATCCAGGTGGGGTTGGAAAGTCTCCAGAGAAGAGACTCCACAGCCCCTCTGGGCAGCCTGCTCCAGGGCTCCAGCACCCTCACACCAAAGGAGATTTTCCTCATGCTGAGATGGAACTTCCTGGGTTCCAGTTTGTATCACTGCCTCTTTGTCCTATCACAGACCACAATGAAAAGAGCCTGGCCCCTTCTTCACACCAACCCCAATCCTTGTAGCCTTCATTGGACACTCTCCAGCAGATGCCTGTCCCTCTTGATCTGGGGAGCCCAGCGCTGGACACAATACTTCAGGTATGGCCTCACCAGGGCAGAGCAGAGGGGCAGGAGAACCTCCCTTAACCTGCTGCCTACATTCTTCTTAATGTGCCCCAGGAAAGCATTGGCCTTCCTGGCCACCAGGGCACATTGCTGTCCCGTGCAGAACTTAGCTCCTAAACCTTGCCATCAACACGTGGCAGCCAAGTGACACTTTCCTACTCGACTCTGAAGGGCTGCAGCATTGCCCTGCTTTGCTGCCTCCTGTGTGAGTTCCTCTGCCTGGCATCCTCCTGAAGAGAATCTGGAAGAGATCTTCTTAAACCGTCAATGTGACTGCAACAAAATGTCAAAGCCCCAAGACACACTAACCAGAAAGCAAACTGCTGTGCCACACCTGCAGCCCTGCACTCTGCCACTTGGGAGAGCAAACTGATGCTGCCTTTGTGCCCTTCTGATGGCAGCTTACATCCTGCTGAGGCCACACCTCGAGTGCTGTGCTCAGCTCTGGGCCCTCACCCCAGGAGCCTCACTCACCATCTCATCAACTAACCCATGGCACCAAGCACCCCATCCAGTCTCTCCCTAAACACCTCCAGGGATGGGGACTCCACCACCTCCCTGGGCAGCACATCCCAATGGCCAATCTCTCTTGCTGAGAAGAATTTCTTCATCACCTACAGCCTAACCCTCCCCTGGCACAGCTTGAGACTGTGTCCTCTTGTTCTGGTGCTGCTTGCCTGGGAGAAGAGACCAATCCCCACCTGGCTACAACCTCCCTTCAGGTAGTTGCAGACAGCAATGAGGTCTCCCCTGAACCTCCTCTTCTCCAGGCTAAGCAACCCCAGCTCCCTCAGCCTCTCCTCACAGGGCTGTGCTCCAGACCCCTCCCCAGCCTTGTTGCCCTTCTCTGGACACCTTCAAGTCTCTCAATGTCCTTCTTAAACTGAGGGGCCCAGAACTGGACACAGGACTCAAGGTGTGGCCTAACCAGTGCTGAGCACAGGGCAGAATGACCTCCCAGCATAAATCCAGGTTAGATGTCCTTTGTCCCTCTGGAAGTGTCTGAGCTGACCTCCAGAGAGACCATGACCAGCCCGGGGAAGGGCACAGCTCTCCATGTCTGTGCTCCAGCACTGCCTGCCTGGGGCAGCCTGAAAGCAGGAGGTGGCCAGGGGCCATAGTTGTGTCCTACAGCTGTGCCAGCCTCCCAGGCCCCACTGAGTGAGGGTGCTGGGAAGTGATTCCAATGGATGCACTTTGGGAAGCTCAGTGCCTCTGTGACCATTTTCCCCCGTGTCTGAACCACAACCTTTTGTTTCCTCTGCCCATGAAGCAAGCACCAGGTTTTGGGAAACTGCTTTGGCATCCTTCAGAACACCAAAATGAGTGAATAATTCAGCAGAGAAAAGCAGACTAAGGCACTGTTAGGCATGCCCTCATCCTGCCTGCTTCACTGTGTAACAGTGCCTCATCTGGGAAAGACACAAAGCTGCTGTTTGTAGGAAGCTACACAGTCACCCTCCCCAACAACTCACAAACTACAGCTGAAAACTAATCAGACTGGCACACAGCAACTGGGAGCTTGGCTTCTTCACCCAGAGTTTCACACACAGTGGGAATAAACACTTCATTCAGCCCTCTCAGTTCCCAGGCCAGAGTTGGTTTGTGAACACATACAGCTAGCTCAGGGAGCCTATTAAATGGTCACCTCCCCAGGTTCTGTGTGCCTGCACTGGTCCCCCTGTCCCAGGTCCTGCAGATTTCAGCCAGGCCAACCCACTGCCCAGGAGGGCAGCCATAGGGCTGCTCATATGCAGTTTTCCACTCAAATGCACTAGAACCTGATTTAGCAGCCCCTCAAACCAACAGCAAGAGCCAGGAGGCCAAGGTTCCTTGAGTGAAGTGGGCAGTTTCTTACACTGGAGAGCGTTTACATTTCTCCTTAGCAAATGAGCCATCCACGTGCACGTGGGTACGGAGAGGCGCGGGTCCACGCACGCTGGGGGTCAGACACTGTGGCCAGAGCATGCAGCGCCAGGCTTAATCACCCTGTCCCCATGGCTTTGTAGCTGACATCATGAAGAGTATATAATTCACCTCCTCTGTTTGCATTAGGGCTGGACCTGGCTGAGAGCAGCAGGAATGAACTCCAAAGCTGGGTCATGAATGTGGATGACTACAAGAGGGGTCCCGGCTGGCACATTTGATGTGCTCGGAGCACAACTAAAGCAGAACTGAACTGCTCAGGGTTCCCTTTCATTGCCCTCCGGTCTGCACTGCGTGGTAGAGCAGAGCTGAAATCAGTTCTTACATAACTGATGGCCCTCCTGTCTTTTTTTCCATCAATATTACTATTTCCATTGAAAAAATATTTAGCTTGAGCAAGGAGGGAAATGTGATAGTCATTTATGGCCCCCACACTGCTCAGAAATTCCATGCTTTCATGTGCAGGAAGCATTGTGTTGATGTTGGCCTCCCTACCAGCTCAGAATCTTGTTTAAATGTTGCAGAATCTAAATGCTCTTTGAGGTTTTGCCGTGTTGCTTTATGGAAAGGCCTCTCCTGATTATTTACAGATGCTGCCTCTGAGACAGCCAAAAATAGTCCTTTGCTAATTCAACATTAACTGGCTTTTGGGTTATTTTATTGTGTAACCAAGAAACTCTGCTCTGGGGTCCCCAGTTCAAAGAGCAACCCTTGGGCTGGCAGCTGGCATCACAGGCTGCCACATCCCTGATGAGCCAAGGACAGTGCCTGGCCCTGGCAGGCTGCAGCCTCCCCTCCAGCAGGACTGCAGCTTCCAAACCATCCTGCAGCTGACTCCCCAGGTTACAGCACCACAAAGGACTCGCATTGCTTCATCAGTGCCTTCCCCCCTGCAGCACAGGGTGTTGAAAACCATGTTAGGAACTCCCACAGCCCTTCCAGCCACGCTGCTTTTCCATGGCCACCTTGGCTGGGTGTCCGTGAGTGACTTCTCTCAACAGTTTGTGAAGTGCTAGGTTGTATCTGGAGCTCCATAAGCAAGAAACGAGTCTCAGCCAGCTCAGCAAGCAAGCATGCCAACAGATGAAACTCTCCTCCAAAGCTTCTCTTCCCCAAGGTTAAGGAGAGTGGTGAACACTAGCAAACAAGGAGACTGCCCTTGCCAGGGAGGAGTCACAGAGCACAGCTCTCATCCTTGCTGTGTAAAGACAGACTTCATTTCCAGCAACCAGCAGCAAAAGAGCTGCACTTTCCCTGCTGCCTCATGGGGCTGCTTTTCTGTCCTAGGTCCTGCATACACCTGGGCAGGGCTTGTTCCACTAGGCTGGAAACCACACATTAATCTATTCCCAGCCTATGGACATGGCAGCTCCAATGGATCCAAGAAGGGGCTGAGGAACAGCACAATCCAGGCATGGCTGAGTGCCAGGGGACAATCCCCTCCCTGCTCCTGCTGGACACAGCATTTCTAATCCAGCCAGGAGGCCTTTGGCTCTCTTGGCCACCTGGGCACACTGCTGGCTCCTGTTCAGCTGCTTGCCCTTCAGCACCCCCAAGTCCCTTTCTGCCAGCAGCTTTCCAGCCACACTGCCCCAGGCCTGGAGCCTGGCTTGGGGTTGTTGTGCCCCAAGTGCAGGACCTGGCACTTGGCCTTGTTGAAGCTCCTCCTGGGAACCTTGGCCATGGATCCAACCTATCCAAGTCCCTCTGTAGAGCCTCCCTGCCCTGGTGCAGATCAACACTTCCACCTCACTTGGTGCCACCTGTGAACTCACTGCTGAACCACTCTGTGTCCTTATCCAGATCATCAACAAAGAGATTAAGCAGAAGTGGTCCCAGCACTGAGCCCTGAGGAACAGCACTTGTGTTTAGTATTTTACCTGGAAACAGCAGTAAGGATTGTCTGAAAATGCCTCCCAGGTGATCTCTTCAGCCAGTGGTGTGGCTGGTGCAGAATGTGTAGCTGTCCTACGCTTACCTCCTGCAGCTGGACATTTCCTTCACCTCAGACAGGCAAGCACAGCTCCCAGAGGGGACTGAAGAAGCTGCTACATGGACAAACTTATTTTGGACGGCAGAAGCCTCTCTTAGCCAGGAGTTTAAGGTTTTATCTTTCTGAAAACCACAGATTCCTGCCAGATCTGGAGCACCTGAGAGCCACACAGCTGCTGTACAGTGGTTTCTCCTTACCTTTTCAGACAGATATGAAGTGCATTTCCCAACATAACTTAGGCCTTCTCACTAGACCTACAAGTCTAGGTAGAGAGGCTCTGCAGAGGGACCTGGACAGATGGGCAGAGGCCAAGGGCAGGAGATTGAACACATCCAAGTGCCAGGTTCTGCACATTGGCCACAGCAACCCCAGGCAGTGCTACAGGCTGGGGTCAGAGTGGCTGAGAGCAGCCAGGCAGAGAGGGACCTGGGGGTGCTGGGTGATGGTAGGCTGAACATGAGCCTGCAGTGTGCCCAGGCAGCCAGGAGGGCCAATGGCATCCTGGCCTGCATCAGGAAGAGTGTGGCCAGCAGGAGCAGGGAGGTCATTCTGCCCCTGTACACTGCACTGGTTAGGCCACACCTTGAGTCCTGTGTCCAGTTCTGGGCTCCTCAGTTTAGGAAGGAGGTTGAGTTGCTTAAAGGTGTCCAGAGAAGTTGGTGAGGAGCTTGGAACACAGCCCTGTGAGGAGAGGCTGAGGGAGCTGGGGTTGCTTAGCCTGGAGAAGAGGAGGCTCAGGGGTGACCTTATTGCTCTCTACAACTACCTGAGGGGAGATTGTAGACAGGCAGAGGTTGGTCTCTTCTCCCAGGCAAACAGCACCAGAACAAGAGGCCACAGTCTCAGGCTGCACCAGGGGAAGTTCAGACTGGATGTTAGGAGGAAATTCTACAGAGAGAGAGTGATTGCCCATTGGGATGTGCTGCCCAGGGCGGTGGTGGAGTCACCATCCCTGGAGGTGTTCAGGAGGAGACTTGATGGGGTGCTTGGTGCCATGGGTTAGTTGATTAGGTGGTGTTAGATTGTTGATGGGTTGGACTTGATGATCTTGAAGGTCTCTTCCAACCTGGTCTATTCTATTCTATTCTATTCTATTCTATTCTATTCTATTCTATTCTATTCTATTCTATTCTATTCTATTCTATTCTATTCTATTCTATTCTATTCTAAAGTCCCTCAGGCTGTCCTGACCCTCTTTCTGCCCCACATCAGTGCTCAAATTCATGACTAGTTGCTGCACAGGCTCCTCAGGAACACTGATCTACCACAACTGCCAACAGCTTCCTTGTCTTGGCTCCAGACTCCTCTCCAGTACCCAGAGAATGATGACACATATTGGCCTTGTTGAAAGGATCAATCACTGAACCACAGAACACATCTGGTTGGAAGACAGCTCCAAGCTCATGCAGTCCAATCCTCAACCCAGCACTGCAGGGTCAACACCAAACCATGTCCCTAAGCACCAGGTCCATGCTGCTGGAACACCCTCAGCAATGAGGTCTCCCTCAGCCTCCTCTTCTCCAGCCTCAACACCCCCAGCTCCCTCAGCCCTCCTCTAGCCCAGGGGCTCCAGGCCCTTCTCCAGCCTGGCTGCCCTGCTCTGGACAGGCTCCAGCCCCTCAATGTCCTTCCTGGAGGGAGGGCCCAGAGCTGAGCACAGCACTCGAGGTGTGGCCTCCCCAGTGCTGAGCACAGGGGGTGATCCCCTCCAGTGACCATTGTGACACCACCACCACTTTCCTACTGCTGCTGAGGGAAAGACTTCCATCAAAAGTCTTCCTCTCCCCTCACCTTAGTGATGAATGTGCAGTCTGCCAGTGGCAGGACACAGGAGACCCATGCTGGTGACAGAGTGATTTCACTCTTTCTGATAGAAGAGTGGCTAGCAAATGATTGCTTTGTCTTCACTGTCTTTAATAAGTCAGATGGATGTGCACGATGCAGCTGAGCATCCTCCTGTGGAGCTGCCTGCTGCCAGAATGGCATCTTCTGAAAGACAGCTGGGCAGTCCCTGAATCGCTTTTGAAGTCCAGTTCTGGAACACAAGGTGGCAGGATCATGGCCTCTGATGAAACAGGAAGAGCAACAACAATCACCAGGATGCTTCCCTAGCTCCACCAAGTCTAATTCCACCATCACTGCAGTCAGCACTTGTGCCTCTTGGCCCTGTCTCCCGTGCTGTGCTGCAACATGTGAGGTATAAACTGAACTCCACAGCTACTTTATTTCTTGCTTACTAAAAAGTCAGGAAGCTTCCTTTACCAACCACATCAACAAGGAAAGCTTCAGCAACTGACTAAAGGTGAATCCTTTTTGTCTCTTTGTGGTGGACTGCAGCTGCTACAACTGGCCCAGTGCAGCAGTGCACTGATGCTGAGAACATGAAATGGCAGACAGAGTGCCTTGATGTTGAGGCATTTTCTACCCCAACCTTTCAAATCACACATGCACAGAGCTCCAAGTGCTAAGAGGAAATCTTAGTGAGCCCTTGAGCACAGCTCCACTGGCAAGGCTTGCACCTAGCCAGAGCAAAGGCTGACCCCCGACCAGAGGAGCTCAGCAGACTGAATTCACTCACAGTCCAAGCCTGAGTGCAAGCTGCACACTGGATGCAAGGCAGTCAGGAACAGGCTTGGTGCTTGGTGGAGTTGGAGACTAAGCAGCCTGCCCCAGACACTGCCTGGCATCACTGCTCTGGCTGCTGATGGCACCAGGGGAGGTGTGTTTGTGTGTCCCTGCCTTGCACTGCAGCTACACAGGCAGGTGGGGAGCACAGCGCTAGGCACACGCATGAGGAGGAGTCCCTGCTGAGCTCTGCTGACAGTGGTCTGTGTGGCTCCCAGTGTTCTGTTACACAGGGATGGAGGCCTCCCCAGGACCTTCACACCCACCCCAGTGACAAAGCAGAAGTACCAGCCTGAAATACTTTCTATCCTCTCTTAGTCTGGGCATGTGCTCACCTTAGGCGACAGAAGTCTCCTGTTCCCCCATGCCAGGCCAGGGTTGATTTGCCATTAGTCACCCCCTGGTAATCTCAGTGTTTCTCTTGTACCAGAAGAGAAGGCTGAGCCAAAATGAATGGCCCTGGCTAATGTGCACCGTGGCTCTGTGCCATGAGCACTGAAGCTCCACAGGCAGCAGCCTCTGCTGAGCACCAGCCCTTGTCTCCCTGGCCCTGCTGTACTCCTCCGTGTAGCTTGCTCAGTCCAACTGTGTGTGACATGCCCTGGTGTTTAACACTAACAGCATCCAGCTGAATGCTGAATGATTGCTTCCAGGTCTCCTTCAATGGATGGCAAACTGCCTGTGCCAGTGATCTAACAGGCAGAGAGACACAGACCATGGGATGCAGGGTGAGTCATGCACGCGGAGGTGATCACCACCAACAGCTGGAACAGGCATGGAGCACTGCAGCTGCCTAGGCTCTGGGAGAGCTCCTGCAAGAGGTGTTCAGGAATCCAGAGCTTCTCTCAGTGCCCAGGTTAACATCCTTCCAGGCTGCTCTATCCTCTTCCAGTGACTGTGCCCTTCACCCCATTGCCCACATCCTGAGGAAGGTCATTGAGTCTCATCATGGAGACATCCCTGTGCCAACTGGGAAAGAGTGGAAAAGGTCTGCAGTTCACTGTCATCTTTCAGTAATGGTGCATGGGGGATTCAGGACACAAATGTTCTCTCATCAATACCTCCTTACTTCAGTGAGCCATTACAAAAGTCACAGTCTCACAGTCTCACAGTATCACAGTCTCACAGTCTCACAATATCACCAAGGTTGGAAGAGACCTCGAGGATCATCGAGTCCAACCTGCCACCACAGACCTCATGACTAGACCATGGCACCAAGTGCCACATCCAATCCCCTCTTGAACACCTCCAGGGATGGGGACTCCACCACCTCCCTGGGCAGCACATCCCAATGGCTAACAACTCTCTCTGTGTAGAACTTTCTCCTCACCTCCAGCCTAAACCTCCCCTGGTGCAGCTTGAGACTGTGTCCTCTTGTTCTGCTGCTGGGTGCCTGGGAGAAGAGACCAACCCCCACCTGGCTACAACCTCCCTTCAGGGAGTTGGAGAGAGCAATGAGGTCACCTCTGAGCCTCCTCTCTCCAGGCTAAGCAACCCCAGCTCCCTCAGACTCTCCTCACAGGGCTGTGCTCCAGACCCCTCCCCAGCCTTGTTGCCCTTCTCTGGACACGCTCAAGTGTTTCTATGTCCTTCTTAAACTGAGGAGCCCAGAACTGGACACAGGACTCAAGCTGTGGCCTAACCAAAGCAGAGTGCTGGGGCACTATGACCTCCCTGCTCCTGCTGGCCACACTCTTCCTGATGCAGGCCAGGATGCCATTGGCCCTCCTGGCCACCTGGGCACACTGCTGGCTCATATTCAGGCAGCTGTCAATCAGCACCCCCAGGTCCCTCTCCGTTTGGCAGCTCTCAGCCACTCTGACCCCAGCCTGTAGCTCTGCCTGGGGTTGCTGTGGCCAAAGTGCAGCCCCTGGCACTTGGACTTGTTGAATGCCATCCTGTTGGCCTCTGCCCATCTGTCCAGTCGGTCGAGGTCCCTCTGCAGAGCCCTTCTGTCCTCTAACTGACCAAAATATGCTCCCAGCTTGCTGTCATCTGCAAATTTGCTGCTGATGGACTCAATGCCCTCATCCAGATCATCAATGAAGATGTTAAAGAGCACAGGGCCCAGCACTGATCCCTGGGGCACACCACTGGTGCCTGGCTGCCAGCTGGCTGTGGCACCATTCACCACCACTCTCTGGGCTCAGCCTCCAGCCAGTTCCTAACCCAGCTCAGAGTGCTGCTGTCCAAGCAAGTCATCAATAGCCATGAGCCAGGTCAGGGTGGTGAAGTGAAAACTCCTCAGTATGAAAAAGACAAGGCTCAAATGTGGGGGCGGAGCCAGAAATGCAGCTCCATGACCTCTGCCACTGACCACAGGCATAGAGTTAACCTGGAGGTGGTCAGTCTGCCACCCACCCTGTTAGCATATTGCCCAGACCTGGTGGTGGTGGACCAAAGAGAGGTCCAGGCACGGAGACTGCCTGGGGTGCAGACCATGCAAGCTTCAGAAGCGCTATGGCCACCCCAAAAGCACGCTGAGCAGAAAAGGGAATGGTGCATGTCCAGCCCCCAGGTCCCTGGGGAGGCAGCAAGGGTTTAGTTTACATGGACCTGGGCCATCTCTAAGTCATAGAATCGTGGAATGGAAGGAGTTGAAAGGGACCTCTGGAGATCATCAAGTCCAACCCCCTGGTACTTGGCATTACCCCCCCAAAACCACAACAGGCACAGGGGCATCTCAGGGGCACTCTCTCTCCAGCCAGGGGAGCCAGAAACTGAGCTTCCATGAGAAAGCCTGGTGTGGCTTGGAGAGATGGCAGGGCAAGGGAGGAGCAAGTCCTGAGGCCAAGTGAGCTGGGTAGGAAGATTTCTTACTCACTGGCACAAGCCTGCAGTGCATTTTCTGAAGGCATCCAAAGTGCAAAGACTCCAGCAGCACCATCACCCCAGGGCAGCTCCTCTTCCCTGAGGAAGCAGCTCCACCCCCCTGACCTAGCCACGGGTGAATCAGCCTCTGCCAGTCAAGGACAGCTACACTTCATTAGTCCTCAGCACTGAGCACTCCCTACACTGACTCTAAAAACCTTCCCTGCAATTTAATCCCTGACACACACACACACCCCCACACAGCAATTCCCTAGCTCCTTTAAGTCACCCAAGAGCTCTTGGAGAGGAATACAACAGGTCAGTCAGACTCCTTCAAGACTCCTCCAGAAGCAGCAAAATGCTCACTGTGTTCATGTCACACGTTTTGGAGCTGGGTCACAACAGCTCAGGCACAAAGCTGCAGCTCTCTGACTGCTCACAGATGATTCCTCGACCAGTCTGCAATGTGCCATGAGAGCCCTCAAGGCTGAGCTCCCTTTGCAGAGCTGCAGCCCTCACAGCAGCCTGGCTGGGAAAGTGAAGGCAGCCAGCACCCACCCACAACCAGCCAGCAGGATGGGCTGCAGGTCCCTGAAGAGCCTGCTGAATGTCAGGTTGAGTAATGATGCAGGATCTGCCCAGCTTGCTTTACCACACCTGGCTACATCATATCCAAGCTAATTCAGATGAAAAACCAAGCAGAGCTGATTGACTCTGCTGCCTCAATAGCCCAAGGGAAGCCTGTCTTCAGGCTCAGCAGGCACCTTGCCTGGCTCCACAGCCACAGTGCAAAGACACAATTTAATATCAGGGATTTCTGCCAGGAAGCACTGCCTGAGGCTCAGCTCCCATTTGCTACTCTCTTCACTCATCATAAATCTCAGTTTGTTGATTTCTGCTGCAGTCCAACGCCAGGCAGCTTGGTTCAGTGATCTGAACAGAGAGGACAGCAGGAGGAAGTGGCCCATGCCATCCTTTGGGGTGATGAACAGAATTAGGTAAATAGCAGAAATGCAGTGACTTTGTGGATGTTATTTTATCAGAGTAAAAATGAGTTTGCAGCAGGTTCCCTCTTCCCTTCCCTGCCCTTGAGGCCATCAGGACAAACACTGTCCCTCTGTGCTGGGCAGGTACCACTGCTGCCCTGCCACTGAGCACTGCCATCACCCCTGCAACTTGTACAACCTGAACTGGTTCCTTTGTATTTGCTTATAAAGAGCTGAGTCAGCTCTCACAGACGCTGATGTGGGACCACAGAAGCCTCAAACCTTCCTAGCCCCTGCCAGAGACGTGCTGAATTTGCTGTAATACCTTCCATGATGCTGCTGCAGCGAGCACTCTGTCAACAAGTCCTGGCAGCAAACAACACTTCAGCCAGCACAGCCCTGGTCAGTGTGGGAAGCTGAGCAGCTCTGCAGCCACAGCTCCTTCACTTGATGCTAAACCTTCCCCAGACTGGTCAGAAGAAATGGGAATGCTGCATCCCCCCCAGCCTCTGAGATCTCCCAGTTTTAGAGAGGTTCTTGTTCTCCATGCCTGGAGCTCTACCACACATTCTCTCAGGGATGTTTTGGTTGTGCATGACCAGCTGACACTGTAGTCTGGTATTCAAACTGAACTGGAAACCTCTTAGGGAAGAGGTCCCTGAGCTGGCTCCAGATGATGAGATGAAGATGATCACCACACAAAGCCCCTCCTCAGTCTGTACCAAGAGATGTTTGAGTTGTTCCACTGAGAGATGTTAGATGAAACAAACAATTGTGAGTTTGCTGCATGACCCTTCAGCCTCCTCTTCACCAGCTGTCCTAGAAGCAACTCCCTGCTCACAAGCACTGCTGTGACAAGCGCTACAGATGGAAATGTGTTTTGCAGTGGCAGCTAACAACAGAGCTACCTTGTCCCCTGCTCTTGAAGACTGAAGGACTCAGCCACTCAGTGGGGAGGCTCTCCAGGAATCATCTTGCAGTGCTGCAACAACCTGCACTCAACTCTGCTGTCTTCTCTTTCTGCTCTGTTTAGATCTCAAGCCTGGAAGCCAGGAGAGCAGGCATGTTATAATTGCTGCTGTGACACCGTTCCCTTGGCTTGCAGATCATGACCTGCTCTTTGCTTGTCTGCAGTGCTGACCACCAGCTCTTTGGGACCCTGCACGCTTCTTACCATTTATTTTGGTTAGCAGCAGATGCTGCTGGAAAAAGCACCAGGAGTAAGAGCTACAGCCCATCCTCAGGCACACTGGGAGGTTGTTCACTGCAGCCATGAAATCCCTGCAGACAGGAACTGCATCATTCCTGGAAATGGAGGGGCAGCCTGTAGTATTTTTTAGAGCAGATCCCTGCTGATTAAACCACAGTGAAGAATGTGACAAGTTTGGGGGCTTCAGTTTGGCTTTTTTGTTCCTGTTTTAGTTTTTTCCCCAGAACACCTCTGGTTGGAAGAGAGCTCCAAGCTCAGCCAGTCCAACCCAAGACCCAGCACGGCAGGGTCAGCACCAAACCATGTCCCTAAGCACCAGGGCCACAGCTGCTGGAACACCCCCAGGGATGGGGACTCCAGCACTGCCCTGGGCAGCCTCTGCCAATGGCTGAGATCCCTTCCAGGGCAGAAATCTTTCCTGAGCTCCAGCCTGAGCCTCCCCTGGGGCAGCTTGGAGCCATTGCCTCTGCTCCTGTCCCTTGCCACCAAGGAGCAGAGGCTGTCCCCTCCTCACTCCAACCTCCCTTCAGGGAGCTGCAGAGAGCAAGGAGGTCTCCCTCAGCCTCCTCTTCTCCAGCCTCAACACCCCCAGCTCCCTCAGCCCTCCTCTAGCCCAGGGGCTCCAGGCCCCTCTCCAGCCTGGCTGCCCTGCTCTGGACAGGAGCACTACATGGTTTACAAATGTTTCTCTTCCAAGACTTAAAGGATCTGAATGTGACTCTGCTCAAGCTTTGTACACACTTAATGGTCATTTTTCTTTGTGGAAGTGCATTTAGCCCTCACAGACTTTTCCCATGATTACTTTTCTTCCTCTTGTGGTTTCCCTTTTTTCTCCCATCCTGTAGGGCAGATATTTGGAGTGTAGTTGGCTGTGATGTTACAGATACCTACATGCAATAGAAATCTGCTTAGGGAAGAAGAAAATCCTGGGGGAAAGCAGCATTGCCTACCAACACTGGGGGAAAGAAGAGAAAGCAAGAAACCAGCAAGCACTGAAAACTGGGTTTAATGCACAGAGGGATTCAGCAGCAGCTGCAAACAAGCCAAGCAGTCGAAGCTGCTGTGGTACAGAGGGCAAGGGCTGCCATACAGATGTGGAGAGGCCTGGCAGATGACCCCATCACTGCCACCAGCCACCCAGGCAGTGCCTTGTGCTCACAGCAGTGGGAGCAACCACTGCATGGTTGGAAAGCTGCCCTGTGCCCCATGGCACTACCTGAAACACTGCCCTGGGCCTTGGGAAGCAGGGCTCACGGTGACATGGCACCCCTGAGACCTGGCTCAGACACTGGGACAGCCTCACAGACACCTGGCCCACAGAGATGGCCTTGAGAGGGAGGTGTCACAGCCCCCATCCTGCACCAGCCCCTGGGAAACCAAAGGATCACACTGAGAGCCACACTCCATGTCGAAAGCAAGGCTCAGCCTTCCTGCCTGCTCACCTCTCCATTTCTGCCTATGCATTTTAGGCAGTTATCCTGGGGATGCTCTGCCCCATGCTGCCCACCCCTGCAGAGGGAGAGGGTAGGAGCACAAAGGAGGCTGCAGCAGCTCAGCTATGAAGAGGGCTGGATACAGGAAAGCAGCAACAACTTTCTAAAACCAAGCTGAGGACAGGGGACTGCCTCAAGGGAGCTGAGTGAGTATAGATGCTTTTGTGAGCAAAATAGAAGAAGCCTGGTCCTTGATGTTTCTGCTTTGGCATAGATGTGGAGTCAGATGGGGCATAAGGAGCAGTAACTAACATGGCTCCTCAATACACTGCAAGAAACAACCATACTTGGAGAACAAAGGTGCAAGGTGACAGTCTCTGAGCTCTGCAGCTAGTTTCTTACAACCTTTTATCCAATAAAAGCTAAGAAAATGTCAGAATGGGATCACACATGTTACCAAATACACATGGTGCTAGATATAGTTTTGAAACAGTATCACAGTCTCACAGTATCACAGTATCACTTAGGTTGGAAAGGACCTCGAGGATCATCGAGTCCAACCTATCAACACAGACCCCATGACTAGACCATGACACCCAGTGCCACGTCCAGTCCCCTCTTGAACACCTCCAGGGTCGATGACTCCACCACCTCCCTAGGCAGCACATCCCAATGACTCGCTCGGTGAAGAACTTCCTCCTCACCTCGAGTCTAAACCTCCCCTGGCACAGCTTGAGACTGTGTCCCCTTGTTCTGGTGCTGGTTGCCTGGAAGAAGAGGCCAACCCCCTCCTGGCTACAACCACCTTTCAGGTAGTTGTAGAGGGCAATGAGGTCTCCCCTGAGCCTCCTCTTCTCCAGGCTAAACAACCCCAGCTCCCTCAGCCTCTCCTCACAGGGCTGTGCTCCAGACCCCTCCCCAGCCTTGCTGCCCTTCTCTGGACACCTTCAAGTCTCTCAATGTCCTTCTTAAACTGAGGAGCCCAGAACTGGACACAGGAGTCAAGGTGTGGCCTAACCAAAGCAGAGTACAGGGGCACTATGACCTCTCTGCTCCTGCTGGCCACACTCTTCCTGATGCAGGCCAGGATGCCATTGGCCCTCCTGGCCCCCTGGGCACACTGCTGGCTCATGTTCAGGCAGCTTTCAATCAGCACCCCCAGGTCCCTCTCTGTTTGGCAGCTCTCAGCCACTCTGACCCCAGCCTGTAGCTCTGCCTGGGGTTGTTGTGGCCAAAGTGCAGCCCCTGGCACTTGGACTTGTTGAATGCCATCCTGTTGGCCTCTGCCCATCTGTCCAGTCGGTCGAGGTCCCTCTGCAGAGCCTTTCTACCCTCTAACTGACTAACATCTGCCCCTAACTTGGTGTCATCTGCAAACTTGCTGATGACTGACTCTACCCCTTCATCCAGATCATCAACGAATATGTTGAAGAGGACAGGGCCCAGCACTGATCCCTGGGGCACACCACTGGTGACTGGCCTCCAGCTGGCTGTGGCACCATTCACGACCACTCTCTGGGCCCGGCCCTCCAGCCAGTTCCTAACCCAGCACAGAGTGTAATGGTCCAATCCACGGGCTGACAGCTTAGCCAGCAGTTTGCTGTGGGGGACGGTGTCAAAGGCCTTGCTGAGGTCCAGGTAGACCACATCCACAGCCTGCCCCACATCCACCAGATGGGTCACCTGATCATAGAAAGAGATCAGGTTGGAGAGGCAGGATCTGCCCTTCCTAAATCCATGCTGGCTGAAACACAAAATACCATAAACCCAAGTTTAGCTCTTAGTCCTTTTACCATCCAGTCACCTAGGACCACATTCCTCACCTCATCTGTGCATTAACCACCAACAGCACAGCAATGGGAATGCAGGAGCATCCATCTCAAATCAGCCTGCAGTAAATACCAATGGGTTAGGTAAGCAAGGGGAAACACTCTCTTAATTCTATTTCTTATTGAGAAGATCCAGTGCTGAACAAAATGTTGTTTAGTTCTCTCAGTCCCATACTGGCATGATGCAAATCTCCAGCTGTCATGGTTTGACATGGGTGCCTTTAAGAGTTGAGGACTTCAGGGGGTCCAGAGCATCCAGGGGTGGACAGGACACTGCAATCTTTTGTTATTTCATTCTCATAATGCCTGCACCTCCAACATAAAACTGGCTGCATGGAGAGTTTCTTCCCTTCCCCTGCCTCTCTCTCTTTCCCAATGCTGCTGCCTCATCTTTGTGATGCAGGGGAGTGAGCCCTGGGGTGGCAAAGGCCTGGTGCTGGTGAGCAGAACTGCATCTGCATCACAGGGGTTTGGGAATGGGGGGGTGCAGAGAGGCTTGGGGGAGGGGAGGGACATTTGAGGCCTGAATTTTTGGCCTGGTTTGGTGGAGGTTGGGGAAAGCTTTAGCTTAATGGGCTCCTGTGCTAAGCCCCGCCGAGGGATTATGTGTATTTTCCATGCTGCAGCATGTAGTTGTAGCATGTAGTTGATGAGCAGCACTTCCATTCAAACTTCCCAATTCTATCCAGTCCTGTGTGGAGTTTTCCTTTCACTCCTTTGAGAAGAGTTAGAGAGCTCTGTCTTGCTCCTAAAGCCAGGACACCATGACAGGACTAACTTCACTGTTCCAAAACTTCCCAACACTCACAGTGAGATGCAGTAACACTGCGATAGCATTCAGGGGGTAGCAAACTGCGGCTTGTGCAGTTGTATCATGCTCTTGAGCTAGGGGCTGGGGAGAGAGGACCCTGTGGGAGTTCACAGATAGAATGCTGTCATAATGCAACCTCTCCTCACTTCTACAGTATCTACAACACAGTACAAGGCTGCAAAATTAAAACGTCCAGGTACCAATCCACAAAGGTATCTGAGATCATAAAGCACACTTTGATGCCTTAGGTGCTGCAGAGAAGGGCTCTGGCTCACAGGTGGACTTGCCTTGCTGCGGCTCCTGCAGAAACATTTGGCAGCCCTGAATTCTTTCTCCCATTCTGACACTGTCCTTGTAGCTCACCCACAGAACAAAATAATCTGGGGCTAGGCTCTTTGCTTTAGCTTTTAACTTCCAGTGTTGGCCAAGAAAGGGCTCTGCTTCACAACTGCAGATGTTCCAGCCCCTGCAGAGAAAGTGGTAGCCCTGAACTCTCTGTTCCTTTCCAACAGTCTCCTTGCAACTCACCCACAGAACACAGGAATCTCTTTGCTTTACCTTATCACCTGGAATATTGCACTTTTCCCCCTGTACAGCTGACAAATGCTCTGCTGCACAAGTGCCTGTGTCTCGGTCCAGCTCCTGCGCTCTGAGTGGAAACCCTGAATTCTCTCTTCCAATCTGACAGCCTCCTTCAGCTCACCCATGGAACAAAGGAACCTGGGGCTGGGCTCTTTTAACCCATAACCCAAGCTCCTCTGACAAGTGTTAAAGGATGGCCAGAAGGACTTTTGACAAGGGCTTGTAGTGGTAGGACAAGGGGCAATGGCTTTGATCTGGAAGAGGGGACATAGGGGACATAGGCTGGACTCGATGATCCTCGAGGTCTCTTCCAACCTTAGTTATACTGTGAGACTGTGAGACTGTGAGACTGCAGAGGAATAAATTCTTTGCAGTGAGGGTGGGGAGACACTAAACAGGTTGCCCAGGGAGGCTGTGGCTGCCTCCTCCCTGCAGGTGTGCAAGGCCACACTGGATGAAGCCCTGAGCAGCCTGGGCTGGTGAGAGGTGTCCCTGCCCATGGGCAGGACCCTTCCAACCCAAACCATTCTCTGATACAATTCTGAGGTGTGTGCAGTTACAGAGCAATCTAGTCCTGTCCAGCACAGGCTGGGCTCCAAGGCACTAAACACAAAGAAAATAAAAGATGGCTCTTACTGTGATTTAAAGCA
Source organism: Melanerpes formicivorus (assembly GCF_026170545.1). NCBI lineage: Eukaryota > Metazoa > Chordata > Aves > Piciformes > Picidae > Melanerpes > Melanerpes formicivorus. The sequence goes on from NW_027142441.1 coordinate 2,299,170, forward strand.
ATGTACTTGACTAGGCCTTGCAGCTGACTCCTAACTCCCTGCCTTCCACCAGCCACACAAATCTAGTCAAGCTGTTCCCCTGGCAGGGACGATGCTGCTTTGACCAATGGAGCTGTACCTACAGCAGACACCCACCCCACAGCAGAGCTGTGTGGGACCTGGGAAAGGGCTTTGTGAGGAACAGTCAGAAAATTCTCCATCCTCCTCAGACTTCTAAAAGTCATTTAAAACTGACAATGAAAAAATGCTCTTACAGACAGCTCCTGTGGGTTTCAATAAGAGCCTGAAGCAAAAAAATCCAGAACAAAGCCCCCAAACCCAGCAACCAACCAAAATCAGTACTCAGTACTTGAAGGTCTGGGAAACCAGTGTGGGAAATCACAAACCCTGACAGCAAACCATAGCCTGCCGAGAATGATGGTCTGCTGTGGGGATCTCATCAGCACCAAGCAGAGCTGCAGATAAATTACAGATTGCCCTCTCCTCCACCCCATCATTCACCAAACCCTCCCCATGCCACTGTCCAAATATTTCAGAGAAGCCACTTTGAGTCACTGTCCACTTTACTGGAAATCTGCTGTCAACATCCTTCTGAGCTGGTTGGAAAACAAACAATGTCATCTTCAAAGCTTTAACCTAGCACATGTCTAAGTGGAAAAGTCCTCCGACTGCTTTTTCCCTTAGCAGTGGTCAGCTCTGGCAGTGAAAGGCTTCAGAAAACACACAGGCCCTGCTAGGAAGAGATCAAAGGCAGATCAGATGGCAGGGCCAGCTCACAGCAGCCTTGCGAGAAAGAGGAGAAATAAACAAACGGAGCAGATGAGGTTTTCTTGCTGCAACACCTCAAGCTACCCACACACGCAGAAAGCTCCTGGGCACATCTTAGCACGGCTGCCATGGGGCAGCAGGGTGAGGACGACCATGCCAGACATCTCCACCCCATCCCTCTTCCCAGAGGGATTCATCAGACTCTATTCTGGCAGCAGCTTCTTCTCTCGGTGCCCTCCTTGCGGGGCTGCCACTCCCGGGGACAGGAACCAAGCCTGGGGGATTCTCCTCCAGCCATGGGATCTAGGGACACTGGTCCTGCCTGCAGGCAGACTGCTGACATGCAGGTAGGACCCAGCTGCCTCTGAGGGTGGGAGGTGAAACCCTGCAGGGCTGTGCCAAGCGTGAGCACTGCCCAGCTCTGGCACAGCTCTGTACATCACACATTTTATCCTTCATGTCTGTGAGACCACACTGGCAGTGCTGTGCCAACAACATGCACAAGCATGCAGATGATGCTCTTTCCTCATTAGGGACATGAAACCTAAAAGCCTTGGAAGTGAAGATGGAAAAAGGGTCCCCACCCAGAGCCTTAAATGCCATTTTCTGTGGGGTTGTGTTGAGAACCATCTAAAAAGCAGGGAGTTCCGTTTGCAGCCCTGTTCCCTTTCAGAGGGGCACACAGCACCCACCTCGTCTGTGGAGCACACAGGGGAGGGCACCCAGGATTTGGGGGCAGACCCAGCACAACTTAAGCTGCACATTGCTGAGCTGTCTGCCAGGCTTCAGAGGCTGGTGGTGCCTCCAGCAGAGGCAGCAGTGGAGGTCTCTGCCCTGCTGACACAGCTGGGCCAGGCTCAGCCCGGGCTAAGAGCAGGAATCATAACAAAGGCAGGAAACAGATCAGCACTCCCCGGGCTTCACACCCTCCCCAGGGACCCTGCTGGCTTCCAGGCTGCCTGTGGGCTTAACCCTGTCCTGAAGCACGCCGGTGTGGCACACTGCTCCCATGGAGTCAACCCCAGCACACGACAGAAAAGCGATGCGGCTGAGGAACAGCACCAAGGGGCAGCAGCTGGAGCAGGCAAAGAGCTTCACATCACTTTCTATGAATGGAAATCTGAGCCCTGCCGACCAGCATCCAAACAAGAGTAACCAAAGTGCCGCGACTGCGGCCCTGGGCTGCGCTTCGGGACGACCCTGCGGCTGCTGCTCCCTGCCGGCTCCGTGCGGCTGTGCCTGGCTGCCGCCAGGGCTGCAGCCTGCCCGGGGCGCAGCGCCTCCGCCGCCCTCCCGCCTGGCCCCCCGCGTTTTGCTGCTCTCAGCACTGCACTTCCCCCGGCTGCAGGAGGAAAACCCCAGCTGACCCCACGCAGCTTTATTAACTCCAGCACCACAAATGCAGTTGTGGCCTGGACTGCTGGGCTTTGGTGGCCGAGCTAACTGCAGCGTCTGTGCGAGGGGGGATGTCTCTCCTGAAACACAACAGCTCTGCAGGACTCTCATTTACAACAGCTTAAAGGGAGCTGTGTGAACACATCACTGAGTGCCCCCACACTGACCTGCTCTCAGGTGTTAGATTTTCTCTTTGTGGTAGAAGGCTTTAGGAACAAGGCCTTCCTGTGGCACGAAGTGAAGGGGAGCAAGCTGCAGGATCTGCAAACTGATGTGTGGGGAAGAGAGGACATTCCTCACCAGACCATAATGAGCACTATCCTTGGTTCACACTGACAGTCTGGAAATAGCCATCTCAGGAGGTGGAAGGCAGTCACTTAGGGGCTCTGAATCCATCCCCTACACAAATCCTACAGTAAAAGAAGAGCCAAGTGCCTGCCAGAAAACCCTTGATGGGAATCGTTCTGAGTGAAGGCTGCAGAGCCAGCACAGGACCTTGGCCTCCTTCCAGCAGAACTGTCTGAGAGGTGCATCTGCAAAGGCTGTGATGCTACCCTGCAAAGCTCCCTTAACTGGCAGAGTAAGGAGGAGTTTCTTAATTCAGCATCCACTGCACTGAAAGCATATGGAAACCATTAAAAAAGGACCTAAGAGTAGAGTAAACCCAAACAAACCTCAGAGCACACCCACCCTGCCAGCACCTCCCATTCACAGCTTCCCTCAGCATTTGCTCTTAACTCACCACAGAGCCTCCCAGAAGAACAACTGCAAAGACATTAGGCATCATTTATTTTTATTCCTTAACCACTGCTTCAGAAACCTCCTGAAGGGGAGAGAGATAAAACCATGCCAGTGCCACATCAGCACAAGCAGCGGGCTCCGAGGGGAGAGGGCTGCAGTGGCTAAGCACTGCTTTGACTCAGAAGCTATTTCACAGTCAGCTGTTCTGCTTCCTTTCACAAAGACACTTCCACTTCTCTTCTAGGCCACCCTGAACACCCCCTGGGTCTACCCACACTCTTGGGAGATCTCTTGGTTATTTTACAAGGTTGGGCTTTGGGGTTTTTGGCTAATCTGGTTTCTGGCATGTGAAAATTCATTCTCTGCAGTAAATGAAAGGCTTTCAGAAGGGGTCTTCTTCCCACTGCAGACATGATTAGAGGCTCAATTGCTGTTCAAACCCAGTGCAATAAAGAGCTTGTTGTGTAGAGCACAACTCCACGCCTGTTTATTAAAGCACAGAAGCAGGCAGGGTAACCTCCAGCATGCTGCGTTTCACAGAGCAGCTTGCCAAGAGCATGAGTGCCTCAGGAGCTGAGATGCAGAGCAGGAGTAGATGTGATTGCTGCGGCAAGGGTGGGCCCCAGCCAACACCCTCCCACCCTGCACTCACAGTGGCAACGTTGGGCACAGAGGTTCAAACTCTTCCATCATCGGAGCCAGGATCTGGTGAAGCAAGAAGCAAGCAGTGGAGGCTGCAGAGTTGAAGGGGTGCGAATCACCCTCTGACAATGGCAGCTTCCAGATTTCCCTTCTACTCCATGTGGTAGAGGGAATGGGGAAGTGAGAAGCAATTTTTCACTTAAACAGAAAAAAGAGAGGAATGATGCTCTGCTTTGCCTCTGCTACCTCTTAAACAGAAAAAGCAGAACATGGGGGTCCCTCAGGGTACCACAGACCAGGGTACCACAGACCAGTATCCCACAAACCATGCTGCTTTCTGCTCCCCAATTAAGTGAAACTGGAGCTGTGAACACCACACCAGACAGAGGAACCTTCACAGATGTGGTGTCAGGAGCTGTCTGGGACCCTGCAGAAAGGATGTGTCTGATCCAGGACCAGCAGGGATGGAGCAAAGAGGGGTCTCTAAGAAATGATCTTTAGGTCAGTTCTGTCTGCTGAGCCAAGAGACAATGTGCTCTGGTGACCAAGAAGGCCAATGACATTTGGGGTGGATTAGCAGGGCTGTGGTCAGCAGGTCAGAGAGGTTCTCCTCCCCTGCCCTGCTGAAGCCACATCTGGAATCTTGTGTCCAGTTCTGGGTCCCTCAGGTCAAGAAGGACTTCAGGGAACTACTTGAGAGAGTCCAGCACAGACCCATAAAGATGCTGAAGGCAGTGGAAGATCTTCCTCATGAGGAGAGCCTGAGGGAGCTGAGGGCTCTGGAGCTTGGAGAGGAGGTGCCTGAGGGTGAGCTCCTTGCTGTTGCTAAAGCTGTGCAGGGTGATGCCCAGAGGCTGGAGCCAGGCTCTGCTGGGGGATGCCCAATGCCAGCACAAGGGGCAGTGGTGGAAGCTGAGGCAGAGGAAGTGCCATGGAAACAGGAGGAAGGATTTTTTCCCTGTGAGAGTGACAGAGCCCTGGAGCAGGCTGCCCAGGGGGGTCATGGAATCTCCCTCTCTGGAGATATTCAAACCCCACCTGGATGTGTTCCTGTGTGCCCTGCCCTGGGTGACCCTGCTCTGGCAGGAGGTTGGACTGGATGATCTCTGGAGGTCCCTTCCAGCCCCTCACATTCTGTGATTCTATGACCTGCTTACTCCTCCTTCTCTTCCTGCAGTATTTCAGCTGATTTAGACCCTGACAAACACCAAACTCACTACTCTGACAGCTCAGAGTTTTCTCCTAACCCAGCTAACCTTCAGCAGCTGTTTCAAATGCACAGCTGTAAAATGTTCAGTACCTTTGCATCACTGATCCGGCAAAGAAACCTCGTAGGGCCGTCGTCCTAGGAGACTCCCTACTGAAGGGAGCAGAGGGCCCAATATGCAGACCACAGCCATTTCCGGGAGAGGTCAGCTGCCTCCCTGGTGCCCAAGTAAAGGACATGGTAGGGAAAATTCCCAACCTCCTGAGTCCTTCAGACTACTGCCCACTGCTGGTCTTTCAGGTGGGTAGTGATGATGCAACAATGAGAGGCTCACAATCAATTCAAAGAGACTTCAGAACCTTAGGGCAACTGCTAAAGGGATCAGGAGCTCAAGTTGTGTTCTCTGCTATCCCTCTAACGTCAGCAATGGATGAGGGAACACTGAGGAAGGGCCAACAGGTCAATTCATGGCTCAGGGGCTGGTGCCATTGACAGGGCTTTGGGTTCTACAATCATGGATTGGTTTTCAAGGCACCAGAGCTGAAAACAACTCATGGGATGCACTTGTCCCAGAGGGGGAAAAGGATCCTGGGGCAGGAATTGGCAGGGCTCATTGATAGGGCTTTAAACTAGGTTTGAAGGGGGAAGGGGTTAATAGTCTCCTGCTGGCCTGTGTCAGACAGAGGGGCAGCTCACCAGAGAGGCAGAGGGATGGAGAGCTGGTAAGGCTGCCCTGAGGCAAGTCAACTTGCTGCCCTGAGGCAAGCGAGGAATGATGCACCAGGACACTGTGGAAACCAAGGGGAATTGGCAGCAGAGGAGGACAGGGCCAGCCCAGCTGAAGTGCCTCTGTGCAAATGCACACAGCTGGGGCAACAAACAGGATGAGTTAAGGGCACTGTGCTGCTGGGATGCCACGACATAGTGGCTGTTACTGACACTTGGTGGGATGATTCCCATGACTGGAATGTCATGGCATTATATTTCAAAAGTCATGACAGTCTGGGGCAGTCCCCACAGACTGGAACAGGGGAAACATCACCCCCATCTGCAAAAAGGGTAAGAAGGAGGAACCAGGGAACTCCAGGCCAGGCAGTCTCACCTCTGTGCCTGGAAAGATCATGGAGCAGATCCTCCTGGAGGCACTGCTGGCTCAGAAGAATAGGGAAGAGGTGATTGGGAACAGTCAGCATGGCTTCAGCAAGGGCAAATCCTGCCTGACCAACCTGGTGGCCTTCTCTGAACAGGTGACAACATCAAGAGCTGAGGGGAGAGCAGCTGATGTCGTTTGGCTGGGCCTGAGCACAGCCTTCCACACTGTCCCGCACCACATCCTGGTCTCCAGGCTGGTGACACATGGGTGTGATGGGTGACCACTGGATGGATACAGAACTGGCTTGATGGCTGCACCCAAAGAGTGGCTGTCCATGGGTCCATGTCCCAGGGGAGGCCAGGGACAAGCAGAGTCCCTCAGGGATCAGTCCTGGCACCAGGCTTGTTCAACATCTCTGTGGGTGCCATGGACAGTGGCACTGAGTGCAGCCTCAGCAGGGTTGCTGCTGACACCAAGCTGTGTGGTGCAGCAGACAGCTGGAGGGAAGGGATCCATCCAGAGGGACCTGGACAGGCTGCAGAGGTGGGCACAAGCCAACCTCAGGAGGTTCAACAAGACCAAGGGCAGGGTTCTGCAGCTGGGTGGAGGCAATCCCAGGCACAAATGCAGGCTGGGCAGGGACTGGCTGGAAAGCAGCCCTGAGGAGAGAGCCTTGGGGGTGCTGGGGGAGGAGAAGCTCAGCAGGAGCTCTCAGTGTGCCCTTGCAGCCCAGAAAGCCAATCAGAGCCTGGGCTGCAGCAGGAGAAGTGTGGCCAGCAGGGCAAGGGAGGTGATTCTCCCCCTCTGCTCAGCTCTGGGGAGACCCCACCTGGAGCCCCTATGACAAGAGGGATCTGGAGGGGCTGGAAGGTGTCCAGAGACGGGCCACAAGGATGAGCAGAGGGCTGGAGCACCTCTCCTGTGAGGACAGACTGAAGGAGTTGGGGCTGTTCAGTCTGCAGAAGAGAAGGCTTCCAGGTGACCTCATTGTGGCCTTCCAGGATCTGAAGGGGGCTCCAAGAAGGCTGGGGAGGGACTGCTCAGGATCTCAGGCAGTGCTAGGACTAGGGGGAATGGAATGAAGCTGGAGGTGGGGAGATTCAGGCTGGAGGGGAGGAGGAAGTTCTTCCCCATGAGAGTGGTGAAGCCCTGGAATGGGTTGTCCAGGGAGGTGGTTGGGGCCCTGTCCCTGGAGGTGTTTAAGCCCAGGCTGGATGAGGCTCTGGCCAGGCTGCTCTAGTGTGGGGTGTCCCTGCCCATGGCAGGGGGGTTGGAACTGGATGATCCTTGTGGTCCCTTCCAACCCTGACTGATACTATGATTCTATGACCCTTTTGCTGATGCTCTGGAATGAGCAGAGGCAGCTGATGTTGGTTTGTTTGCTTCCCCTTAGAAGTGAGCCACACTGCAGTCCTCCAGTCCTTGCCTCTGCTGCTTTCTGCAAGGCACTTGGCAAGGCAGTTTTGCCCAGTGCTGGAATATGCAGATGGTCACTTGTACAGGTTTTAACAAGAGGGCAACCCTGTGGCATCAGCAATCCAGCAGAGACCTGCCTTCTTAAGGAGACAAGTAAGCTACAGAGCAATGATGAGCTGCCCTGTTTGAGGCAGCAGAGGGCTTGTGCTGGGTACTTGGGATAGGGGGAGGACAAGAATCACCTCTCAGATTTTTGGCTTTTCAAACCTGGAGAACAACAGATCCAGGAACAGGTCTGGAGCACAAATGTCCAGCTGGAACCTACCCAGAGCCTGGCCCGTGGGTCTGGATTCTGTCTATCTGAAGTCATGCTGTCAGGCAGTGCAGCACACTGACCCAGAGCACTTGGGCTGAATCCCCATGAGGCAGAGCACACAGGTTTGAACATAAACACCTGTGCACACGAGCAGGGACATGCAATCACTGCTGGGGACAGGGGAATGTAGCTGTGCACAGATGCTGGGCTGAAACCTTGACAGCAGCTGTTTGGATTATTCTGGCTTCAGACTTCAAAGTCTCAATCAAGGGCAAGATTCTTCCCTCACCAAAGCTGAGTGTCTGGGTTTAGGGAGCAGGACAGAGCTCTCTAACTCTTCTCAAAGGAGCTAAAGAAAACACTCCACAGGACAGGAATGAATTCTGGATAGCACTGGGAAGTGGAAATGCTATTCATAAACTACATGCTGCAGTGCAAAGCACAGGAAACACAAAGCAGGCCATAGGGCACGGGTCTCCAAATCCTCTTTAGGCCAAAACTTCCACAAACCTTCCTCCAAAGCAGCCCAAAACCCCAGGCCTGCCCCCCCCCAGTAACTCTCTCTGCACGCCCCCATGCTCACACGATGCAGTCACCACTCCAGCTCGCCAGCTCTGGGGTGAGCCAGCTCTCACTGCCCTGCACCAAACCCCAGATAAGGCTCCATGCATCCTCCCAGGAGCAGAGAGGCAGAGACAAAGGGAAGAGGCAGAGACAAAGGGAAGGGGCAGAGACACAGGGAAGAGGCAGCTTGTGCTGTCCCCTTCTAAAGGCCAGGTGCAGGATTCTGGGAGTGAAAGAACAAGAGGTACACGTTCTGGTCCACCCCTGGCCCTCTCTAGTCCTTCTGGAAGACTTCTCTGTGGTGTCTTAAAGGCACCCAGCCTCAAGCCATGACACTGAAGTTTACAGGTCAGACTTAAAATGAAATAATCAGTTAGATTTTCCCCTTGAAGCAATTAGCTTCTAGGGAGGGAGAACTATGTCCCAGCAAGAATCAGCAGCAGTCAGTAAACGTAGGTGAGGGACGCCTCGGCTTCTGGCTGTCCCCTGTGTGCACACAGGTGGTCTGCAAACATAACTTAACCTCACAGCAAAACACAGAAAGCAAGGATTTGCTCTGCCATTGAGCACTGCCAGGCACAGGGCATATTGGCCTCAGTGAGCCTGGCAAGTGAAAGCATCCCTGGCCAGTCCTGGGCTAACCCAGCTTGGCAGAGTCCTGCGTGCTCCTGAGCCTTGGAGCCCAGCAGACAGGCACAGGTTACACAGAGCACACTGGTGAGCATGTCCCAAACTTCTCCAGGCTCAGATTCTGGCAGACATGCAGTGCAGCCCTGAGAGCAGATCCTAGTGCCCAGACATCCCTAAAGGACACCAGACCCATCCTGCATCTTCCCAGCATCACAAAACAGCCGTCAGAGGAGATGTTACAAAGCCCTGGAACCAAACCTCCTGACCAGCCTCAGCTGGGCTGAAGGGAAGGGGATCTCTGTGCCCTGCACCTTACCTCCTGCAAGCCTTCCAGCTGCCTCACAAGATGAGCCACAAAGCACACATTCATGCTTTGTTTACTTAAGGCACCCCTCTCTGTCTCTGCTGGGTGGATTGCTCAGATGCATTTCTGACTGAGCCGAAGAGGCTGATCTGCAGGACACAAACCTCTCCATTGCACAACACTCCTCCATGCTGGCTCCAAGCAAGACTCCCTCCCACTCATGCTTCCCTCCTGACCCCTCTCTGCCTTCCAGAATCTCAGCCCACTCACTTAACCCAGGCTAAAACAGGACAAATGGAAATTTCCTCCTTCCTGGATGCTTCACTTAGGTTTTACCCACGTGCAGGAGCTAACAGAGCCTGGGTACAACTTTATTCTGGCTTTCCTTTGGCTCATCTCTCGTACTGCAGCACAGGAGAGCAAAGTAACAGTGTCCCTTGTTAGTGTCTGCAGCAGCCTGAAATACTTAGAGAATACTGTCTTCCCTCACAGGCTTCTCTAGGCCTTTATTAGGACATAACAGCACTGCCCTGTGAGGAGAGGCTGAGACCTGGGGCCTAGTCTGGAGGAAAGAAGACTGAGAGGGATCTGATCAATGTCTATCAATATCTGAGGGCTGGGGGTCAGGAAGGAAGGGACAGGGACAGGCTCTGCTCACTTGTGCCCTGGGGACAAGGGGCAATGGCTGTAAGCTGCAGCACAGGAGGCTCCATCTCAACATGAGGAGGAATTTCTTGACTCTGAGGGTCCCAGAGCCCTGGAGCAGGCTGCCCAGAGGGGTTGTGGAGTCTCCTTCTCTGGAGCCTTTGCAGCCCTGTCTGGATGTGTTCCTGGGTGACCTGTGCTGGATCCTATGCTCCTGCTCAGGACTGAATGACCTCTGGAGGTCCCTTCCAACCCCTAACATCCTGTGAGCTGTGATCCTGTTGTAATATAGAGACCTGGAGATGAAGATCTCTCTGTTGCATCTCAAACACAACCAAGAATGTGCTGGGTTTGCTCACCATGGGAGCCCCTTCCTGGCAGCATTAGCCTCTCTTTGACACTGCCATTGTAAGGACAAATGTTTTTAAAGAGGTACATGTCCAGGCTTCCTCAAAGTAGTTGCAGTGACTCCCAGTCCAAGACCTGTCTCCAGGTATCATATGGAAGCCAAGCTTCAGAGGTGAAATTTCCTCTGAAAATGGCAAAGAAATTTGCCAGGCACAAGGAGAAGATGGACTGCATGGTGGTGTCCCCTGTCCCAGGGCACTGCCTGGGCTTAGCACTGCTTCTGTCAGCAGGAGCCAGCAGTGCCCAGGGGGCCAAGGAAGCCACTGGCAGCCTGGCTTGGGTCAGAAGCAGGGTGGGCAGCAGGGACAGGAGGTGACCATCCCCTGTGCTCAGCACTGGGGAGGCCACACCTCGAGTGCTGTGCTCAGCTCTGGGCCCTCCCTGCAGGAAGGACACTGAGGGGCTGGAGCCTGTCCAGAGCAGGGCAGCCAGGCTGGAGAAGGGCCTGGAGCCCCTGGGCTAGAGGAGGGCTGAGGGAGCTGGGGGTGTTGAGGCTGGAGAAGAGGAGGCTGAGGGAGACCTCCTTGCTCTCTGCAGCTCCCTGAAGGGAGGTTGGAGTGAGGAGGGGACAGCCTCTGCTCCTTGGTGGCAAGGGACAGGGGCAGAGGCAATGGTTCCAAGCTGCCCCAGGGGAGGCTCAGGCTGGAGCTCAGGAAATGTTTCTGCCCTGGAAGGGATCTCAGCCATTGGCAGAGGCTGCCCAGGGCAGAGCTGGAGTCCCCATCCCTGGGGGTGTTCCAGCAGCATGGACCTGGTGCTTAGGGACATGGTTTGGTGTTGCTCCTGCTGTGCTGGGTCTTGGGTTGGACTGGAGGTCTCTTCAACCAGAGGTATTCTGTGATTCTATGACTGCTGAGTGTGACAGCTGGGGACAGCAGAGGCTGCTGCTCTGGGTCTCTGTCTAGGCTCAGCTCTGGGTCAAGGTGGTTTGGTTCTGCATTCTCTTCACAGAGGCTCCCCCAGCTCATGGGGAAGCAGGCACCAGCCACAGAAAGGAAGACAAGCTTGGTGCACCACACTAACAATTCAGTTGGACCTTTCCTCTTTCCTGGGATGCTGCTGAAATGTGCAGGAAGGAGACACAATTGCTCCTGTAACTGCAGCAAGCAGCAACAACTGCAGGGCTTCTGGGCAAGGTAGCCAATGGCAGAGAGACTTCCTAACCTGACAGCTAGAGGCTTCTTGGATGAGGCTGTGCATGGGCTGTCAGTGTGTCTGTCAAGCTAACTGGCACCAACTTGTGCAGTTCAAAGCACAGAGCTCCTTGCTGATAGCATTCATGCTCAGAACTTGCTGGCAGAGGAGTGGAAGCAGCACCACCTCTTGCAGACTGCCTGTCACAGTGGCCTGGCTCCGTGGGGTGGTGCTGAGCACCATGTGCAAAGGGCTCTGTGCTCTGCAGAATCACCTCCACCACATCAGCTACCACGGGTGGCAGAGCTCCAGGATATTCTGAGGCAATTCCCAAGACATAGAAGGACTCTAGGGATACCAACATAAGCAGCACCCTGCAGGCAGGTGCTTCATTTGCAGGATGAAATCACAGAGTGGTTTGAGCTGAAAGAGACATCAGAGATTATTCTTCCAGAAGTTAATCCTAGAATGGTTTGGGTTGGAAGAGACCTTAAAGCTCATCCAGTTCCAACTCCCTGCCGTGGGCAGGGACACCTCCCACCAGCCCAGGTTGCCTCATCCAGCCTGGTCTTGAACACCTCCAGGGAGGGGACATCCACAACCTCCCTGGGCAACCTGTTCCAGGGTCTCCCCACCCTCACTGTAATGTCTTCCTCATCTCCAGTCTCAAAGCCATTGTCCCTCATCCTGGCACTACAAGCCCTTGTCACAAGTCCCTCCCCAGCCCTCTTGCAGGCCCCTTCAGGTCTGTGTGTCTGGTCTAACAACACATCCTCTCCTTCCCAAGACACCAGTGTGTCTGTGACTCTGAAGTAGGTACAGAAAAGCCAAGGAACACCTGGACACATCTGAGCACTTGCAAGCCTGTGGTTAACAGTGTGCAGTAAAGCAGCAGATGACTTCAGATGCAGACTGGCACTTGGAATAGGAGGCAAGAGGAGCTCAGGACTCGCCCTAGTGTGTGCCACAGCAGCACTGGGAGACTCCACTGCCAGGATTTCCAGCTATGCTTTCCTCCCTCCTTGTGATGGCTTCACATCTGCAATGCTCATTTCTCCCAAAGTCTCCTGTGTTTCCTGTGCTCAGCCCACACACCTACTTTATAGCTCTAATAAATAACACAGAGCAAAACTCACACCTGATGGTGACCACCACTCTTCAGTGCACCCCTGCAGGGAGCAGAGCCCCAAACAGGTGCTGCTTCAAGCATGCAAATGCAGCATATGAAGAAACACCTCAAGAATTTGAATTACTGCAGGGGAAAGCTCTGTAGCAGAGATAAAATAGATTGCCTGCCTGAGAGCACACAGCTGGAATGACTTGAGTCCCCACGGTGCTGCTAAGAGGCCTCTTTATGGGTTTGGCTTAGAGGGAGAAGTGCCTTCAGCCAGGCACAGCAGGTGAGGGGGGCAGCTCCAAACCCACAGACCTGCAGGGCTGGTACAGCTCCTGGGTGAGGGAGCACAGGACACACACAGCTGATACCTTCTGGCATCTTACTACTGCTGCCTGACACAGATGGGATTCTCAGGCTGGATCAACTATTCTCCATCTTTAGGAAACTGGTGGTGCTCAGCTTGTGGTTTGGCTAGATCAGCAGTTTCTCACCTATGCCTTCACATCACAAGAGACAGACTGACCAAAGAGGGCACACTGCTGGCATGCAGATACCTGACAGCTCATGAGCAGCTCAACATTCACACACACACTGAAACTGGCACTGCAATTCCTTGTCAACTTCCCCAGCACTCAGTGCCTGCTGGAAACAAAAGCCACAGAGCACTCAGACAGGAGGACCCTCTGTGTGGAGCCCCTGGACTGGAGCCTCAACACAAAGCCAGGAGCCACTGGGGACACTGAAGTCTCCCTGGCACTCAGGCTCACCTAGCAGAGGGCAGCCTCACCACCTTCCACCTTGCTGGCCATGGCAATTTGAAGGGCCTCTCCAAATGAAATGTCTTGGACTAAGGAGAGCAGCCACAGGAGCAGCACTGCTCAGTGCAGATGTAAGCACACCTCAGCTGACAAGCACAGCCTGGCAGTGAGCTGCAGCCAAGGTGCTTGGCTTCCCTCTGCCTTCCACAGAGACTCTGTGGCTTTGCAGGAAGCCTGCATGCTGCAGGCACACCTGTGAGAGAGTGCCCAGGGAGGGATGAGCCCTGTGGCACCTGGAATCCCTCCCTGGGAAGAGCTGACAAACTCCTACAGCTTAAAACACTTTAGTGTTTGCTTGTTCTGTAGGAGGGTTAAGGTTAGTGTGGATACAGCACATCACCATGCTGCTGCCAGGCATTTCTTGGTGCATGTTACTGTGGATGTGAGCAATGGCCTGGAGGTATGCAGAGACAAGGTCTGAAGTGATTCCATCTGTGCAGTGTTAGTGGATAAATGCCATTGGTGAACAGGCCATGAATCACAGAATCCCAGAACTGTTCCAGAACTGTTCCAAGATCATTGACTCCAACCATCAGCCCATCCCCTCCATGGCCACCAAACCCTGGCCCCAAGTGCCATGGCCACAGCTCTCTGGAACACCTCCAGCATGGGGACTCCACCACCTCCCTGGGCAGCCTCTGCCAGTCCCTGACCACTCCTGCAGCAAAACCAGTTTTCCCAATCTCCAACCTAAGCCTCCCCTGGCACAATTCCAGGCCAGGAGCTGTGGTTACCATGGTCATGTTGGCTGAAAATATTTTCTCTCTCAAAGTTTTTCTTATCTGTAAGCCACTCATAAGGCTTTTATCTGTTGCTACACCCCTAAGATTCCCCAGCTGTATCTGATCAAAGGTGGAGAAATATCAAACAGCTCCTCATTGCATCAAATAATAAACAACAACAAGAAAGCAGTTCCTGAAAGGGGCTGCTTCAGCTGCTCCCAGGCCACTCAGCAGAGGGAAAAACCCTATTTTCCATTTCCCCCTCGCCTCTTTGTAGCATAGCAGATTTGACTGTTGGGTGGCAGGATAATTCATCCACTTCTGGCCCAGAAGTGCCTAGATTCACCCCTCTCTCACACCTGCAGCCATGCTCAGGAGCTAGATTGCTGTAACTGCACAAGAGAGACATCCTGACTGATGACCTCCTGCATGCAGGACCACAGAGTGGTCAGGGCTGGCAGGGACACCAAGGATCATCCAGTTCCACCCCCCCTTGCGTGGGCAGGGACTCCTCACACTAGATCAGGTTGCCCAGAGCCACATCCAGCCTGTGGATATAACCCTATAGAAGATACCTTTAAGAGGACCTACTTCACTTGAGGAGGCCCCCAGGTAATTTTTACCCCTCCTTGCCTGGCAGTTGTTGACCTACAGGGTGTGGGGAAGACTGCAGGACCAGTGCCTTGCACTGAAGATACCCAGGGACACGAGGGACTGTCCCCTGCCCCTGGCTCAGCAGCAAAGGGAAGCAGGGAGGCCCCTGACCCATGACCTAGAGCATGGCAGTGCCCAAGATGGGTCCTTCCATGGAGGGCATGGCTGTGTTTGCCACGGGCAAGGTGCAATTATCTCACTCCTGTTTAGCCTTCTGCTCATCTGCAGGGTACTGGCCCTATCTTCAGGCTCCTCAGGAGCTTTCTCCTCACCAGCAGGGCTCTCAGCTCCTTTCTGGGAGGCCTGAAGGTTTCCACAGCTGCAGACTTACCCACACTGCGCAGTACTGCCAAGGTGTTTTGGCCTTTCCTCACCATTCTTCCCCACAGTGGGGTGTGTAAGGGAGCCAAGGATGCTGCCTTGGGATGGGAAGAGCAGCAGCAGTGTGCTGGGGAAGGCAGCAGAGAGGCACAGCTTGGTATCTGCAGCAGACAACTTCAAAGCAGCCTGAGCACTGGCTGATGCAGTCTCCTTCCCTGGAGGCTTTCAAGCCCCATCTGGATGCATTCCTGTGTGACCTGCCCTGGATGATGCTGCTCTGCAGGGGGGTTGGACTGGGTGATCTCCAGAGGTCCCTTCCAACCCCCCCACTCTGCCATGCTGTGATGAAGTGATGATGATAAGCAGCACACTGCCCTCCTCAGTGCTTCCCCACTGCAGCAAGCTGGAGGCATTGCAGCTGAGCATCACACTCCTGGCAGCATCCCTGCACATCTGCAGCATCCATTGAGAAGAAGTAAACAGCACCAGTCAGCTGGAAGGAGTTTCCCTCAGCCTCCTTCAGCCCCTGCAGCAGATCTGTCCCAGGCTCAAGGGAGAGAGAGTGCTGGTGTGTGTTTTCCTAGCACCATGGAGCTGGCTGCACCTCTGTGCACTGTTAGTCAGCACCTTGGTGCTCTGTGCTTCCTGTGTTCCTGTGCTTCCTATGGGCAGTCACTAGGCTGCTGAGCTAAAAATAAAGGAGCCTCACAAATTCTCTGAAATTAGTTTATCTGAGGAGGAGGGCCAGGAAAGGGGAAGTGGTGCAGGACAGTTTGTATCCAGTCCTCTGTTCAGAAGCTTCATCTTTTGGATCAGCACAGCCAGCAGGAGCAGGGAAGTGGTTGTGCTCTGTGCTCAGCACCAGTGAGGCCACCCCCCAGTACTCAGCTCAGTGCTGGGCCCCTCTGGGGGTGTTCAGTCTGGAGAAAAGGAGGCTGAGGGGACACCTTCTGGCTCTCTGCAGGTCCCTGAAAGGAGGCTGTAGCTAGGTGGGAGTCAGTCTCCTCCCAAGGACAGGCCATAGGGCAGAAGAAACAGACTCAAGTTGCTCCAAGGGAGGTCTGTGTTGAATATTAGGAAAAATTTATTCACCAAAAGGGTTGTGAAGCCCTGGAACAGGCTGCCCAGGAAAGGGATTGAGTCACCATCCCTGGAGGGATCTAAAAGATGTGTAGATGTGGTGCTCAGTGACATGGTTTACTGGTGGAGTCGGCAGTGTTAGCTTAAGAGTTGGACTCCATGATCTTAAAGGTCTTTTCCAGCCTAAATGATTCTATAACTGTGGAAATAAGAACTGTTGGAGAAGGCCTCACTCTCTCCCTCCCTCCCCTTGTAGACCTCTTCCTTCCTCGAACTGAGCTACAGGCTCTAGCAACAAGGCAGCTAATAATAAACTCTTCAGCTGAACTCTAGGAAAGCAGCTTGGTCAAGGCTTTGCCTGCCAAGTGCTGACCAAGACTTGTTCCCAGCTGCCAGCACTGCCTTTGTGTTTTATAAGCCTGTCACACTTCAGCCATCTCCCCCTCAGAGCACACTTTGCTCCAAAGGAGGCCTAACACTTCCAAATGATGGAGTCAAAGGCACTTGAGGCATGGTCCTCCTCCCATGTCTCCTGTCAGTGAGGCACACAGGGACTGCTCTGGCCACACAATATTAACCCAACTGCCCTTACACCACGAAGCAACCCCCACACTCTGTCAGCTTCTATTGCTGCCCACTCCAGCAGGCTATAGGCAGACAGAGCTGGGCTTGCTGCAGCAGCAGCCAGCAGCCAGGGCAGCACTCCGTTCAAAATCACCTTTTCTCATGAGTTTGCACCACAAAACATGGGGATTGCCTTGGACTTGCCCTGCCTTGCCTTCTGTAAAAGGTGAGTGAACACCATCAGGACAGCAGCCATAACATGTCTGCTAGCCAGGCTGCAGCTGGAGCAGCTCAGCTGCCTGCTGGCCCCAACAGCAACCTCAGGGGTTTCCCTGGGAATGCCAACCCAGCTGGCCAGGGCATTGGGGCTGTAAAGGACATGCAGGTCACCCTCCTGAAGGGAGGGCCTGGTGCCAGGTGAGGCAGCCAGTGCTGCTGGAGGCTGCTGGCTCTCACTCCCTGCAGAGGTGGCTCAGAGGCTGCCTGAAAACGTGTCAGGGACTGCAGCAAAGGGAAGGCACTGAGCTGGGTGTCCTGAGGGGGGGACACACAAAAGCCCTTGCAGGCAAACTTGCTGGTGCAGGGATGTATGGAAACCAGGTCAAGCTAGCTCCTTCCTGTGCTGCTCCACGATGAGGAAAGATGAGGGAGGGCTATGGGAGGAAGTTTGGGCTCAGAAGCAGTAGAGACAAAGAAGGCTTCTCGGAGCAGGACATTCAGTTGTGCACTGAACTGCACAGCTCTCACCAGTGCCAAAGTTAAGGCTTCATGACCCTGTTCCCCTTTTAGTCAAGGCTCTTCTTCCATGCAGCAGGCTTCTGGGACAGCTCCCTCACCTCAGCAGTGTTGTTTGTGTGAAGGAGCAGAAGGTTATGGCTGTTTCCTAAGGGTGGAACTACCCTGTCTCCTCCTTTTGTGGTGAAGTCTCCTCCTCCGCCCACTGCCAGCCTGCTGGTCCTCTCCTCCTGCCCCAGCAGGCAGAAGAGCAGAGGTGTTTCTGGCAGTGCTCAGAGTAACCTGGCACGTCTCAGGAGGGAAGCAGTGCAGATGGGTAGCACCACACCACCCAGGAGAAAGACATGAAAGCCAGCTACAAAAAAATGCCACAGCAGTGCCCTGGGATGGCAGCACAGAGGCTGCCCACTGCTGCCCACAACCTCCCACAGGCCACTGCAGGAGCAGGCTGGCCAGGGACAGCCAGGGAGCTTTTTTACAGCTGCTACTGTAGTGAGTGTTTTGCACTCAGCTGAGGGGACAGAAGGGAACAGCTAACATTCCTGCCCACTGAACAAGACATTTCTTCTTTGTGTGATGTTTCAAGGCCTACCCCAGAGAAAAACCCAACACAAGAGTAGGAAAGAGCCCTGGGTGCAACCTTAGGGCAGGACCTGCCAAGCCACAGGCGCTGGCTCTGTGACTGAGCTGTCCAAAGTAAAGCTCAGCAGCTGGGAGCAGCACAGGAGTTCAGGGGTAGAAGAGGGCACAGGAATGTGACCCCCCCTCCCAGATGCCACATCGCCTTACACTGCCTGCACTGCTCCTTTGGGCATGGACTTGTTTTTCCTTTTCAGCTGGCCTTTCCTATCCCTCTGCCAAGCAGGCAAGTTGAAAGTGACTCTTGTTGCAGCCACTTTCACAGGAGAGAAAAGACAAAGCAAACTCTTCTCCCACAGGCTTAGAGATGGACAGGCAGCTGGCAGCACGAAGGATGAACTCCTCTGGCTGCTTCAGACAGAGCTGGCACTGTGGATGCTCAGAGGCCACCAAGTCACCTCCCTGTGGACACAGTGACAGAAGTCAGCCTGCCTCAGTCCATTGGCTGCAGAAACTGAAATGTTTCCTCGAGGGAAAGGGAAGATAAGAGCCTTGAAAAGAGGAACCTCACAGGCTGCTGCCTCCTGCTCAGAGGTGTGTGGCCTTCCCAAGAGGAGGCCCTTTTCAGTGAGCAAACATCCAAAGAAAGGAAGGACAGCAGAAACAAGAAATTGCCTGACCTCATGGTCCCAGCTCTTGCCATCAGAAGGCATTCCCACCACAGCCTTCTGCCTGGAGAGGCGAGCACAGCACACCTCCTGGCTCAGCTGGGACTGCAACCTCTGCAAGCCTACAGAAGGTCCCACATTGCCAAGCCCACTGCACAGCCCAAAGGCAAGCCTGGGCAGAGAGAGCCCGTGGGTCCTGTCCTGCAGCCAGACCTTCCCTTCTGCTCAGGTGTGACCTGCAGCGCCACACCGCCAGCCAGCAATGAAACCAACCACGGCCCTCTGCCCAGGGCTGCTCCTGAGCCGTGCTGAGCACCAGCAGAGTGAGCCAGGCCTGGAACTCACACCCTCCTCTGCGCAGGCTGCAGGGGCCACGGGCCTGCACCCGTGTGTCTCCATGCTGCCAGCAAGGGAGGCTCTCCCAGCCGGTGCTGGGCTCGCCCCAAGCGCCCCAGGACAGCAGGGTGCAGGAGGCGCTGCGGCCACTTACCAAACCTCTTGTAGCCAAAGGACTGCACCTCCTCCTCCTCTGCAAAGTCGTCTGCAAAAAGGAAGACACAGCAGCAGGTTACTACTACTGCCACCGGGAACAGATGGGAAGAAGTTTGAGAGGTGGATGTTGATGAACTGATGCACAGGACAGCTTCATTGCAAGGTGCCTTACTGACCTCCCACACCACCCACACCACCCCTGTCCCGGGGCAGGAAAGGCAGCTCAGAGACCTTCCCCCGGGCACCACCTGCAGCAGAATCCAGACTACAAATGGTTTGTCACCTGCCAGCTGTCCTGAGGCCTGCCTGGCCACCCAAGTACAGAACAGAGCAGACATCCCTCCTCATGACAGCTGCCACCAGGCCGCCACTCGGGCAGGCTCAGCCATGCCCTGGCACTCGCCCCAGCTCGCTGCCTGTGCTGCCCAGGTGGTCAGGCTCAGGTCATCCAGCACCAGCTGGGGGCGCTGCAGAAGGGCCACATGTAGCTATGGGGAGTAGCCAGACAGGAGTCAGAGGGCATGGCTGTCCCTCCATCCACCACCTCCCACAGCCTGGCCTGAAGAGGCAAGAGCCAATAAACATGGAAGCAGAGCTGACAACCTCAAAGAGATGAGGAAAACAAAACCCACTGAAGCCCTCTGGTTCCCTCACCAGCACAGCCTGCCCCCTGCTCAGCCTGCCCCCTGCTCAGCCTCCCTCACCGGCACAGCCTGCCCCCTGCTCAGCCTGCCCCCTGCTCAGCCTCCCTCACCAGCACAGCCTGCCCCCTGCTCAGCCTGCCCCCTGCTCAGCCTCCCTCACCAGCACAGCCTGCCCCCTGCTCAGCCTGCCCCCTGCTCAGCCTGCCCCCTGCTCAGCCTCCCTCACCAGCACAGCCTGCCCCCTGCTCAGCCTGCCCCCTGCTCAGCCTCCCTCACCAGCACAATCTTAGAATCACAGAACTGTCAGGGTTGGAAAGAACCTCAAGGATCAGCCAGTCCCAACCCCCTGCCATGGGCAGGGACACCTCACACTACAGCAGGTTGCTCACAGCCACATCCAGCCTGGCTGCAAACACCTCCAGGCAGGAGGCTTCCACCACCTCCCTGGGCAACCTGTGCCAGGCTCTCACCACCCTCATGGGCAACAACTTCTTCCTCACAGCCAATCTCAATCTCCCCACTTCTACTTTTGCTCCATCCCCCCGAGTCCTATCCCTCCCTGACACCCTCAAAAGTCCCTCCCCAGCTTTCTTGGAGCCCCCTGCAGATCCTGGAAGGCCACAAGAAGGTCTCCTGGGAGCCTTCTCCTCTCCAGACTGCACAACCCCAACTCCCTCAGGCTGTGCTCATAGCAGAGCAGCTCCAGCCCTCTGCTCCTCCTGGCCCTGCTCTGGACACCTTCCAGCCCCTCCAGATCCTTCCTATAACAGGGGCTCCAGAACTGCATACATCTTCCCTCTGTTCAGTCTCCTGCCACCAGCACAGCCTTCCCTCTGCTGAGTCAGAGAAGGCAACAGCACCAGGAGCCCGAGCGCCCTGGCAGGCAGCACAGCTCTGGCTGCTCAGCCCCCAGGCAGCCCCCGGGAACCACGGCACCTTCGCGGTGCTTGCCAGAGCACTGCTGGGCAGCCCTACCCCTGCGCTCCCCCAGACCCAGCAACTCCTGGGCAACTCCTGGGCTTCTGCTGGCATTGCAGCAGCAGGGAGGTGGACTTAGCACCCTGGGAAGCTTCAGCAGGAGGTCACCACCCTCTACCAGCCTTCCAGAATGGGGTGCCAAGGAAGCTCACTCCCATGCAACCTCTCCATCCAGAGCCTTCCCCGACATGAAGGGTGATGGAAACAGAAGCAAAAAGGCAGTTAAGGGATTCCCCAGAAGTGAACATTTAATGAGTGGCAGTGGGAAAGCAAGGTCAGAGCAGATGAAGAGATGTCATGGACTGAGAGCTCTGTGCTCAGTTAGACTTTTGCTAGCCACAGACTTACTGCACATGAGGCTGCTCTGCATCATGAGACCAGACTGAGAGCCCTAGGGGGATGGATTCAAAGGTGAAGAGATGGTCCTCAGCCAGACTCAGCAAAGTCTGAATCATTTGAATGTATGTCCAGCAGCAAATCTGACCTGCAGCTCCTCCTGACCTGCAAAGGGGCCCTGCAATGAAGTCTGAGGCCAGCCTTGCCTGAAGCAGCAGCAGAGTCCCTCACAGGCATCACTCTGCAGAATTTCAGCCTTTATTCAGCACTTCTGAAAAGATAGCTCAGAATGTCTGTTTATTCACCAAATTGCACAAATCCTGCCCACTGCCAGGGGCACTCCTGTCTGGAGCTTAAGCTAGACCCCCCAGTTCAAGGGTGCATGTGAGAAATGGAAGAACCAGTGGACATCCTGGTTCTGAAGGTAAAAAGAATCCTTCTAAACCCCCAAACGAGCCAAAGCCTCACAACTGTGCCTAATGTGCAAGGGTCACCTGACACAGCAAACCACAGCAGGCAACAGCCAAGCTTCTCATCCCAGCAGGGAGCTACTCTGGAGAGACCTTCCCCACTGGCACAAAAGATAAGACACTGCACAGAAGAAAGATTATCAGCACCAGAGTTCTTAGCTTCCTGCCCTCCCCTGCCCTCCTTTGTCTCTCAGGGCTCTAACCTGCCTTATCTGATGCATATGTGTCACAGGCCTCCAGGCTGGGGTTAAATCCTGCAGCTCCATCCCATGCCCCAAGAGCTTCCTCCCAGACTGCCAGCCTCTTCCCTAGCTGTTTGTTTTTCCACACATTGCCCTCTGGCCCTGAATCTGTAACAATAGTTAGGGGCTTTGCAGCTTTCTTTATTGGTGACAAACATTTGTGTGGTTTGTATCCAGATCCATTTCCATCCACACAGATGTACTGGAAATGGCATCCTGGGGTGCATTGGAAGGGCTGTGGGGAGCAGATGGAGAGAGGCTCTCCTGCTCCCTTCTCTGCCCTGCTGAGGCCACAGCTGGAATCTTGTGTCCAGTTCTGGGCCCCTCAGTTCAAGAAGGACCTCAGGGAACTGCTTGAGAGAGTCCATCCCAGAGGCACAGAGCTGCTGCAGGCAGTGGAACATCTCCCTGTGAGCACAGCTGAGGGAGCTGGGGCTTGGAGCAGAGGAGCCTGAGGCCTCCCTCACTGCTGGGGATAAAGATGTGCAGGGCTGGAGCCAGGCTCTGCTCAGGGATGGCCAAGGACAGCGCTGGGGGCACTGGGGGCAAGCTGGAGCAGAGGAGGAGCCACAGGAACAGGAGGGGAAACTTTGTCCCTGTGAGGGTGCCAGAGCCTGGAGCAGGCTGCCCAGAGAGGCTGTGGAGTCTCCTGCTCTGGAGACTTTCCAACCCCACCTGGATGTGTTCTGTGTGCCCTGCCCTGGGTGCCCTGCTCTGGCAGGGGGTTGGACTGGAGGCTCTCTGGAGGTCCCTTCCAGCCCCTAAGGCTCTGTGATTCTGTGAAATGTCAGCAGCACTGCCTGCTGTGCTGCAAGGTGTGGTTGTGTTTGTCATTTGTGTAAGCTTTGAGTACCTCATTTCTTCATCTCTGACTCTGGAAGAGTCCTTGTGGTGTTTGTGAGGAAGTGGAGGCAGGCAAGGCCAGCTCTGTCAGCTGGCATATTGGCTTCTGCTCACTGAAAGCTAAAACATCAGAAAAATCTCCCTTCAGTCCCTGTGAGTTGATCCAGCAGCAGGCAGCATTTTAGGGAAGTCTACTACAAAAATATTTCACAGACTGAGCTTAGCAATCTTCCAGTCCCAGCTGCCACCAGGCACTTTGCTCAAGTCACATGCCAGTGAAATATTGCAGAGCATGAGCTGTAATGTAAAGAGCTTAAGGAAAATCAAGATGGGAGGAAGAAAAGGAACAAACCAAGATTAGACTCAGCGTTCCAAAAGGAACAGCACCTTGGACTTGCCTGGAAGCCCTGCTTCAAAAGAATCACAGCATATCAGGGATTGGAAGGGACCTCCAGAGATCATCCAGTCCAAGCCCCCTGCCAAAAGCAGGACCCCCCAGGGCAGTGTGCAGGGGAATGCATCCAGGGGGGCTTTGAAAATCTGCAGGGAAGGAGACTCCACAACCTCTCTGGGCAGCCTGCTCCAGGCCGCTCTCATCCTCACACTTCTTCTCATGTTGAGGTGGAACTTCCTGGGTTCCAGGGTCTGACACCACTGAGCAGAGCCTGGCTCTGCCCTCCCCACGCTGCCCTGCACATCTTTAGCACCAGCAGTGAGCCCTCCCCACCCCCCAGGCTCACAGATTCACAGATTGCATTGGGTTGGAAGGGACCCTCCAACCTCCCTGCAGTCAGCCCCAGCTAGATCAGACTACCCAGGGCCACATTGAGTCTCATCCTAAATGTCTCCAGGGATGGGACTTTAACCATCAGTGTCTCCCCACTCTCACTGTGGTTTCCTCCTGATGTCCAACCTAAATCTGCCCTGCTCCAGTTTCAAACCATTGCCCCTTGTGCTAACCCCAAAGGCCCTTCTGAACAGCCCCTCCCCAGCCTTCCTGTGGGTGTCCTTCAGACATTTAAATGTAGCTCTGAGGTCTCTGTGGAGCCTTCTCTTCTCCAGGCTGAACAACCTCTTCTCCAATCTGAAGAGACTCAGCTCCCTCAGCCTTTCCTCAGAAGGGGGATGCTCAAACCAGCCTGTGTTTGAAATATTCCCAATGAAGTTGACACCAAGCCTGCCAATGCCAGTGCCAGGCAAAGCCAGCTGCCCAGCCCATGCCTTCAGGGGTCTGTTGCACTCGCTGGAGGCAGTAGAGCCTTGACCCTCAGCTCTCTGCTCCCTTCACAAAGCCATGGAAGCTTTGTTACTGGTTTTACAAGAACTCAAAAGCTTCCTGATAGCCTTGGCTCAGGCAAACACAAGAGTGCCCAAGCTTTCACTGAGAAGGGAGCAGCTCTTCTGGAGAAAAGGATGGAAATGTGCTCTGTGAGGAGGGCCAGAGGTCAAGAGAACACACTCCAAGGAGGGAGGCAGAGAGTGAGCAAAGCTCCGGCAGGCTCTGGTGCCTGGTGCCTTTCAAGGCTGAACCAGGAATCGGAGGGGAGGAAACCAATGTTTGGAGCACTGGTGGCTGACACTGCAGAGGGAAGTGGTATGGGGTTACTTCAGGGGTGCTGATCCACTTGAGTGGGGCTGCAGCTGGGTTTTGTTTGACATTGCAAAAAGCTGGAAGGCAGAAATTTGTCTTTAGCTTAGATGCAGCCCTGCTTGGTTCCAGAGGGCTGGAACGAGAGCAGTGTTTCCCTTACATGTACATTTATTTATAGGCAAGGCTGATTTCCCCGAGTGAGAAATACCGAGGGCAGACTCCTCCTTGAAGCAGGCAATAATGCAGGATCAGTTGTTGTGCTCCAGCTGGAACAGTTAACCCTTTAGTGCTGGAGCCCCCAGCCACGCCTGAGCTGGAAGCTGCTCTGCTCTCAGCTGTGAGCTGGAAGCCAGGGAAGCCAGAATGAAATGCAGGAGCATGAAAGGCTGGTTCAAAGGTGACTGCTTATTGCACTGACTTTTACTGAGCTCTGGGAGAAGGAAGGTCCATAAAAGAGGTGAACTTTGGGCAGGACACAAACACATGTGTGCAATCAATCGCATTAGCCAAGCAGGGGAAGGACCACCGCGGGTCTCCCATTCCATCAGGTTTACAAGGGTCTCCTCGGGGGCTGCAGCAGATTGCCATGTGGAGCTCACAGCAAACTGCTACAGATGAGTGGCTTGCTGTAGCCCAGCAGTAGTACATCAAATACTGCAGAGTCAGTTCAAAGCCAGAGCTCTGGTCTCTGAGGCTTTCAGGCATTTTGGCAAGACCCCTCCCAGCAGAGCCCCGATGCCAAGTCCTGCTGCCTTCCCATTACGAACTATGACTGCAACACCTCTCATAAATACAGCTCTACAGCTAAATAAGTTACAGCACAATACTTGAAGGGAGTGGAAATTACAAACCAGCAGTGCAGTTGGGGATTAGCACAGCAAACAGAGGGAACTCATTGAATCCAAACCACCTTAGACTCTCATTGGATGAATTTGCTGCAGGCAAAGCAAGAATCTGCGGAGCAGAGCTAGGTAATTTCTACTTCTTGTTCTTAAAGCTTCAATAAACTAATCATGGACCACTTAGGAGTCACTCTGAGGTCAAGTAAGAAAGAGCTGGCCTGGAGCCAAGAAGGATGCCAAATCTGCCCTGGGATTACACAGAGCCTACAGCCCCTGGAATGCTTGGTCCCTTCCCCGCCACAGCCTCGGGGCTGAGGAGCCCTGGGGGCAATCTGGGTTTAGGGAATCGGTTTCCATTTCATCCTCTTTCTTTTGAGGGTGTCCTTGCTGGCACACTGAAGGTGTTGCAGAAAGCTGCTTAGCACACATGTCCAGGTGGCACCTTCTTGCCAGGCTGGACAGATGGGCAGAGGCCAAGGGCAGGAGATTGAACACATCCAAGTGCCAGGTTCTGCACATTGGCCACAACAACCCCAGGCAGTGCTACAGGCTGGGGTCAGAGTGGCTGAGAGCAGCCAGGCAGAGAGGGACCTGGTAGTAGGCTGAACATGAGCCAGCAGTGTGCCCAGGGGGCCAAGAAGGCCAAGGGCATCCTGGCCTGCATCAGGAACAGTGAGGCCAGCAGGAGCAGGGAAGTCATTGTGCCCCTGTACACTGCACTGCTGAGGCCACACCTTGAGTCCCGTGTCCAGTTCTGGGCTCCTCAGTTTAGGAAAGAGGTTGAGATGCTGGAAGGTGCCCAGAGAAGGGCAACAAAGCTGGGGAGGGGTCTGGAGCACAGCCCTGTGAGGAGAGGCTGAGGGAGCTGGGGTTGCTTAGCCTGGAGGAGGCTCAGGGGAGACCTTCTTGCTCTCTCCAACTCCCTTCAGGGAGGTTGTAGCCAGGTGGGGGTTGGTCTCTGCTCCCAGGCAAGCAGAACCAGAACAAGAGGACACAGTCTTGAGGTGTGCCAGGGGAGGTTTAGGCTGGAGGTGAGGAGAAAGTTCTTCACAGAGAAAGTTGTTGGCCATTGGAATGTGCTGCCCAGGGAGGTGGGGGAGTCCCCATCCCTGGAGGTGTTCAAGAGGATGGAGCCATGGTTGAGTTGTCAGGATGTGTTGGGTGACAGGTTGGGCTTGATGATCTTTGAGGTCTTTTCCAACCTTACTGATTCTATGATTCTAACAGCACACCCTGCCCAGCCACTTGATTCACTAATGAAGTAAACTAGACCGCAGAGTCATTCACAGAACCACAGGACTAACCAGGTTGGAAAAGACCTTTGAGATCAATTCCAACCTCCCACCCAGCACCAATCAACTAAACCATAGCACCATGTGCCTCATCCAGACTCTTTTTAAACACCTCCAGTGGTGGTGACTCCACCTCCTCCCTGGGCAGCACATTCCAAGGGCCAATTACTCTTTCTCTTAAGAACTTCTTCCTAACATCCAGCCTGAACCTCCCCTGGCACAGCTTGAGACTGTGTCCTCTTGTTCTGGTGCTGGATGCCTGGGAGAAGAGGCCAACCCCTTCCTGGCTACAACCTCCCTTCAGGTAGTTGTAGAGAGCAAGAAGGTCTCCCCTGAGCCTCCTCTTCTCCAGGCTAAGCAACCCCAGCTCCCTCAGCCTCTCCTCACAGGGCTGTGCTCCAGACCCCTCCCCAGCCTCCTTGCCCTCCTAGATGGCATGCAGATGCTGGCCACCTGCAGACAGGTGGTGTCCAATCATGTCTACAACAGCTGTGTGCAGTAAACATGGCTTGAAGGTCTTTGTTTAAAGGCTTTGTTTTAAAGCCTTGCATTAAGGAAAACACTGATATCCTACATGGCATTTCCAAATCTGAGGACATCTGTTCCAGGAGACAATCATCAGGGCTGAAAACTGTCCTGCTGACTTTCAGCTCAGGTTTTAGAAGCCCCTTCACAATCCCTCTGAAAATTTGGTTTGCAGTACATTAGAACTCACACAGAACAGTCTGGGTTGAAAGGGACCTCCAAAGGTCATCCAGTCAAACCTTCTCCAACCCAGGAGCATCCTCAACTAGATCCCTGAGCCCTGTCCAGCCTCACCTTGAATACCTCCAGGGATGAGGCCCCAGCCACCTCCCTGGGCAACCAAGCACCATGCTGGGAGCTCAGGGCTGTGAGATCAATTTGCAGTAACAATGACATGCAGTGCAAGAGTTTCCTTCAAAACAAAGCTCCCTCACAAAGCTTTAGTGGTTAGGGCCTCATGTTCCCCACTGACTGCAACCCTGTACAGTTAATGTTAATGCAACCAAGGATAAATTGTTTGGGTACCATCTGGAAAGCTGAAGCAGCATGGATGCAGAACTCTGCTTCCAGCTGTGGAACAGCTGCATCCAGGGCCTAGCTGGGGGGAATACTTGCGGTGTCAAAAAGCTCCTTCTGCCCACTCTGTCCATCTCAGCCCTCCCAGGGAAAAGCCAAACCTGTCCCCTTGTGAGGTTTCCCTCACAGTAACCCCTGCTCAACAACTGAGAGAATGCATTTCCCGGATGACATTCCCAAAGCTCTGTGAGTGGTCACCAGAGCTGTGCATTTCTGATCACTAGGAACTGGTTCTGCATTCAAAGTGCTGACCCAGCGGTGAAACTGAGCCAGCAGAAGCACAGCAAGCACCAGTGGCCTTCAAGACATCGATGACTTCATCAGCCCCATCGGTTTCCACTTCTTCTGGACACAGCTTTTACTCTGGACAGTCTCCTGCCTGTGCTGAAGTGCTGCTCATTCCCCTTCCTCTCCACAGATGCTTCATTTCACTTCTCCTCCTGCTCTGTCTCTCTGCTGGCTTCTCCTACTGGCCCTTTTCATATTCAAGTCTTTCTCTCCTTGCTTCTATTTTGGTAAACTCTCCCTCACAAAAACCTACCCCACACTTCAAACCCTTCCCTGCTGCCACAGCACTGTGCTGGCAGTGTGTGTCTCCCAGCCAGGTCATACAGCAAGCTCTTCCAGACAGGAGTGACACAGACCCTGCATCTGCACAGTACCTGCTCTTCAGAGGAGCACTGGCACAAACTCAGCTGAGCCACTCCTGGGAGTCAGCAGGAAGTCATCCTTTGGGATGCTGCTTGAGCCTGGATTCTAACAAGAAGCTTGATGCTTTTCCCCACCTCTGTCCTTCAGTTACTGATCTGGGATTGTAACTGCTTTCAGTATCACAAGGAAGCAGTGGTAAGGCACCAGACCAGAGATCCTCTCTAAGACATGGATTGTGTCTCTCATCACCCCACACAAAACAAAGAATGATGACAAGTAGGTGTGTTTGAGTGCTCTGCTGCAGATCCACTCCCAGACTGCTAGGCCCGAAAGAGAATGCAAGAATCACAGAACCTGAGGGGCTGGGAGGGACCTCCAGAGATCACCCAGTCCAACCCCCTGCCAGAGCAGCAGCACCCAGGGCAGGCTGCACAGGAAGGCAGCCAGGTGGGTTTTGAAAGTCTCCAGAGGAGACTCCACAACCCCTCTGGGCAACCTGCTCCAGGGCTCTGCCACTACGTAGAAGTTTCTCTTCATGTTGAGCTGAAACCTTCTCTGTTTAAGTTTGTCTCCATTGCTCCTTGGCTTATTGCTGTGCACCACCCACAAGAGCTTGCCCCCCTCCACTTGCCCCCCACCCCTCAGCTATTGATAGACATTGATCAGATCCCTCTCAGCCTTCTCCTCCCCAGACTAAACAGCCCCAGGCTCTCAGTCTCTCTTCATGGGGGAGATGCTCAAGTCCCCTAAGCATCCTCCTGGCTCTCCCTTAGCCTCTCTGCAGCAGGTCTCTGTCTCTCTGGAGCTGGGGAGCCCAGCACTGGACACAGTGCTGCAGGTGTGGTCTGAGCAGGGCAGAGCAGAGGGGGAGCAGAACCTCTCCAGCCCTGCTGGCCACACTTTGCTTGCTGCCTCCCAGGATCCCATTGGCTCTCTTGGCCACAAGGACACTTTGCTGTCCCATGCTGCCCACCAGCACTCCAAGGTCTTTCTCCATGGAGCTGCTCTCCAGCAGGGCAGCCTCTACCCTGTCCTGGTGCCTGCTGTTATTCCTCCCCAGGTGCAGGACCCTGCACTTCTCCTTATTGACCTTCCTGCAGCCAGCTCTCAGCCTGTCCAGCTCTGCTTGGATGGCAGCACAGCCTGGCAGGTGTCAGCCACCCCTACCCCTGCTTTGTATCATCAGAGAACTTGCTGAGGGGGCACTCAGTGTCCTCATGCAAGTCATTGATAAAGATGTTGAACAAAACTGGAGAGAGAGAAGATTTAAGAACCTCAGAGGTGTAAGAACAAAGGTGCTAGATCTGCTTTTTCTGTGCAGCATGGAGACAGCCAACAGGAGTGCTTCTAGAACACAGCTTGTTAAAGCCCCACACAGCACTGCCACAGTGCTGGGGTCAGGACCAGCGGCGGTGTGGAGGGTCGACCTTAGAACCTGGAAGCTTAAATCCTCTCCTATTTCAGTGTAATGGTTTAAGAGCAAACAGATCTGTTCTCATTAGGGCACTGAAAAATTGCCCTTCCCTGTCTGGATGTTAGAGGAGGCACTGGATGGCCCTCACATTCTGAGCAGCACAGCCTCTGTTACCCTTCAGAACTCATCCACGTTGCTCCCCAGCGAGGTCCCAGTCTTCACCTTAAATTCATGCACCAAAAGGGACTGCAGTTTTAGGTGGAAGCAGTCAAATTCCAAAGACAATTAATCTTGGGCTGATCCCTCCCTCATACAGACCATGCTCACATTATTAGGAGGATTAGGTTCACTTTCAGTGCCTGGTAGAAAAGCATCTTTATTCTGCTTTCCAAGGGGGAGGGCTGGAAGGGCAGAATCTGTGTTCCAACACAGAGAACCTCAGGATAAGGAAGGTTTTGTGAAGCTGAAGATAACTGGGCACACATCCTCCACGGCACTGAAATGTTTCTATCCTTGACATTTCTGCCAGTTCTCGTTATTCAGCCCTGACTTTCCTCTGCAGATTCCCTTTCCCTCTTTATTCCAGCAGACAAAGGTGCTGGAATCTCTGGGCACAATGGTCCTCACGTGCAGATCTAAGTGGCTGTGACAATAAAGGGCTCTGTTCAGCTTCCAGCTGCAGCAAAGTCAATCTAGAATATCACAGAATGTTAGAGGTTGGAAGGGATCTCCAGAGATCACCCAGTCCAACCCCCCTGCCAGAGCAGGGTCACCCAGGGTAGTCGGCACAGGAATGCATCCAGGTGGGTTTGGAATGTGTCCAGAGGAGACTCCACAAGCTCTCTGGGCAGCCTGCTCCAGAGCTCTAGCACCCTCACACCGAAGAAGTTTCTCCTCACGTTGAGGTGGAACCTTCCATGTTCCAGTTTGTCTCCATTCTTCCTTGGCTTACTACTGTGTGCCACCCAAAAGAGCTTGGCCCTCTCCACTTGACCCCTACCCCTCAGAGTAAATTTATGTTCTCCAAAGTCAGAGAAGAAAGAGCCACAAGAGATGTTACACAAGTCCCTTCCTCACAGGGCCAGGCTCAGCCCCCTGAGAAAAGCAGAGCATGGCACGGGGAGATGAACTGCAGCTTCCCCTGAAAACTCTCCTGTCACCAACAGCTCCCCTGCTGATTCTGCTCAGTGTCCTTCGCTGCTGCACAGCAACCTTCCTACCGTGCAGCACCAGTCCTCTCTCGCACTTCCACAGCTTCCTACACTTTGCTTTCCTCCGTAGCATCAATAAGAACATCTGACAGGGGCTTGCACCATCACCTTCCTCATCCCTATGCTGCAAACCCTCTGTGCCACCACCGTGTTCAGCATGCACAGTGACTGCCTAGCAGCACTGCCCAGGACTTGCTCTGGGCTGTCTCACACATTTACTGTAACTGCTGATGCCTTTGAACTTCCCTGGGAGGGTCCTGCCACACGGCCCCCACACCACTCCCAGCTCCTGCGCATGTTTCATGTCTGTGTCACTGTATTCATATAAACTCTGTGCTGACTGCACTAAGCAGAGGTTGCTGGATCCCTTCACTCATCCTTGGGTTTCAGATGCCTTCTGGCTTCTGCAAAATGCTCTGGACTGGATTTTTTCTGAAATGTGAAGTTTCTCTCCAGGAGAGCTCTAGCTGCAGGTGACTGTTCCCTTGCCTTCCTGCACACAAAGGTTAGAGAGACACTTCTGCCCTTCTCCCCAGAATCAGGATATTTAGAATTTGCATGCACACAGGCTCAGCTTTTGCAACTGGAGGCTCTGCCTCACATCCAGGCTCCAAGTTAAAACACAGGAGGGGTTGTTCCAGCACTATGGGCTGGTGCATCACAATTGTAGTTACAGGGTGCACTGTGTAAGGCAAACCTGAAGTACAAGGAGTTGGCACTTCCCACAAAAGCTCAGTGTACTCCCTGTGCTACAAACCCTGTGCACAAAGCACACAGAGCTGCCTTTGAGGCAGACTGGGGGCTGCTAAGAAACTTGGGCACCCACAGCAGCCCACTCCTGAGGCAGTGCTGGCTTCACCAGTGCCAGCAGAGTGCAGCCGAGGATGAACCTGTGCCACTGGTTCACTCTTCAGTGTAGAGGAGCTGCGCAGGCCAGGGCATATGGTCACACTTCAGCTCTCAAGCACAAGACACCAGCCATTTCCTCCTCCAGCACCACTGCTGCACAAGGGGGGTGTACAAGGGGTACACAGCTAGGTGCCTGTGATGGCAGAAGGGAAAGTGGGGGAGGAGGAGGAGTGGAAAGAAGCAGCTGAGCTACCTTGAGCGTTGTCATTCAGTGCTGCTCTGTCATCCTGGAGCAACAGCCCCCAGATGACCACCCTGGCTGCCACTGCCCACTTTGGAGCACTAGCATTAAGCTGTCAACCAAACAATACCCACATTTCAGATGGAGATACTCAGCACCAGCACTGACAGCAGTGATTTCAGACACAGTTGGAAGTAATAATTACAAAATGCATCACAGGCAGGAGGAAGTTCTCAGCTCCAAGCACGCCTGCACCTACCCTAAACGAAGGCCAAAGCTTTGAACAGGTGGTGCTGTCTGGCTGTGAGCAAGCTGTTCCCATTCATTTCCCAGGCAACAAATCGTCCCTCACACCCCAATAAACATCCACAGCCTAGGAATATGTTTTGATAAAGACACATCTGCCCCAAAGGTGGCCAAGCCCCTTTATCAATCACATGAATTGGTACTGAAAAGTGCCACAGGTTGAGAGCTCAGTGGAGCTCACCACTACATTAAACCCTACACTTCCATTGCTTTTACTGATGTAAAACACAGCCAATGATGAATACCAGCAATGGAAAAGAGACTTTTTTTCCCTTACAGATATTTAGTGATGTAATTATTTAGATATTCTCCCATTCTCCAGAGAGGGTCTCACAGAGACAGCTGCGATCAACAGCTCGTTCTGCTGTTATTGAGCAAAGCCTGTAACTCCAGCAAGCTCTGCAGCCCTGCCATGGCCACCACCACCAAGATGAAGGACAAGACCTGCAAGATCAGGTCTGTGCTCTGTTTGTTCCAGAAAAGGAAATCCCAGGATTAAAATTTGGTTTGGCTCTCTGGCTTCCTCATCGCTGGCAAGGGCACCTGATGTGATGATGTGTTTGCAGTCTCTCAATTCGAGGGTTCCCCTCTGCATCTTTTGTTACAGATTCCACAGCTGCGAGGTGCAGTGGCAGGGTGGCTGTGAGCACTCTCAGGGAAGGACCAGCGGCTCCCTCCTGCTGGATGGAGTCCAGGTCACCCACTCCTGCTCCCAGCAGGAGCAGCATCTTCCCTCCAGCTGCCACCTTCCTGCTTTGCAAGGAGCGAGGGAGGCAGGGTGGAAGGAGATGCGGGCTGTGTTATTGGCATCCCACCTTCTGCCCAAGCTGGCCCAGGCTCAGCCCCAGCAAAAGCAGAGTGTGAGGCTTTCAGTGATCACAGCCACGAGTCTACATGACTGGATCCTCACTGTTTCGGTTTGTTCTTGCCATTACATTAATGGTGACAATGACAAGCTGCTGACAACGCTTTTGGCATATAAACATGCCTGTAAATAAAGAACATTGTAAATACATTGTTTGTAATACGTTGCACAGCCCTGTAGAGGCTGTGTCAGAAATAAACAGCCTGTGTGGGCTTGCAAAAATCCCCCCCCTCAAAACCCAAAAGGTCCTGCCTTCAGGCAGCTGCTCTGGCAAGTGAATAAATAATCACATCATTTGCTATCCCAGCCCCTGGAAACTCAGTGTAACTATCATATTTACTGGGCTCCTGGCATCTGGCATCAAACTCTGCAATTCAAGCACAGGCACACTGGTGCCCCACACCAATTTTCTTCTGTGTATGGTTTTCTCCTTCCACCCTTCGAGTTTATTTTTGCCTCTGAAGACAAACTAGATTCAGCTCTCACAAAGTCCCAACAGCTTCCTAAACTTTCCATAATGCCCTTTGATGTTCTCATTTTAAGTATTCCCTCTGCCTTCTGCTGTGAGGCTATCAATTTTCACACACAGAAGGCTTCCTTGCAACTCCCCTAATACATCTTTAATAGGTGGAAGTGCAGCACTCTGGCAGTCCTGCTCCTTCATTTGGTTTGTAAAAGTGTATCATCCGGATAGTCAGAACTCTGCAGGATGAGGTCAACCTGAAGTGCACCTTTTGCCCACTTGAAACAAAAAGGGGGGAAGAAAGAGAAAAGAACAACATTGCAGTTTTAACAGATGCAAAGTGAAGACCAAATATTTTCCAGTCGGTGGATGCTGAGGAGAAATATGCCAAATACATTTCACAAGCCCGTTAAGGCTCTGCTGGCACCTAATCACTGCCAGATGTTTAGAGGCAGCACCAAGAACACCGAAAAACGCTGACAAAAAATAAACAAATCAATTAGGGAGAAATAAAAGTCTCTCAGGAGCCCGGGGAGGGTAGAGGCAAGAGCGGGGTGCCGAGAGACAGCGTGCTAGGCAGAGCACCCCGGACGTGCAGGGAACACACAGACACGGAGCTCATCGGACCGGGGCTCCCCGACACGAGCGCAGCCAGAGCGGCGGAGCAGAGCCCGATGCGCGGAGCCGCGGAGCCGCCGTTCGCTGCCTCTCCCGGCACCGACTGCCTGCGCCCTGCCGGCGTCCTGCGCGCACCCAGCTTGTCCTGCCCGCACCCTGCCTGCACGGTGCTCCCAGCCCCTGTCCAGCAAACCCTGCTCGCACTGCACCCGCACACGGAGCTGCCCGCACCCTGCCCGCAATCTCCCTCAGCTGCCCTCTGCCCACACCTTGTCTGCTCCCTGCACTCCCATCCCGTCTCCTGTCTGCACATCCATCCCGCACCCCGCTTGTACCCTGCCCGCTCCCATCGCACACCCTGCCTGCCCTTCCATCGCACACCCTGCCTGCCCGCTCCCATCCCGTACCCTGCCCGCTCCCATCCCGCCCCACATCCCGCCCCCCGGTGCGGGGCCGCGCGCGTGCGGGTGAAGTGGGTCTCCGCTCCCGTCCCCACCTTTCATCTTGGCGCCGGGCGGGTCTCCGGGGACGGACGGGGCGCGGCGGGCGGCGCTCCCTGCCTACTGCAAGGCCATGCCGGGGCCGGGCGCGCCCCTGCCGCGGGCACTGCTGCGCAGCCCCGGCCGCCGCCGCTCGCCCTCGCTGCTCGGCTGCCGGCGACCCGCGCTCTCGCCGCCAGTCCGGCCCGGCCCGGCCCCGCGAAGCCGCGGTCTGGCCCCGCCTCCCTCTCTCCGCCCCGGGGAAGGGGCCGAGGCTACGGCCGGGGCCGGGCGGTGGGAGGCGGGCTCAGAGCCCCCTCCGCCGGCAGCCGGAGCAGCCGGGGACAGCGCTCGTAGGGCACCCACCGGTGACCGGGGAGCTTGAGCGGGACGTGGCTTCGCAGCGGCAGCCCCCGGGGGCTCTGGGCTCACGCTGAAGTTGCGCCACCCGGGCTCGCCACGCGGAACCCGGGAGCCCGAGGCTGTGCCCGACGGCCGCCGGCCTGGAAGGGGCAGCGCGACCGGAGGCGTTGCGCTGGGGGACGCACCGGGAGCGGTCCGGGTGGGTTCGGGGGAGCTGCAGACAGGTCACGCAGTGGAGAGCGCCTGTGAATGATCTGGGGGGTTGTGAAGGGGCAGGCTGCTCACCTCCTGCCCCTCTGGCTCTGCACGTTGGCAGGAGTGGTGAATCGCTTCCAGGAGCCTGTATCCGTGAAAGGCAAGTTTTGATTTTCCGCAAACCAGCCCAGTTTTAGCCTATGAGGATCTCAGTAAGTGTTTATAGAATTGTTCTGGTTGGAAAAGACCTCGAAGGTCCTCTGGTCCAAACATAACCCAACTCCACCATGGCCATTAAACTGTATCCCCAAGTGCCATGGCCAACGTTTCTGGAACGCCTTCAGGGATAGCTTCAACACTTAAGGTTGGTGCTGATGAAGCAGAGCACTCCACAGCAGCTCATTCTGAGGATAAACAGTAGCAGAGGCATCAGAGAATTGCTGTTTTCACTGACAGGAGATGCACAGAACTTTGTATGTGCAATTATTGGTGTCAGGTCTGCTGAATGAGGGAATGCCCAGAGACATAATTCGGCTGCGTGGTCTTTTCAGGGGGTCTGTGGCTCTGCTAAGGGCCATAGAGAGGTCATGGTGCAATATACCAGCATTAGTTTAATACAAGGTCAAAAACCACTGGAAACCTCTCTGGTGCAGTCTCATCTGGGCAAGAAATGGAAGATTAGAGCCACAAAAAATAACCATTCTAGGGGGGAAATTAAAGAACAAAAGTAGAAACCTGGATTCCTTCATCTGGTCTGATGACTTCAGTGGGCACCTGCTCGAGTGTATTTTGCTGTCTTGGAGGCAGTGCCTTCAGTTTGGGAGCTGCTAGCTGTGGTAGCCATTTGCTACTTGAAAGCCAGGCTCAGCTATCAAAAGGACTTGACTCAGCTCTTAGTTTTCCCTCAGGTAATGCACTGGAATATCTATTTTTGGTACAAGTCCTAAGTAAAACATTTAAATCACTGCAGTCACCAGGTCATTATGGATGAGCTGTGGTGTTGGACTCAGTTCTTGTAGGGCTTGTAAGACCCATTGAAGCTTGCTCAGTTGTTTGATTAATGTTTGATTCTAAGTTAACCTACACATTTTGTTTTGAAGAATCAATATAATTCAGCTTCCCAAAGAAAAACTATTCCAGGCTCAGCTCCAAACCCTAGAAGAAATCCTCCCACTGATCCTCGCAGATCGGTAATGAAGCTCCCTTCCTCTGAAGGAGAAGCAGCACAGTGCAGAGGGTGTGCTTTAAACGAAGAATCACAGAGCCTTAGGGGTTGGAAGGGACCTTGAAAGATCATCCACTGCAACTCCCTTGCCAGAGCAGGAAGAAGAAGAAAGAACATTGCCAGGGAGTGTACAAGGAGTTCAGACAGTCCCTCCAAAGCTGTGACCACTGGCACTTCTCTAGTTCTTCAGACTAACCTTGGTGACTCAAGGGCAGCAACCAGACCTTGCAGAGGCTGCTGAGTGAGCTGCTGTGGTGGAGAAAAACATTTTCCTTACTAACTGAAGGAACAACACAGAAAATATGTAAATAAATAATAAAAAGTTCTACTCCTATAGAGTGATTCATTGGGCCTGAAATCTGCCCCCATCCTTGGGACTTCAGAGTGCTTTCAGTGGTGGGCAGGGCAGGACACTTGCTATTTCCAAGGTACATTTCTGTATTACCTGTTATTCTGTCAGTCAGATTCCACACTGGATATCTCTTAAGCATGTGGCTGCCAGGCTTCTGCCAAAGCTGCTCTGGAAATGTTGTGTTAGTGAAGACGCTCAGGAAGCTCACAAACTGTTTCACCTGTGCAGTCCCTCCTCAAACAAGTACTGAGAGTTTGGGGTTCTGAAATAAGTGTTCCTTTTTCCTTCTGTCCCCCAGAAGGAGGCAGAGCTGTTGGACACGGTGGCCACCCTTTGGTGGGATTCATGAAGGGGCAGGCAGACTGCTGATGGCTCATGGAGATGAAGTGACTGAGCAAGCAGAGCTCATGAGCTGGATGCCAGTGGGTTATGGATGCCATGGAGCATGTGCTGCCTTCATCAAAGCCAGTTTGATTAAACAGGAGAATTCTTGATCCTAAAACCCCCACATCTGCCACTGAGTGGCATCATGTACAGCTACTGGTTTAGAAGGCAAGGAGACCACGTCCCTTTCAATTCCTGGAGGGATTTGGCTCTGCACTTTCCATTGTCTCTGTATGAACAGCTCCCCAGATTTCCAGGTTGAAAATGATGATCTGAGCCACTGTGTCCAGGGGAGACCTGCTTTATGTTTAGCCTGGCATCCAGCACACCACCCTGCTTGCAGGAGGTGGGTTGTGGGGTGCAGCCCCTTGCAGGGCTGTTGGTGTGCCCTGGGGCAGGCTACGGTGAAGGTACCGGGGGATGGTTGCTGCAGTGGGCGATGCCAACAGAGGCACAGCAGTCCCTGTGGCACTTCTGCCAGCGAACCTGTCAGCACCATTTAGTTAGTAGTGGAGTTGCAGGTCCCAAGCTTTCAGATACTTCTGGTTCGGATGACACTGGGTTGCTTTAGGGGGACTGCTCAGAGATGGCTGGTGTGGCTCCACTGAGAGGTGGGCATCTCTCCCTTTTTATTCCCATGTCCTGTGAGCTCTGCTCAGAAGGAGGCTCAGACACAAGGACCTAGAGACACAACCCTTGGCCCAAAAAGAAATTGAGATCAATTGCCTGAGGTTTCATCCTGATCTGCCTTGCAGATCCCCCAGCACATTTGATTTTGGGTCACCAGAGCAGCCTCTCACCAGCATCCCTTGGCTGGCTGCATTTCAGGCAGATGCTGACCCTGAACAAAATCAGGTGCTGCATTCAGCTTCCTCTCATTTCTGCTTAGGTGGAAGCTCCTCTATGGTCCCAGGGCTCTGGGCAACCTGATCTAAGTGGGGGATGCCCCTGCTTGCTGCAGGGGAAATTGGTCTGGGTGACTTTTGGAGATGCCTTCCAATCTGGACTGTTCCATGATTCTATGAAGCTGGACCTCCCAGGCCTTGAACTTTATCTCCGTTTCTTACAGCAAGGGGCTCAAGAGATGCTCCCAGTAGCTAAGTGCATACATGTTTAGGGTAGAATAGAGCAGGTGATCCAGGGAGCAACATGTAACTGGCATTGCTTGGCCCTGGGCTTTCACAGGCTTGAACTTTTTATACCCTGTTATGTTTTTCAAGTTTCGTTTAAGGCTGTGGTGGAACTTGCCAAAGAGAGTTAAGTACACACTGCCTCTCTGCTTCTGCCCACTGACCCTTGCAGGAGAAGTCTTAAGCATGTTTTCTGTCTCTCTTTTTGTTAATTATTATTATTATTATTATTTTAACTTCAGGGAAATTAGATTAGGAAAATGTAATTTCTCAGAGCTACTTCTTTGTTACCCTCGTTCAGGACACAAATGGTGACACCTGCTGTCAATAGCGTTGCTGGTTTCATTATCACCAGGAACAACGAGAGCAACAACAAGATCACAATAACAATATTAACATTAATAGCAATAACAATAATATAACTACAGCTTGCTACTGCAACAGGCCACAGAGTGACCCCACATTGCCACCACCTCCAGGCTCAGCTTCAGTCTGGAGGGTCCAAACCAACCATCCCTGTTTGGGAGTGTTTCCAGATTGGCTTCCTGAGCCTGGCTGATAGGGAGCTATCACAATTTATCCATCACATGCTAAACAAGGGATCTAAGCAGTGCTCTGCAGTTGCTGTGCCACAGTGTGACTTTAAGAACTCACCAGCCATGTGTGTGGTGTTCATTTTTCCTTCTCTTGAATACTTCCCCCCTTTGCTCTGCAAAGTGTGTTTGAATTTGTCAGCAGTCCAAAAGAAAAAAGATGCAAATTTAATCTCCTTGCATGTGCTGTAGAATAAATTGTGTGGCCTCTGCTGAAGTGATCTAAACCCAGAGGTAATGTGCTCAGTTCCTGTTCACTTGGATTCCACTTCTCACTGGACTCCTGCCCTCACCTCTGTCCAACAGCCCAGCTTACAACACTTTCCCAGCGTGGCTCCTCTATTCTCCAGCCTCAGGCTTTTTGCTGGCTTGGT
This sequence comes from Melanerpes formicivorus, assembly GCF_026170545.1. Classification (NCBI taxonomy): domain Eukaryota; kingdom Metazoa; phylum Chordata; class Aves; order Piciformes; family Picidae; genus Melanerpes; species Melanerpes formicivorus. Next base: position 2,338,235 of record NW_027142441.1, read on the forward strand.
GAGGCTTCGAGCTGCCGGCGGGCGCATGGAGGTGTGGATGGCATTCCCTCTGGAGTGGCAGCCTTCTCCTTGCCAGAGCTCACCTCCAAGAGAAAGGGAAATATTTAAATGAACACATTTGGGAAAGAATTGCATGAATCATGGAGGGGAGCTGCATGTGACATGGGAGCCACACGTGGGAGGTCATCTGTGTGAAGCTTCGCTTGGGTTCAAGACAAAATGTGCATTTACAAAGGAAGAGTTGAATATTATTCCATATTTCTGTGATAAATCTTTTTCTGCACAAGAATTTCATACTAATGACCCTTTTGGGTCCTTGCCCAGAGTGAAGACATTATCCTTGGATCTGGGCAATGAGTTTTCAAATGATCCTGAACAAACGGCAGAGTTATTTACTAATAGCTTGGCAGATCCATGATGAGCCTTGCACTGACCTGGCTGACTGAGACTGTGATGGGAAAGCATCCAGTTGTGTAGACTTTTGTCTGACTTCTCTCTGACCAATGAGGTTGGGATTTTGTTTTTCCTTTCCCATAGTTGATTAATTGGCAAACTGATGTTGATTCTGAAGGCAGCAAAGCAGCTGCTCTCTTCTCAGGTGCCACCTAGTCAGAGACACAGACTCGTTCTAGCTGTGGTTTGGGTGTTGATCTGCCTTGGGTGTAGGGAGCAAGACAGAGCTCTTTAACCCCTCTCAGAGGAGCTAAAGCAAGCACTGCACACAGGACTGGACAGGGCTGGGAAGTTTAACTGGGAATGCTGCTCATAACTGCATCCTGCAGTGCAGAGCACATCAGATGCACAAATCCACAGCATGCCTCGGGGACAGCTCTCCAAAGGAGACCTCCTCAGGTCAAAGCTTTCCACAGACCTCCTCCAAACCAGCCCCAAACCCCAGGCCTCAAATGTCCCTCCCATGCCTCTCTACCCACTCCCCATACCAAACCCAAGTGACACAGCTAAAATTCGTCTTGCCAGCTGCAGGCCCCAGCCAGGCTGCTCCAGCCCCACTCCCACACATCCCAAAGAGAAGGGAGCCAGCTGGGATGGGAGAGAGTGAGGGAGAAGGAGGAGGGACAGCTTGTGCTGCTCTCTTAGAAAGGGCAGCTGCAGGCATTCTGGGAATGGAATAACATCGTTTGTTGTGTCCACCCACTGGGCTGGACTGTTCAGCTCCTTGTGCCCTCTGGGATCTGGAGGAATCATCTCCATGGTTAGGACACAGGCCTCAACCCAGGACATGATCACACAGAGGTCCATGAGCCAGGTCTTCTGGCTTTCAACTGCTGTCATCTTTGCTCACATGGATTTCTTGGAAGAGTAACAAGACAGCTCTGGAATAGCCTGAAATGTAAAGCTAAGCAAAATGCTGTAACTACAGCACAGGAGGTTCCACCTCAACACAAGGAAGAACTTCTTCACTGTGAGGGTCACAGAGCACAGGAGCAGGCTGCCCAGAGAGGTTGTGGGGTCGCCGTCTCTGAAGACTTTCAAGACCCACCTGGATGTGTTCCTGTGCAACCTGTGCTGGATTCTATGTCCCTGCTCTGGCATGGAGGTTGGACTTGATCTCCTGAGGCCCCTTCCAACCCTTAATCACCTGTGATTCAGGGGGAAGCTGTGGCTCAGTTGGTAGTGCATCAGACCCTTAATGGGAAGGTTGTGAGTTCAAGACTACAGTGGGCAGTAGTATCCTCCCTGAGGAGGTCATGAGGTTTGTGGTGACAGGTTGGACTCGATGATCTTTGAGGTCCCTTCCAACCTTAGGAATACTGAACTAAACTATACTGAATGCAACTAAAGGTACTGCTGTTACAATGGCTGCAGATGGTGATCAGGAACCAGTCCTACATTTCTGATGTTTGATGAACCATCATTTCGAGTTTTATTCATGTTTTGGATGAAGAGCAATAACTTCTGGTTCAGAAAGTTGATAGATTTTCTTGTGGCACTTTATGGACCAATCTGCTTGCACAATATTTTCTGCATATCACTGAAGACAGCTGTAGCTGTTGTGTCTACTGAGTAGAAGTCAATAAAATATTCAACTTCTGTGTGCCAAAACTGCATGTAATGAAAATTCCATTGCTGCTATGGAGCTTAAATAGTGAAGACAGCAAACCCAAGACCAAGTGACTAGATGTTATGATGATGCTTGCAGAAGTAGATGTCTACACATGATAAAAGACACAGTTTGTTTGCTAGCCACTTGGGCTGTCTGTAATGTGTGCTGCTCCAGCACAGGGTCAAAGGATTCTGATTTCCTCAGAAATGATGTCTGATTGCATGAGTCTTACCAAGCTTACTGGCCAGGGTTTGGCTCATGTTGATGTGGGGAGGTAAAGATCTTGCTGTGTTTTCAGACTGACCAAATTCTGGTGGTGTTCAGCTTCCAGTTACCTTCAATGGGAGCCAGCAGGCAAGAACCCCAACTTGTCTCTGCCAGCACAAAGGAGCATCCTTCTGCAGTCCTTACATGCCACAGGTTGCCTCTGGGGTTCAGGGCCGGCAGGCTGAGTTCTGCACGCTCCTGCCTGGCTGTGCAGCTGCTGCCAGGGGCAAGGTGCTGCACAGAGGTGCCTCTGGAAGGCCACCTGGCACCGGAGGCCCTGCACTTACAGACACAGGTGGGTGTTTGGCTGTGCCCATCTCCAGACTGGCTGCTGGTGCCAATACAGACCCACATGGCAAGTCCAAATGCATCTCACATGGGCTGCCTGACCTCTTGCCTTGCAGTGCAGCCTCTGCTTAACTCAGAATATTGCATCCAATGCTGGGCTCCCCAGTTCAGGAGGGACAGGGATCTGCAGGAGAGAGTCCAAGGGAGGCTCCTAGGATGCTGAAGGGACTGCAGCACTGCCTGGGGAGGAGAGGCTGAGAGCCCTGGGGGTGTTCAGTCTGCAGAAGACTGAGAGGGGATCTGATCAATGTCTATAAATACCTGAGAGCTGGGGGTCCTGTGACAGGACAAGGGACAATGGGTGGAAACTACAGCACAGGAGGTTCCACCTCAACATGAGGAAGAACTTCTTTACTGTAAGGGTCAGAGCCCTGGGGCAGGCTCCCCAGAGTGGCTGTGGAGTCTCCTCTGGAGCCTTTCCAGCCCTGTCTGGATGTGTTCCTGTGTGACCTGTGCTGGATTCCTTGGTCCTGCTCTGGCAGTGGAATTGGACTCAAAGACCTCTGGAGGTTCCTTCCAACCCCTAACATCCTCTGATGTGTGATCCTGTGAGATCTTAGTGAGTACAGCTTGGATACTGCTTGGCCCTGGGAGAGGAGCACAGCAAGAGAAGCAAATCAAAGACAACATTCAGTTAACATCACTGCAGTGTATTTTGGCTCTTCAGCCTGTGAGTTACACCCACCACTGCTCCCTGATGCTTCAAGTGGGTGTAAGTGGGCCCAGGAGAATATTAAAGTAGAGCTCTTCATCTCTGACTTAGGCCCCAGAAGTGCAGAAAAAGGCTTTGAAGATGGGGAACATCATGACTGCACTTTGCAAGCATTTTCCTCCTGATGCAGAGCAGGTCTGTAGTTTATGTCAGTTACTGCTTATGGAGAATGCTGAGCTATGAAGTTTTGCTTGTAGAGGTACAAGGACAATAAAGGGTAGCCACTTGAATAAGCATTTTCACTCCTGTTTACCAGGTTTGCATTTTTAGAGTGAAGAGACTTCAAAAGGAACAAATGAACCAAAGGACAGATAGTGATAGATCAGCTCTTGTCTGTCTGAGGTGAGGGGTCTGGAGCACAGCCCTGTGAGGAGAGGCTGAGGCAGCCTGGAGAGGAGGAGGCTCGGGGGAGACCTTATTGCTCTCTACAGCTACCTGAAGGGAGGTTGTAGCCAGGGGGTTGGTCTCTTCTCCCAGGCAACCAACGACAGAACAAGAGGACACAGTCTCAAGCTGTGCCAGAGGAGGTTTGGGCTGGATGTGAGGAAGAAATTCTTCCCAGCAAGAGAGATTGGCCATTGGAATGTGCTGCCCAGGGAGGTGGTGGAGTCACTGTCCCTGGAGGTGTTTAAAAAGAGTGGGAATGAGGCACTCAGTGCTGTGGTTTAGCTGGTGAGAAGGTACTGGGTGATCTCAAAGGTCTTTTCCAGCCTGGTTAATTCTGTGATTCTGTGAATCCATTTTCAGGAGCTGCCCCTGCTGCAGCATTTCTCCCTGCTTCCAGGCAGCTCACAGGGCATTAGGTATTCACTGGAAATACTCATGGAAGCTCTGGGGACATCCTGTGGCTTTCTCATTTGGTCAGGCTCCAGAAATACCACACACAGATTTGCTGTCCCAGGACACTGCTGAGGTGATGAAATGGAGCCCTCACAAGCTAGGAAATGCCAGGAGAAAGATGTCCATGGGACCTTCCCTGACCTGCCTGTGTTTGGAGTTATTGTCAAGGTGTCCTTGTTCCTACTGGTAAACAGGATTGATATGGATGGTAATGTATAACACTATCATAATGTTTCTCCAGTAACTTCATTTATTCAGTGCAGAGAAGGGCCCAAACTCACTGAGTGAGCACCCATTCAGTATTTCATCTTCTCTTCATTGTTCCTCCAGGTCCCAGTCACTGCAACATCCACACTCTGCTCATAGAGGAAATACTTCATTTCCTCTATGCCTGTAGCACTTCTGTATCTCTCTCAGTCTGTCTATAACTCTCAGCTTGTCCTAGTAGGAGAGGTGCTTCAGCCCTCTGAGAATTTTTGTGGCCCTCTTCTGGACCAGATCAGAGACAGAACAGAACAAAACCAGGACAGAACAGAAGGGAATAGAGATATCTAAGAGCCAAGCAAAGACAGATGATGTTCAACACAATTGTTTAGCAGCCCCAGCAGTGATCCCCCCCTGTTGATATCCTGGGCAGGACATGCTGTGGAAGGAGATGGTTGGGGTCAGCTCTCCTGGCTGTGCTCTGCCTGGTTTCTTGTGCTCCTGCACACCAGCTAAAGGTGGGAAGCTGCAAAGTCCTGATCCCTTAGCAACAGCTAAAGCCATCAGTGCATTATCAGCATTCTCATGCTGACTCCAACACAAAGGCCTGGCCTTGCTAGTAAGCAGTGAAATGCTGAGAAGAAAATCAGCTCTATTGCAGCTGAAACCAGGAGAAAGGTGAGAAACACTTGTGGGTGGAGATGAAAGCAGTTTAATGAGGGAACAGAAAGAAACTTCTCCCAGCTGATGCAAGGGCAGACACTCATCACCTCCCAGCAGCAGAGTGATGTCCAGCCAGGCTCCAAGCAGCAGCTCCTTTGGAATCCCTGCCTTGTTGCCGAGCATGATGATGGAACATCTCAGGCAGTTTTAGGCCAGCTGTCCCCTCCCAACCTCTCACTTGCAAACAGAGAAGGCCTTGGTACTGTGCACACACTGCTCAGAAACACTGGTGCGTTATCAGCACTCCTTTGGTCATAAATCCAAACCACAGCACCATGCAGGGTGCTGGGAAGAACATAAACTGCACCCTGACCAGACCCAGCACAGCTGCTGACATCACACAGGCACTGCCTGGCAGGGTCAGAGTCTTGCTCTGTAGCACTGAAGCCACCAGCCTTGAAAACAAGAATGTCTCCTTTCCCCTGCCTCTTCTCTGAGCTTTACAAGTGAGGAGAATGCTTCAAAGACTCTAGAAGCAGGGTGGGCAGCACTGGGGAGGCCACACCTCGAGTGCTGTGCTCAGCTCTGGGCCCTCCCTGCAGGAAGGACACTGAGGGGCTGGAGCCTGTCCAGAGCAGGGCAGCCAGGCTGGAGAAGGGCCTGGAGCCCCTGGGCTAGAGGAGGGCTGAGGGAGCTGGGGGTGTTGAGGCTGGAGCAGAGGAAGCTGAGGGAGACCTCCTTGCTCTCTGCAGCTCCCTGAAGGGAGGTTGCAGTGAGGAGGGGACAGCCTCTGCTCCTTGGTGGCAAGGGACAGGAGCAGAGGCAATGGCTCCAAGCTGCCCCAGGGGAGGCTCAGGCTGGAGCTCAGGAAATGTTTCTGCCCTGGAAGGGATCTCAGCCATTGGCAGAGGCTGCCCAGGGCAGTGCTGCAGTCCCCATCCCTGGGGGTGTTCCAGCAGCTGTGGCCCTGGGGCTTAGGGACATGGTTTGGTGCTGAGCCTGCAGTGCTGGGCCTTGGGTTGGACTGGCTGAGCTTGGAGCTCTCTCCCAGCTGGATGTGTTCTGTGACCTGTCTTCTGTCACTCCAGAGTGTCAGGTCTTCTAAGAGCACTACAAAGCTCTCTTCCCCCAGCAGCAAAGTCCATTTTCTCTCCTTGAGAAGTTTATTTAAAAGAGATATCTGCAGCTGTATCTGTCTGGGATCCACATCAGATTACCTAGGAGGCTGCCTGTGCAGCGAGTTACAGCCTCCAGCTGGTGCCCCCTGGCTCAGCACCACCACACAGACCTCCCCAGGCAGGATGTGGACCGCCCTTCCTCTTATTTGAAGATGAGTGCTCAGCTGCACTTCATCGTGCTGGCATTTCAGTTGAAAGGTCAGCAAACAAGAGTGGTTAGCAGCCCTTTTCAGTGCAGGTGCTGCAGAGGGGTACTGGGGTTGAAGCCTCCTCCTGCTCTGGCAGCAGCACATCTGCTGAGCTAACAGCAGAGGCCAGCAGCTCTCTCTGGGGGGCCCAAGGCACAGAGCTCATCCTACTGTGCTGTTACTGCAGGGACACTTGGGGTGGGGAGCAGAGGATTCTGCTACAGGGTTAGAAAATAAACCTTGGAAGTGCAGCATTTTCATGCTGTCGTTTCTGATAGTGTGCCCTCCACAGGGAGACCAGATCTGCTTGGGGACTGAGCAGGTTTGGATCTAAACACGCCAGAAAGCAGCAGGGAGTCAGCAGGAAGTGCAGAACAAGTCTATGGACACCTGCTCACGCCAACTTTTCCCTCAAGGAGTCTCTGGGGTTTCTTGGGCAATGGAGAGCCATAAGAGCAGGGAACAGTGTGAAGTATGCAGCAGCAAGAGGTTCTGTTGAGTCCATGTGCCACATGCAGTGCAGGCAAGAAACATTTTCCCAGGGGAGGGAGAAGAAGGCAAGGCACAGGAGGCACCATCTGACTGCTCTTCCCTGGGGGTTTAAGTATGGACGGGCTTGGTTCCTCTGCTGCCATTTAATTGTCTGAGTTTAGGAGAGTTGCTAGTTTAATGTTGCTTTAGCCTTTAAAAGCTTTACAAGCAGCTGGGCTGCTCACAGTGTTCTTTGGTTTTCCCCCTGAGACACAGATCTGTGCAATCAAATCCCATCTTTGTGTTTGTTAGAGGAGTCTTGTCAAAGCACTTGCAGAGAAACAAACATCCAAAGACATGCAGAAGCATCGGAGAACAAAAATCACCTGGGCAGCAAAACTGAAACACAACCTTCAGCAGGTCTCTGGTCCAGTGTCCTGTTCCAAGTAGGATCAGCTATGAGATCAAACTAGGTTGCCCAGCTGGGTCTTGAAAACCTCCAGGGATGAAGACTGCTCAGCCTTGCTGGGCAACTTGTGCCCCTGCCTGGACATACTCAGGCTGAAAAGTTTCTCCTTACATCCTGTCACCGAGAGAGTCATTCCTCATTGGGATGTGCTGCCCAGGGAGGTGGTGGAGTCCCCATCCCTGGAGGTGTTCCAGAGGGGATTGGATGTGGCACTTGGTGCCATGGCCTAGTCATGGGTCTGTGGTGACAGGTTGGACTTAATGATCCTCAAGGTCTCTTCCAACCTTGGTGATACTGTGGTACTGTGACTCTCTCTTGTTTCACCTCATGCCTGCTGTCATCCTTATGGACCACAGTGAAGAGCCCAGCTCTATGTTCTCCTTAACATCCTCTTCAGAAGCTGCTATCACCTGCTCAGCTGCTGGGGTGCACTGCTAGCCCCTACTCATCTTGCTGTCCTCCACAGCTCTTTCCTGGAGAGCTGCTCCCCAGCTGCCCCCAGTACTCAGTCCCACTGCAGCAGATTAGTCCACCCCAAGGGCAGGAACCTGTACTTGTTCTTGAACTTCAAAGCATTTCTGCTGGTCCATTCCTCCAACCTTCCTAGGTCCCAGCACTGCTCCCAAGCACAGTCAGTCACTGTTCTCCCCAGCTGGGTTTCACCTGCAGCCTCAGTGACAGGAGGCCCCATCAACTCCCTCAGGCCAGGAGGAAAGGCTAAAATAGGACAGAGTTCACTTCGAGCCAGTCTCCAGACAAGGGCAGGGGGAACCATTAATTGCTGCCCCTTGGGCCAGTTTTTCATCAGTCTAGTAGGTCACCCATCTGCACCACAGCCCAGCCTGGATACACAGAGACTGTACCAAAACTGTTCTGAATGGGGTAAGTGACATCCACTGCTGCCCTCTCATCCTCAGGTCCAGGCACTTCAGCACAAGGCACTGAGCTTGGCCAGGCATTATTTACCCTCTCTTCCCAGCCACCACCTTCTCCATTGCCAATGAGCCTTGCCAAGGGCTTTTCCCAGAGGCTGAGCTGAGGCTCCCTGGCCTGTAGTTCCCCAGGGGGTCCTTGCCCTCTTTTGAAGATGGGTGCAAGAAGGGTTTTTTCCCCAGTCACTGATGACCTCTTCTCCAAGCCCTGTCAGAGATTACAGATGCCTTCAAGGACATTACAGTGACACAAAGTAGCTCTTTTGGGACCCTTGGCCAAACCCTCTCCAGCTCCATGGACACACACACACCGAGGTGTCCCAAGAGAGCACAGATTGATTTCTTTGTCTCTCTGTTCTGTTTCCCTTCTCCCTGACCATTGTTGATATGCACAAAGGCCTGAGAGACCTTATTGGTGAAGACCAAGGCAAGGAGGTGATCAGCATGGCATCCTCTAGCACTGCAGCACTCAGCAGTGGGGCCCAGCTTGGACACTCCAAGTGCTGCTGACAGTGGTGGCCTCTCTAAGGAGAACCTGCTGGAGACCTGCCCAGATACATTAGGTGTGGGCTGCTTGAGGCAATACAGCAGAGATGCTTCAAGGCAGTTTGCTTTGGTCTGAGGGATCTGCTACAGAGCTGTGCATCTGCTGACCTCTGCAAGCCTCCCTAAATGCAGCCAAAGCTCTTGACTGCATTATAATGTTGTGTTTTGCATGTTGATGGTATTTGTGTTTGCAATACAAAAACAAAGGAGGAAAGAAAGGAAAAGCTGAACCTTAGGAGCTGTTTCCATGGCCTGCTGGCCCAGATGCTGCTTCTCTCACCGGACTGGAACACAGAATGCAGAATTCTGCTGGTGGTTGATGTAGCCCCTTGGTCCCACAGGAAAAAGGAGGGAAAAGTTTTGAGTCATTCAGCAATAACCACAGGGAAATACAGCCCCATCCAAATGCGTTTCCAGAGAGGAATTTGAGGTTTGGATGCTATAGGAGATGAATTCCTGGGGAGGAAGGACTTCCCAGGCTCTGCTGACAGAGCTTCCCAAGTGCAGATGGCTTTTATCAGCTCTGCATTTGTAACTCTGTGTTTCTCAGTTTGTCACTGTGAGCTGTCTCCACGTCCCTGTCCCTTCCCCTTGGGCTCATTTGTCTTTGTGTAAGCCTGGCTCAGCAGCAGCCCCGTGCCTCCAAGAGGGAGGGTGAGAACTGCCTGTGTTTGCTGGCTGCAGGACAAACCTTACCTTGCCCGAGGGGAACCAAGCTGCTGCCAGCACGTGGAGTCAGCTAGCAGAGCCTGGGCGCTTGCTGCAGCCAGCTCTCCTTTCCCCCTCCCACAGGCCCTGGGCTCCCTCTGGTCACCAGTGCTTCCTGGTCACTTTTGCTGATGCCCTTGGGCTTTCCCACAGTCTTGGCATGCAGGAGAGGGACATGGAAGTGCAACCTCCAGTTCCAGAAAAAGGGTCCAACATCTACCAGAAGGAGCTGATGGGTGGCCAGTCCCTTCCCACGGGTAAGGCCTCCCCTGTCCTGACACACGTCCCAAGTCACAGTGGGGCTCTAATGCCAGCCTGGTTAGCTGCACAGGGTGAGTGCTTGCCCATGTGCCCACTTAGAATCATAGAATCACCTGGGCTGGAAGAGACCTCTAAAGGTCATCTACTCCAACCCCCCTTCATTAACATCTTCAACCTTTGAATCAAAGAAATCATTTCAGTAAAGCTCCAAATGCATATTCCTGTTCCAGTGTGGGAGGTGCTCAGAATCTCAGAATCAAAAAGGTTGGAAAAGACCTCAGAGATCATCAAGTCCAACCTAGCAGAGGAGAGTCAGTCATGCAGTAGGATGGCAGAGCACAAATACCGTCTTGTGCCCAGTTTCCACTCACTGCAATGCATTTGCTGTGCCCATGAGGAGCTGTTGAAGCTACATCACAAACATGGATTCTGCATCAATGACTGGGACAAAAGTGGAGTCTGTGACACTGTTGGTGTCTTTCAGTCCCAATTCAACTTTAAATCCATGCAACACCATCACCATCTCAGCACTGACACCAGGTACAATCCATATTCCTATCTTACATGGCATGGCCATGAGCCATCACCAGCCAGCCAGCTAGGAGCAGCTTGCTCCTGAGAGCCCTCCGTTGCCAGGCCTTGGGAGCTTCTGTGCTGCTTTTGGTGGCTGCCTCTGCAACACCACTGCTCCAGGAGGGGATGATGCAGCCACTGACAGAACTGTGTGGGCATCTGACCACCAGAGAAGAACTCTTGGGATGAGTGGTGGGGTCAAAATGTGCAGAATGCAGCACTGGGCTGTGATCTACTCTGCTAACCAAGCAGGTTGCAGCACTTCATCCCAGTGGAGGTTTTTCCAGGGTGCTGGCAGTTCTCATAACAACTTCCTCTTACCCAGAGGTCACTGAACCTGAAGCCTTGTGAAAACAAGGCTGCAACCACAAAGAATGGATGTGGAAGGCAAAGGTTCACACCCTGGCTGTGTCCAGGTGGGCCCTGGTGGGCGGATGTTTTGGTGACACTTTAAGGTAAACAATAACAACTCCATTGCTGCAGCTTTTATGGCAGCCTAATGTTCATCATGCAAAACACCTCCATGACTGAGCTGTTCAGGTGTGGCTGCCAGGTCCTGCCCTTGGGTCACAGCACGCCCATGAAGGCTCCAGGCACAGTGGCTGGAAAGTTTTCTGGCAGAAAGGGACCTGGGGGTGCTGGTTGACAGCCATCTGAACATGAGCCTGCAGTGTGCCCTGGTGGCCAAGGCCAGTGGCATCCTGGCCTGGCTCAGGAATAATGTGGCCAGCAGGAGCAGGGGATTGTGCCCTTGTACTGGGTACTGGTGAAGGCACACCTTGAGTGCTGGATTCAACTTTGGGTCCCTCACTGCAAGAAGGACATTGAGGGCTGGAGCAGGTCCAGAGAAGGGCAACCAAGCTGGGGAAGGGTCTGGAGAAGAGGGCTGAGGAGGAGCAGCTGAGGGAGCTGGGGGTGTTGAGTGTGGAGAAGAGGAGGCTGAGGGAGACCTCATTGCTCTCTGCAGCTCCCTGAGAGGAGGCTGCAGTGAGCTGGGGTTGGGCTCTGCTCCCTTGTCTCAGGTGATAGAAGGAGAGGAAATGGCCTGGAGTTGTGCCAGGGGAGGCTGAGGTTGGAAATGAGGAAAAGTTTCCTGCTGCAAGAGTGGTCAGGGACTGGCAGAGGCTGCCCAGGGAGGTGGTGGAGTCCCCATCCCTGGAGGTGTTCCAGAAAGGTGTGGCCATGGCCCTTGGGGCCAGGATTTGGTGGCCTGGTGGTGCTGGGTTGCTGGTTGGGCTGAATGATCTCAGAGGCTTTTCCAACCAAGACAGTTCTGGGATTCTATGATTTGCTTGGTTCTGGACCCCAATGATACAGAATCAGCTGAATGACTCTGGACTTTTGTCTCTTGCTGCTGGTGCTGTCAGCCTGTGATTTGGGGTTTCTGTAGCCCTGTGACTGTCAGCCACTGATGTCTAATCTCATTTACACCCAAGCCTGGACAGATGTGCAGCCAGTGTGGGGCTGGAGGGCTCAGGCATCCCAGGTGAGGAGCCCTGCTGACGGTGTGGTGCAGCAGGCTGTCTGCAGGAATTCACTGGTCATGCAGCCAGTGTTTTGCTGCTGTTTTTCTTGGCAAGGGGAGCTGGAATGGATTGTGTGCAGTTGTGAGACTCTGCTTTGGCTTTGTGCTTCCTGACTGTGCTTATGGGCAGCCTTCTTGGCTGTTGAGCAATCTGTGTAGCCCTGCACCGTGCGTGGTGATGATGAATGAAGTGGGAGTGGAACAGTGACTGAATTCCTTCCTGCTTTGTTAATACCACTCCGAATTCAAACAGCTCTGATGAGATGCTTGCTCGATTCATGCTGGTTTATGGCCACCTGGTGGGTTGTAGAAAGAGCAGTTTTCTTCTGCCTTGTTTGTGTAAATCCCTGTCCTGGACAAAACATGGGATGTCCAGGAAATGTTGGCACTTTCAATCTAAAGAGAAATTCTCTTTGAAGCCTATTGCCCCTGCCCCTCATGCTGCAGAGGTGCTTACAGTACTGCCTCCAGTTCTGGTGTCCCCAGCATAAGGACATGGAACTGCTGGAGACCAAAGGAGGTCACAGAGAGGATCCCAGGGCTGGAGCAGCTCTGCTGTGAGCACAGGCTGAGGGAGCTGGGGCTGTGCAGCCTGGAGAGGAGAAGGCTCCAGGGGGACCTCAGAGCTGCCTTTGAGTGCCTGAAGGGATCCTGCAGGAAGGCTGCAGAGGGACTTCTCCTGAGGGTGTCTGGAGACAGGACAAGGGGGAAGGGTTTGAAGCTGAGGCAGAGCAGGGTTAGAGTGGAGCTGAGGAAGAAGTTCTTCAGTAGGAGGATTGTGGGACTCTGGCCCAGGCTGCCCAGGGAGGCTGTGGCTGCCTCCTGCCTGGGGGTGTTCAAGGCCAGGTTGGATGAGGCCTTGGGTAGCCAAGTCTAGTTCAGAGCTGTCCCTGCCCATGGCAGAGGGGCTGGAGTAAAGGATCTCTGAGGCCCCTTCCAGCCTGAGCCATGCTGTATTTTTTGGTTTGGAGTTTGAGATGCTGGTTTAAGCTTTTGAAATGGCTGTGTGCCTTGGTTTGTGTTTCTGTTGTCGTATTTGGACTGGTTTCAGTACTTTGGAACAGGATTTCACTGCAGTGGCACTAGGTTTTATTCAGCTATTTTCAGAAATCATTAAGTAGGGCTTCTGTTTACTACTCAGTAAAGCATTTTGTCTTCTCAGTGTCTTCTGTTTCTGTTGAGTCAAAGCAGTTTATCAGAGTGCTCAGTTCCAACACAAACAGGAAGTGCTTGGCCGGGAGGGCTGAAGCAGCTCACTGCAAGAGCACGAGGCAGGAGGCTGCGTTCAGTGACAGAAATCAGGGCACAGAGGTGAATGTAAGAGCTATTGCCACTCAGCAAGGTGATGAAACCTTTCAGCTATGATGTTATTTGTTACTACATCATCCCACGTTGGCAGTGCCAGCTGCAGTGGTGTGTGACATGCTGTGAGTTACAGAAATGGTTTGACAATGAATGCAAGGCAAATAGCAGCAAGTTCTGCACTGCTGGAACACAGCAACAGGCTGCCCAGAGAGGTGGTTGAGACCTCATCCCTGGACTTATTCAAGGCTAGGCTGGACAGGGCTCTGGGCAACCTGATCTGGCTGGGGATGTCCCTGCTGACTGCAGGGGGTTGGACTGGATGAGCTTTGGAGGTCCCTTCCAGCCCAGAGCATTCTGTGACTCTGTGATTCCAGGAGACTGAACTGAAGCTTCATTAATGTATCATTCATTTTATTTCCTTGAGATAGTCAACATCTGTGCTGAAGGCCTTTAGGAGTGGAGTTCCTTTGCATTGCCAGGTGTCTCCATTATGAAACGAAAGAGCCACTGTATGGGAAGATGTTTGGGTGGGGAACTCTGCATCTAGGTACAGTTCTCAGGCAGTTTATTCAAACCTGAGTGTGGGGGGATTGAGCATGACAGGGACCTGTGCAGACAGGGATGGAGATGCTGCTGCTTGTTCCCTGAGAGATGAGCTGCCATTAATCACAGAGCCACAGAAAGTTAGGGGCTGGAAGTCCAACCCCCTGCCAGAGCAGAGCACCCAGGGCAGGTCACACAGGAACACATCCAGGTGCAATGGAAAGGCTCCAGAGCAGGAGACTCCACAACCTCTCTGGGCAGCCTGCTCCAGGGCTCAGCACCCTCACAGGGACAAAGTTTACCCTCCTGTTCCTGTGGTACCTCCTCTGCTCCAGCTTGTCCCCAGTGCCCCTTGTGCTGTGCTTGGACATCCCTGGGCAGAGCCTGGCTCCATCGTCCCAGCACTGCCCTGCACGTCTTTATCACCAGCAATGAGGGCTCCAAGCCCCAGCTCCCTCAGCTGTGCTCACAGGAGATCTTCCACTGCCTGCAGCAGCTCTGTGGCTCTGGGATGGACTCTTTCAAGCAGTTCCTTGAGATCCTTCTTGAACTGAGGGGCCCAGGACTGGACACAAGATTCACAATATTAAACTTTCACAATCAATAGCTTGGAAGCCCAGAAGCCACTGCTGAAATCTTGGCCCTTTTGAAGTCAGTGGGATTTCTGCCCCCGGTCTCAGTGGAGCCAGGATTTCACTGCGTGTTGTCTTTCAGTGGCAGGAAGCAAAGCCGTGCAAATCCACTACAGCTAAACAAACAGCCCCTGGGTTTGGATGTGCAAATCCTCTTTGCATGCCTGTTAGAGGCAAGTGGAGCTGGAACCTGCCTGTGCTCATGGGCAGCAGGCAGCAGCAGGGTTGCTGATTTAGAGCAGCCCGCTCAGGGGGGTGACAGCCAGAGTTTCCCACCCAGCTGTAGGAGAGAAGCCTGCAGCCCTAGCCATGAGGAAAGCAATGGTGGGGAGAGGAGAAGGTGATTCTGTTTGAGAAAGGGAGCAACTTTCACTCTCAATCACACCTCTCTGCCCATGTGCTGTGCCTGAGCAGCAGCAGGAGGGCATACACCCAAACTAATGCATTCTGGCATACAGATGTGAGTACCCAGGTGGTCTCATCGTGACTGCTTGGCAGCTAGGACAAGGGATGCCACCTCTGAAGGCTTCCTGACATCTCTTAGTCTCTGCTTAAGTTGGTGATGTGGCCTGGGTTTCTATTGCCTCTATCATACCATGCAGGTGTTGAGAGGCATTGGTTGCTCCAGCCTGGCCTACCTCTGGCTCCCAGACTTGGTGTCCTGGGAAGCTGTACACAGATCACCCCCAGCTGAGCCTCATGGGCTCTCCATGGGCTGCTGGTGCAGGCACCATGAGCAGCAGCTGCACTCATGAACATTGACTTGCTGCTTCTCCAGGTGCTTCTCCACCACTGCCTTCCCTCTCCTGCTCCATCCATACCAGTCTGTTGATGCAAGGTTCCAGGCTTGCTTTGTTTGCAGCTTTCCCAAGGTCTGCACAGATCTGAGCTATTTGTGACCCAATGCAGCCTCCTTCCCACATGTCTTGCTTGGAAAGTGTCTCTGGTCTGCTGCTAGGATCAACTTTCCTTCTGTGGAAAAAGATCCATTTTGTCCTGTCAGGAGTGCAAAACCTCACTGATTCTTTCCTCTGTTTGTATATTCTTTTGTGTGACATCATCTTGGGAGGCCTTGACAAAACACTTCTTTGTTAGTTTATGTTAGACACAATCATCTTTTGCAGCTCAACTCATAGGATCATTGAATGGTTTGGGTTGGAAGGGATCTCAGTTCCCTAGTTCCAACCCTCCTGCCATGGGCAGGGACACCTCCCACCTCCAGGCAGGAGGCAGCCACAGCCTCCCTGGGCAGCCTGTGCCAGAGTCTCCCCACCCCTCACTAGAAAGAATTTCTTCCTCATCTCCAGTCTCAATCTCCTCTCCCAGCTCAAAGCCATTGTCCCTCATCCTGTCACTCCCAGCCCTTGTCAAAACTCCCTCCCCAGCTCTCCTGGAGCCCTTCAGCTACTGGAAGGCTGCTCTGAGGTCTCCCCATAGCCTTCTCTTCTCCAGGCTGAACAGCCCCAACCCTCTCAGCCTGGCCCCACAGGGGAGGTTCTGCAGCCCTCTGATCTTTTCATGGCCTCCTCTGGAGCCTCTCCAGCAGCTCCAGGTCCTTCTTGTGCTGGGGGCAGTGCTGCAGGTGGGGTCTGAGCAGAGCAGAGCAGAGAGGCAGAATCCCCTCCCTGTGCTGCTGGTCACAGTTAAATGCTTGGCTGTGTGATTAAGAGACATCTATTTGCTGTCCCCCTGTCTGCTAAGCCTTCTGTGATGTGCTAAAGACGTTGCCTGCTGTCAAACTGTGACTATCCCATGCTCAAAACAAAGATCTCAGCTGAACAGATTCAGAAGAGGCCACAAAGATGGTCCAAGGGCTACAGCACCTCTCTTGTAAAGACAGGCTGAGAGAGTTGGGACTGGCCTGCATCAGGAACAGTGTGGCCAGCAGGAGCAGGGAGGTCATTCTGCCCTGTGCTCAGCACTGGTTAGGCCACACCTTGAGTCCTGTGTCCAGTTCTGGGCTCCTCAGGTTAAGAAAGATGTTGAGTTGCTGGAAGGTGTCCAGAGAAGGGCAACAAAGCTGGGGAGGGGCTTGGAACACAGCCCTGTGAGGAGAGGCTGAGGGAGCTGGGGCTGCTTAGCCTGGAGAAGAGGAGGCTCAGGGGAGAGCTTATTGCTGTCTACAACTACCTGAAGGGAGGTTATAGACAGACAGAGGTTGGTCTCTTCTCCCAGGCAGCCAGCACCAGAACAAGAGGACACAGTCTCAAGCTGTGCCAGGGGAGGTTTAGGGTGGATGTTAGGAAGAAGTTCTACACAGAGAGAGTGATTGCCCATTGGAATGGGCTGCCCAGGGAGGTGGTGGAGTCACCATCCCTGGAGGTGTTCAGGAGGAGACTTGATGGGGTGCTTGGTGCCATGGGTTAGTTGTTTAGGTGGTGTTGGATTGGTTGATGGGTTGGACACGACGATCTTGAAGGTCTCTTCCAACCTGTTCTGGTCTATTCCATTCCATTCCATTCCATTCCATTCCATTCTATTCTATTCTACTCTAGTCTAGTCTATTGGAAGCAGACAGTAAAGAGCTGCCTTGACTCTGTTGTCTCATGATTAGTGTAGCTTTTGCCTCTTACAGACAATTGCATCTGAAGAGCTCTGCAAAGCTGAAACCAAAGCAGATAGCTTCCTAGGTGAGGAAAAGGCAGAGGTGCTTAACACCTTCTTTGCCTCAAATTTCAATAGCAGGACAGGTTGTCTGCAGGACAAGTGGCCTCCTGAGCTGGCAGATGGAGGCAGGGAGAAGGATAGTACCCATCTGATCCAGGAGGAAGTAGTTAGAGACCTGCTGAGCCACTTGGATCCTCACAAGTCCATGGGACTGGATGGGATCCATCCTAGGGTGCTGAGAGAGCGCCTAGGGTGGCAGATGAGCTCCAAGCCACTCTCCATCATTTTTCAGCAGTCCTGGCTCACTGGAGAGGTCCCAGAGGACTGGAAACTGCCAAGGTGATGCCCATCCACAAGCAGGGCCGGTTGGATGAGCCAGGGAATTCCAGAGCTGTCAGCCTGACCTCAGTGCCAGGCAAGGTTATGGAACAGGACATCCTGAGTGCAATCACACATAAGTGCCAGGTTCTACACATTGGCCACAACAACCCCAGGCAGAGCTACAGGCTGGGGTCAGAGTGGCTGAGAGCAGCCAGGCAGAGAGGGACCTGGGGATACTGGTTGATAGTAGGCTGAACATGAGCCAGCAGTGTGCCCAGGTGGCCAAGGAGGCCAAGGGCATCCTGGCCTGCATCAGGAACAGTGTGGCCAGCAGGAGCAGGGAAGTCATTGTGCCCTGTGCTCTGCAGGCCACACCTTGAGTCCTGTGTCCAGTTCTGGGACCCTCAGTTTAGGAAAGAGGTTGAGATGCTGGAAGGTGTCCAGAGAAAGGCAACAAAGCTGGGGAGGGGTCTGGAGCACAGCCCTGTGAGGAGAGGCTGAGGGAGCTGGGGTTGCTTAGCCTGGAGGAGGCTCAGGGGAGACCTTCTTGCTCTCTCCAACTCCCTGCAGGGAGGTTGTAGCCAGGTGGGGGTTGGTCTCTTCTCCCAGGCAACCAGCACCAGAACAAGAGGACACAGTCTCAGGCTGTGCCAGGGGAGGTTTGGGCTGGGTGTTAGGAAGAAGTTCTTCCCAGCAAGAGAGATTGGCCATTGGGCTGTGCTGCCCAGGGAGGTGGTGGAGTCACCATCCCTGGAGGAGTTTAAGAAGAGCCTGGATGAGGCACTTGGTGCCATGGTTTAGTAGATTGGATAGGGCTGGGTGATAGGTTGGACTTGATGATCTCGGAGGTCTCTTCCAACCTGGTTGATTCTGTGATTCCATCACATCACTGGATGAAGCCTTGAACACTAAATGCAAGAACAACCTTCCCTCCACGAGTCCCAGCCCAAAAGTAAGACTTAGGTTTATTTTGGTCTGCACATTTTTCATCACTAAGCTCTGTAGTGCATTCTAAACCTCTGCTGCACTGTTTTGGTGGTGAGCCACCAGTCCCCACATGGGAGCTCATGGCAAAGAAAACAACTGGACTCAGCACACCTGAGGGAAGGAGACAGGCAGAGACAGGGAAGAGCTCAGTGCTCTCAGACACATCAGCCCACATGGAGGTGATACCATATGGGATTTCTTGGCTCTTCTCCCTCATCTTAGGACACCTGCATGAGCTCCTTCCAGTCACAAGAGCAAAGAGGAGAGAATTTAATGAAAGCACAGCAAAAGAAAGGAAAAAGGAGAAGAAAAGCAGCTCAGGTCAGCTCTGATTGGTGACTTTGGAGAGCTGGCCAGAGCGAGCTGCACAGCATTGGAAGGAACAAGTCAAAGTCACTGATGGCCATGAGGAAGCAGCAGCAAAGCTTTGATGGGAGCAGCAGCTGCATCAGCTGAGCACATGTGTGTGAGCACTCAGCAGCAGAAGTGGTGCTGTGGGTGGGGGCTCTGTATAAATTGGGAGGTGGGCACAGAAGCATTTTGTTGTATCTGACTGCAGGCTTGGCTGTCCTGCAGGCTTCTCCTGGCTCGGCTGTGTCACCCCAGGGCCTGAAGAGGTGCAGAGAGCAAGACAGCTGCCCTGCAGAAGCTCTTCTGTGTTTCCTCCCAGCTGGCACCTGCTGCCCTGCAGAGGTGGGAGGGGAGGATCAGAGAGAGCTGCAGCAGCAGGAATCCTTGGATGTTGCCCATCTCTTCTGTGCTCACAGGAGGGGCAGGGCATTGCAGGTACTAACTCCTGGAGGAGCGGCCCAGAGGGATGCAGTTTCCTCCAAAGCAGAATCCCATTACAGCTACAAGAAACCCCAGCTGCACTTCCTAGCAGATTTGTTTCATCCACAGTGCCTCCTGCCTGGTGGTGGAAGGCCAGAGGCATGCTGTGAGGTGCTGTTGGCCTGTATCTTAGCAGAGAGGAGCACTCATGGAGGGACATCTCTGTGAGCATTTGTGATGTTCTGCTGTGAAGTTCTGTCACCGTGTGAGCAGAAAACTGCTTTTATTGGTGCAGGTCCTGCCCTCACTACAGGTGTGCAGTGCTCATCCATCCATCCCCTCACTGAGCTACCACCTGATGACAGGCTGAGAGAGTTTGGGCTGTCCAGCCTGGGGAAGAGAAGCCCCCAGGCAGACCTCAGAGCAGCATTTCATTATCTGAAGGGCACCCACAGGAAGACTGGGCAGGGACTGTTCAGAAGGGGCTGTGGGGATAGGACAAAGAGCAATGCTTTGAAACTGGAGCAGGGCAGAGTTAGGTTGGACATCAGGAGGAAGCTCTGCACAGTGGGGCTGGGGAGACACTGCAGCAGGCTGCCCAGGGAGGTGGTGGAGGATCCATCCATGGAGGCATCCAAGGTCAAACTTGCTGTGTCCCTGGGCAGCCTGCTCTAGCTGGAGGTGTCCCTGCTGCCTGCAGGGGCTTGAACAAGATGACCTTGAGGGTCCCTTCAAACCCAATGCAACCTGTGACTCTGTGCAATGGATTGGGAGAAAAAGAATGAAGTCCAAGGGCAGAGGCTGCCAAGATAGCTTTCACCAAGCCTCAGGCTGAAGAGCACACTGGGGAGCTGTTTGCACCTCTGGATGTGTCTGCCCAGGGATGCTCTGGTGACTTTTTTGCAACTGTTTCTCAGCCTCCCTTCTGCTGTCTCAGAGACCACACATTGAGGAGCTCTGGGTGTGAGACTGTCCTAGTGGCTTTAAACATGAAATCCCTTCTGCTCTTTGGGTCTTCTTCCCACCAGCAACATCAAAATGCCAGCAGAGAAGCATTTTTCACATGGGAGCACAGTTACCTTGCATCATCCAGTGTGCTCTCACGCTGAAGTGTAACCCCATCAGGGTGCGGGACAGGGTAACAAACTGCTGTGAAGCAAGCTAAGGGCAGAGCTGTCTCCCGGTGCTCACTGCAGGACCCTTCCCCTTTCCCTCCCCCAAAGGCTGCTCACCTGCAGGCAGGCTGGGCCCTGCCTTCTGCTGGCTCAGGGGCAGGAGGCTACACCAAAGGACTGCACAGGCCCTGGCTGCCAGGACTTCCTTCTGATTTTTTAAGGCTCACCACAGTGAGGGCCAAGAGGGATGAAACAGAGGCAAAGCAGCACTGAGATGCCATGGGACAGCTGAGGAAATGTGCACTTCACAACATCTGAGCTGTGCTCCTGCAAAGGGAGCAAGCACAGCACAGGGACAGTGCTGCAGAGCTCTTTAGATGGGGGTGGTGCACAGTGTTAGATGGACACAAAGCCAGAGGGCTTCATTTGGGGTCGTTCTGTGGTGTGCCTCTTCCACTGTGCCTAACAAAATATCATTTATGAAGCAAAAGGAAAGAAACCAAACAGCTAAACCCTCCTTCGATTACATAACTGTGAATCAGCCTCAAGGAAGCAAAGGAAAGAGGCATTTGGGATCCCATGGAAGTGTTGTTGGACTGCTGCTGGAAATGGATTGCCTAAGACAAGCACTGGATTAAAGGGCAACCATTCTAGGGGCACCTTGGTGGCCAGGACATTGCACTGATGGGAATGGTTACACTCCTGCTGAGCAGCTGAGCTGCCCAGAGCAGCCAGAAGCTCTGCAGTTTGGCTTTCAGAGCTTCCTGAAGAGTCACACTGCTGGAGGTGCCCAGGAGCTCCAGTGAACACCTCTGGCTCCTGGCACTCTCCTGATGGCCCCCAGCACTCCCAGCACAGCCCAGATAAAGCCCATAAGGAGCAGTGCTGTTGGGTGGCAGAGGATGAAAGCGAAGCAGAGGGGAGCTGTGCATCACGTAGCCTGCTGGTGACAGGGCCAGGAGTAAACCCAGACCTCCTGACTCCCTGCCTTGTGACCTCCCCACTAGACACCTTCCAGTTTTCCTTTGAAAATGCTGACAGCTTACTGGAGAGGAAAATCCACAAACATTCCACATTCCATTGTCAATGAAAGGCCTTTGTTACCTGATACAGGAACTCTTAATTATTGTGGTGACTCCACAGCACGAGGTGGCAAAGGGCAGATTTGTTAGCAGGGTTTGAGTGACCTCTCCATGGGCAGCACACAAGGCCAAGAGAGGGGGTTGGCACGATGGAGTTTCTCAGCACTCCCATTCAGGAACAGATTAATAACACAACTTTGGAACTGGTATTGATCCAGTAGGAGCTGAGCCAAGTTTTCCTGCACTGCTTGACACCAAAAACTGTTCCAGCTCCTGCTTTTTGAATCTCAGTTTCAGAGAGGCACAGATTGGCACAAACCAAGAGAGAGAGTTTTAACAAGCCAAGAATTCACACAGAACTTCACACACCTCCACCACGCTGACTACAGGGCAGCAGCAGGAGTGTGCAGACAAAAGCAAACTTCTTGTTGGCAGGGCTGATTAGACACAGAACCATAGGCTGTTTGGGTTGGAAGGGACCTCCAAAGCTCATCCAGTCCAACCCCCTCTGCAGTTAGCAGGGGCACCCTCCACTAGATCAGGCTGCCCAGAGCCCTGGATGGTTCATTCAAGTGCTTTCAGCAATCACAGAACAGTTTTGTTGTTTCTTGTGAATATCTCCACTCCAGTCTCTTCGGGGGCGTGGGTTGCAGAGGAAAGAGCCGGGCACAAGGTAGGGTCAGTTGAGAAGTCAGGAACCCAGCTGCAGTGCAGGTACACCAATGCACGCAGCCTGGGCAACAAGCAAGAGGAGCTGGAGGTCCTAATCCATCAGGGCGACTATGATGTAGTCACCATCTCAGAAACTTGGTGGGACAGCACCCACGATTGGAGTGCTGCGCTGGGGGGCTACAGGCTCTGTAGGAGAGACAGGCGAGGGAGAAGAGGAGGAGGGGTGGCTCTGTATATTAGGGAGTCACTCTCTGCCACACAACTTGAGGTGGAAGATGAGGGAGTTGAGAGCCTGTGGGTCAAAATCAGAGGGCAGCCCAACAAGTCTGACATCCTGATTGGAATCTGTTACAGACCACCCAACCAGGATGAGGCGGCTGATGAAGTGTTCTACAAGCAGCTGGAGGCCGTCTCAAGATCATCAGATCTTGTCCTTGTTGGTGACTTCAACCTCCCAGATATCTGCTGGGAACTTCATTCAGCAGGGAGGAGGCAGTCCAGAAGATTCCTGGAGCGAATGGAGGACTGCTTCCTGAGGCAGCTGTTAAGCGAGCCTACCAGGGGACAGGCTCTGCTTGACCTGCTGTGCTCCAATAGGGAAGGGCTGGTGGGAGATGTGATCGTGGGAGGCTGCCTAGGGTGCAGTGACCACGAGATAGTGAAGGTTTCAATATGCAGGGAGCTAGGGAGGAGCACCAACAGAACCTTCACCTTGGACTGCAGGAGGGCAAACTTCAGCCTGTTTAAGAAACTTGTTTGTAAAGTCCCCTGGGTAGCAGCCCTCATGAACCAAGGGGTCCAGGAGGGTTGGACCTACTTCAAACAGGAGCTCTTGCAGGCACAGGAACTGGCGGTTCCCACGTGCCGAAAGGCAAGCCGGCGGGGAAGGCGACCGGCCTGGATGAGCAAGCAGCTCCTGGAGGAGTTAAGGGGGAAGAGGAGGCTGTATCACCTTTGGAAGGAGGGGAAGGCTTCTCCAGGTATGTTCAAGGAAGCTGTTAGATTATGTAGGAATAAAATTAGAGAGGCAAAGGCCCAGCTGGAACTGAAGCTGAACACCTCTGTCAAAGACAATAAAAAGCATTGTTATAAATACATTAACACTAAAAAGAGGGCAGGAAGAACCTGCACTCCCTGTTGGACCTGGAGGGGAACACGGTGACTGAAGACAAGGAGAAGGCTGAGGTCCTGAACACCTTCTGTGCCTCAATGTTTAACAGCAAGGTAGGAGGAGTTCAGGACGAGTGGCCTCCGGAGCTGGGCGATGGGGTCAGGGAGCAGTGTGGTGCCCTGGAAATCCATGAGGAATTAGTTGGGGACCTGCTGAGCCACTTGGACACTCACAAGTCCATGGGACCGGATGGGATCCATCCTAGGGTGCTGAGAGAGCTGGCAGATGAGCTGGCCAAGCCACTCTCCATCATTTTCCTCCAGTCCTGGCTCACTGGAGAGGTCCCAGGTGACTGAAACTGGCCAACGTGGGCCCCGTCCACAAGAAGGGTCAGATGGAGGAACCTGGAAACTCCAGGCCTGGCAGCCTGACCTCAGTGCCAGGGAAAGTGATGGAGCAGATTATCCTGGGGGCAATAACTGCACCTGAAGGATGGCCAAGGGCTCAGGTCCAGCCAACATGGATTTAGGAAGGGCAGGTCCTGCCTCTCCAACCTGATCTCCTTCCATGCCCAGGTGACTGCCTGGTGGATGTGGGGCAGGCTGTGGATGTGGTCTGTCTGGACTGCAGCAAGGCCTTTGACACTGTCCCCCACAGCAAACTGCTGGCCAAGCTGTCAGCTCATGGATTGGACCATTACACTCTGTGCTGGGTTAGGAACTGGCTGGAGGGCCGGGCCCAGAGAGTGGTGGTGAATGGTGCCACAGCCAGCTGGCAGCCAGGCACCAGTGGTGTGCCCCAGGGATCAGTGCTGGGCCCTGTGCTCTTCAACATCTTCATTGATGATCTGGATGAGGGGGTCGAGTCAGTCATCAGCAAGTTTGCAGATGACACCAAGCTGGGAGCAGATGTTGGTCAGTTAGAGGGCAGAAGGGCTCTGCAGAGGGACCACAACCGACTGGACAGATGGGCAGAGGCCAATGGGATGGCATTCAACAAGTCCAAGTGCCAGGGGCTGCACTTTGGCTACGGCAATCCCATGCAGAGCTACAGGCTGGGGTCAGAGTGGCTGAGAGCTGCCAAAAAGAGAGGGACCTGGGGGTGATGATTGACAGCTGCCTGAACATGAGCCAGCAGTGTGCCCAGGGGGCCAGGAGGGCCAATGGCATCCTGGCCTGCATTAGGAATAGTGTGGCCAGCAGGAGCAGGGAGGTCATAGTGCCCCTGTACTCTGCTTTGGTTAGGCCACACCTTGAGTCCTGTGTCCAGTTCTGGGCCCCTCAGTTTAAGAAGGACATCGAAACACTTGAAGGTGTCCAGAGAAGGGCAACAAGGCTGGGGAGGGGTCTGGGGCACAGCCCTGTGAGGAGAGGCTGAGGGAGATAGGGTTGCTTAGCCTGGAGAAGAGGAGGCTCAGGGGAGACCTCATTGCCCTCTACAACTACCTGAGGGGTGGTTGTAGCCAGGAGGGGGTTGGTCTCTTCTCCCAGGCACCCAGCACCAGAACAAGAGGACACAGTCTCAAGCTGCGCCAGGGGAGGTTTAGACTCGAGGTGAGGAAGAAGTTCTTCACCAAGCGAGTCATTCGGCATTGGAACGGGCTGCCCAGGGAGGTGGTTGAGTCATCGACCCTGGAGGCGTTCAAGGGGAGATTGGACGTGGCACTTGGTGCCATGGTCTAGTCATGGGGTCTGTGTTGATAGGTTGGACTCGATGATCCTCGAGGTCCTTTCCAACCTAAGTGATACTGTGAGACTGTGATACTGTGAATGTGGTCACAAGAAGCCATTTTTGCCACTGCTTTATTGTGGAAATAGTAAAGGGTTTGTAACTGAGATGTGTCACAGGCAGAAGCTGTGCACAGTGAATGCACAGTAAAAACACAACAGCAATTCAGTCATCTACAAATGTTGTGTGAAAGCTTATTTCCTAACTTGTCTTTAGTCTGAAGTCAGCAGTGAAGTTCTGGCACCTTTTGCCATCTTGCAATTAGTGGTCTGAGGCACATTGGGACCAGCACTGGGACCAGAGAAGGGAAGGGTCCAGGGAGGCCTTCCAGTACCTGAAGGGGGCTTAATGAGAACTGGAGAGGGATGTTTATAAGGGCCTGTGGTGACAGAGCAAGAGGTAATGGTTTAAAACCAGAGCAGGGTAGGTTTAGATTGGACACTGGAACAAGTTGTCCAGGGAAGTTGTGTTTAAGACCAGGCTGGATGAGGCCTTGAGCAACCTGGGCTAGTGAGAGGTGTCCCTGCCCATGGCAGGGGGTTGGATCTGGGTGATCTCCAAGGTCCTTTCCAACTGAAGGCATTCTCTGGTTCTCTGGTTCTATGACTGAGCCTGAAAGAACCTGGCAATCTTTCTTCTTGGAAGTCCCCACACCTAACACGCAGAGGCTCATGTCTGTGGGAATGTTGCATCACACTCAGAGCTTGGTCTGTCTGCACAAGATGCCCCAGCTGAATGCAGCACCCTGTTGGGCTAACTCTGCCCTCAGATTCATGTTTTGCAGCACTGAAACTTGTAGGAGCTCTGCATCCCTTTCCAAGCAGGTCCTGTGGTGACCATCACACTGCTAGAACAGAATGTTCCCTTCCCATGGCTGTCTGAGACAAGAGCAGTGCTGATGGAAATGGAAACAGCAGCTACCATGAAGACATCATCAGTATCTGCTCTGGAAGAGTCTCACAAAGGGAGCCATGGAGCTGTTTCTTCATGCTGGTGATGGAAAACATCCTACACATGAAGTAGCTGCTTGCATTCATCCAAAGAGACAGAGGTGGGGTTTTGGGTACCCTCACTCCCCAGTGCTGCACCCTTCCTGCTGCTGGCCACAGCATCCAATGTGTGTGTCCAGGTTTGCAGTCCCTGGAGCTGAGCCTGCACTCCACACACACCACTCCATCTGCCTTGTCCTTGCAAGGCAAGGCTCAGGGGATTGCAGGGTCAGGGCTCCCCAGGCCATGCCTGCTGCTGTGCCTGTGCTGCCACCACAGTGATGAGCTCTGCAGCTCCTGCTGCTGTGCCAGGTTGCTAGGTCCTGGTGTAGAGTGACAGAGAAAGGGAGTTGTGAGGTCTCCACTGCACAAACCCTTTGCTACAGGCACTCAGGTGCCACCACTGTTCTGGCTTTACATCCAAGAGCAGTGGGGCTGCTGGGCTTTGGGTCCCTGTGTGATCCCAGCCTGCTCTGCAAGGGTCTGGATGAGCAGTGGTGGAGCACACTCAGGCTGTGTACTCCAGGCTTTTAGCCAAGGGTTCATGGCTCCTTCTTCCCTTAATAATACAGGATGCAGGTGGTCCAATGGGCTCATGGAGCTCTTGAACTCTGATATCACAGTGGCACCAGCATCCCTCTTAAGTGGCTCTGAGTGTGGCCCACGTCCTTCCCTGGCAGTATGATCTGCAGGGGTAGAGCTTTATAATCAACCTGGTACATTCCCAAAGAAGCTAGTGGGGCTACAGGAGCTGAAGAGCCTCAGCTTTAACTAGCCAGCCCCTGGAAAGCTGCACAGCCCTTGCAGATGTCTGTGTGAACACAATACTGCGCCTTCAGCAGGAGGGCTGCTTGCTGCCCTTCCTGAGCTGACAGTGTGCTATCATTCAGCTCATCTGTATCATATAGCAGGGTCAAGCATTTTAATTTCTGGAGGGTCACAGTTGCTACTCCTCTTAAACAGCAATGGAATTTTTCAATATCCTCGAAGTAAATCCCTTTTGCCAAACAGCAGATGATAGGATGACAGCATGTCAGGCAGGGGTTTGTTCTGAGCTTATTTACTTACAACTAGACAACTGTGCTGGCTCTCAGAGAGGCCAGTCAGCAAATCAGTGCTGTGTGAAAGAGCAGCAGGATGGCCACTGCCTCAGAATCCAAGGAATGTGGCTTTCATAAATTCCACATCCCGGTGAGGTGCTGTAGAAGTAACTGATCAGCTCGTTAGAGCTCGTGGGGGAGGCTGTCTCACATGGATCTGTTTTACAGGGAGGCTGTTTCATGGAGGAAAAGCAAGTGGTGATTTCTCCTTGGTAGCCGTGTGAGATGAACATCAGCTTCCCATTGTGAACAAAGTCTGCTCTGCTTTGTCCCTGTGACACGTGTGCATGCACACACACCCCTCTGGGGCAGGGCAGGACAGGGAGCTGACTAGGGGCAGCTGCCAGGAGGGGCACTGCTGACCACGGGAAGGGAGTCAGCCTGCCTGAAGCCTGGCCTGCTGCATGACACCATCAGCATTTCCCATCCTGCACTTCAAACACTTCTGGGAGGCTGCTGCTTCTTAACAAGCATTCCTGGTAAATCCTTACTGGGTGCTTGGCTTGTTCCTGAGCTGAAGGCAGAAGCGAGCACTCCTGCTTAGGTGTGGGAAGCTACTTTTTAGGTAGACATCCTTCTGGGTGTGTGTTTTCAATAACATCTTAATTGTCTGCCATGGTTTTGTTTCTCTTCCTCAAGGCAGTGTGTGCATTGTGTGCTTTTAAAGCAGGGCAGGGACAGCAGAGGAGCTGTGAGCCCACCTTAGGGTCCAAAATGGGTGTCTGGACATCCCTGTGCACAAGTTTTGGGGCTGGCTTTTGGTTTAGCACAAGTGGGCAGAGAGGACAAAGCAGATACAACAGCATCAGGCAGCAAAGCAGAGACCTGCTGGAGCGGAGCATCTGAGCAGCAAGATGGCAGCACCTTGGCTGCCTCCCTCACCTGGGCCACAGAGCAGGGCAAACAACCTCACCCCTGCTTCTGCAACCTCACCCTGCTTCTGCTGCAGCCTCCAGGGAGACCCAGCAAGCCCCCTGCCCACCTCTGGTCGCACAGGAGCTCTGCTGTCCCCCGGCTCCCCATGCCAGTCCTGCTCCTCCCGCCTCCCCTCTGGGACCATCTCCAGGCTCTCTTCTGTGTGTGGCAGCCCTGCCAAACCCTCAGCACTGCTGCTTCACATCACAGTATCACAGTATCACAGTATCGCTTAGGTTGGAAAGGACCTCGAGGATCATCGAGTCCAACCTATCAACACAGACCCCATGACTAGACCATGGCACCAAGTGCCACGTCCAATCTCCCCTTGAACGCCTCCAGGGTCGATGACTCAACCACCTCCCTGGGCAGCACATCCCAATGACAAACGACTCGCTCGGTGAAGAACTTCCTCCTCACCTAAACCTCCCCTGGCACAGCTTGAGACTGTGTCCCCTTGTTCTGGTGCTGGTTGCCTGGGAGAAGAGGCCAACCCCTTCCTGGCTACAGCCTCCCCTCAGGTAGTTGTAGAGGGCAATGAGGTCACCCCTGAGCCTCCTCTTCTCCACGCTAAACAACCCCAGCTCCCTCAGCCTCTCCTCACAGGGCTGTGCTCCAGACCCCTCCCCAGCCTTGTTGCCCTTCTCTGGACACCTTCAAGTCTCTCAATGTCCTTCTTAAACTGAGGAGCCCAGAACTGGACACAGGACTCAAGGTGTGGCCTAACCAATGCAGAGTACAGGGGCACTATGACCTCCCTGCTCCTGCTGGCCACACTATTCCTAATGCAGGCCAGGATGCCATTGGCCCTCCTGGCCCCCTAGGCACACTGCTGGCTCATATTCAGGTGGCTGTCAATCATCACCCCCAGGTCCCTCTCTGTTTGGCAGCTCTCAGCCACTCTGACCCCAGCCTGTAGCTCTGCATGGGATTGCCGTAGCCAAAGTGCAGCCCCTGGCACTTGGACTTGTTGAATGCCATCCTGTTGGCCTCTGCCCATCTGTCCAGTCGGTCGAGGTCCCTCTGCAGAGCCTTTCTACCCTCTGACTGACTAACATCTGCCCCTAACTTTGTGTCATCTGCAAACTTGCTGATGACTGACTCTACCCCTTACATCGTGTATGGACGTGTATGTTCCATACATCGTGTATGGAACAGCTACAGCTGTAGGAGTGAATGGTCTGCGTGAGTGGGGGCAATGCACAGAACCTTGCAGAGAGGCAAGCTCTGAAGGGCCATCAGAGAAATGGTTTGAATTGCCTCCCTGGGATGCTGGCTCTCTGTGCCACCAGTCCCCAGCTGTACTGGCAGCCTTTCCTTTTCTCTGCAGAATAAGGAATCTGCATCCATTGGATGAAAGGCTGCCAATAGAAGCAATATTCTGGGAGCTGACACAAGTTTTCAGCTTGATTAAAAATGGTCCTTGAAATCCCTACCCTCTCTTTACAGCCTCCCAAAGAGGCTTCAAAATTTACCTGAGACTTAAAATCAGATTCCAGGATCCCTTCTGTATGTCTGGTTTCCAGAGATGCATTCTGTAAGCTGCCACATTCCTTTCCTGCCTGCTCTCTTACCACCAGCAGGGACCTGGCTGGAACTGGATAAGAGCAGATAGTGAAATATCAGCCAGTGATGCTGCCTGTGAGGTGTGTCAGGAAAGGAGGCAGAATAGGGAGAGGAAATTAGGTTGGAAAGGACCTCGAGGATCATCGAGTCCAACCTATCAACACAGACCCCATGGCTAGACCATGGCACCAAGTGCCACATCCAATCCCCTCTTGAACACCTCCAGGGTCGATGACTCAACCACCTCCCTGGGCAACCCGTTCCAATGCCGAATGACTCGCTCGGTGAAGAACTTCCTCCTCACCTCGAGTCTAAACCTCCCCTGGCACAGCTTGAGACTGTGTCCCCTTGTTCTGGTGCTGGTTGCCTGGGAGAAGAGGCCAACCCCTTCCTGGCTACAACCTCCCTTCAGGTAGTTGTAGAGGGCAATGAGGTCACCCCTGAGCCTCCTCTTCTCCAGGCTAAGCAACCCCAGCTCCCTCAGCCTCTCCTCACAGGGCTGTGCTCAAGGCCTCTCCCCAGCCTTGTTGCCCTTCTCTGGACACCTTCAAGTGTTTTGATGTCCTTCTTAAACTGAGGAGCCCACAACTGGACACAGGACTCAAGGTGTGGCCTAACCAATGCAGAGTACAGGGGCACTATGAGCTCCCTGCTCCTGCTGGCCACACTATTCCTAATGCAGGCCAGGATGCCATCAGGATGTCATCAGATACACTCCAAGCTCTTCCTAAAGGAAAAAAAAAAGGGTCAGTGAAAAGGAGCAGGTCCAGATCTCCTTACAGAGCCAGAGATTCATATTTGCTTGCTAAGTCCTGCTAAAACTTTAAAGACATTTTTGCACTCCCAGTTCACTTAATGATGTGGAAGCAGATGCCAGAAATGCTCTCAGGGGAGGAAAAAGAAACAGCGAGCTAGGAAAGCAGGCTCCAGTTGGGGCAGATAATCAGAGCATCTGAAGAGCGACAAAACTGCAGAGCCAGGGCAGCTCCATCAGGGAGGATGGTAGGTAACAACCCCCCAAGCATGGCTGCTTTCTGCCAGCATTGTGCAGGGGGCCCCTGGCTGTGCCGCCTGCTCCTGACACACAGGCGCTCTGCCTCCTTTCGCTCATGGGTTCAGTTTGTGCCTTCCCTGCTTTAGCATCCTGAACCTTGCAAGTAGCTGTGGTCTGCCACAGGGATTTAAACCACCTCCTGCCTGTGAAGGTTTAGGTGCACCAGATCTGCACCACACACGAGCCAGCCCCAGGGCAGCACCCGGGGCCGCTGCAGCCAAGACAGGGTCGGCAGGGCTCACCCTGCCTGGGATCCGCTCAGGCAAGCCGGCTGGGTGAGAGCAGGGAGCCTGGGAACACAACAGGCACCAGGACGTGGATTCCCTTCAGGACAGGAGCTCTGCACCGGTTGTGTAAGTGAAGGGGAGAAGCCATCTGGCAGCAAGGAGCAGGGAAGCAGGAAAGGGCCAGAGCTGTGTTTTGCTGTGTTCCATGCAGGAGCCCTGCCCTGCTCCGTGCCTTGTCCAGCTGCAAACTGCCTGTCAGCAGCGTTACTTACGGCAAGGCACCGGCACAGGCTTGGATTCAGGAAGCCAAATCCAGCTGCCCTGATGTCATTCTCCACCCAGGCTATTTTATTGCTTAAAAACCGATTCCCACACGAGTTGTGCAGCCTGCTCATGTGACAGGCTGTGTGTCTTCCACCACTCCTCCAAGCTCTGCAATGCAATTCACCAGCCTCAGTCAGGCTTGGCAGAAGGGCCCAGGGCTCAAAGCTGCTGGATTTCCAATCATTTGGTTGAACACCTTGTCCCTGTAGAGAAACAAGAGCCCTAAACCAGGAGAAACAGGAGCCCTAAAATCTTGCTCCCTTTTGGCTTGAAACTGTGCTTTGAATTACTCCGTGGCTAGGTGTTTTGCCTGCCCGTGGCAAGAGAGGACCTGTGCTGTATTCATGGTTGGCTTTGGGGGCGCTTACTGAGCGTTAAAGATGGTCTGTCTTTAACAAAGGGCTGGAAGAGCCCTGTGAGGACTCTCATCATCAGCTCAGGCATGCCTCCTACACCAGCTCAGCTCAACGTGTTTCTCTGCCCTGTGCAATGCAGACGGAGGTCAGCCTTCGCTGGATCCGAAGGTGGGCACCTAGCCCATCCCCACATAGTTTCATAGTTTCATTCAGGGTTGGAAGGGACCACAAGGATCAGCTAGTTCCAACCCCCCTGCCATGGGCAGGGACACCCCACACTAGATCAAGCTGGACAGAGTCTCATCCAGCCTGGGCTTAAACACCTCCAGGGACAGGGCCTCAACCACCTCCCTGGACAACCCATTCCAGGGCTTCACCACTCTCATGGGGAAGAACTTCCTCCTCACCTCCAGCCTGAATCTCCCCACCTCCAGCTTCATTCCATTCCCCCTAGTCCTATCACTACCTGAGATCCTGAGCAGTCCCTCCCCAGCCTTCCTGTAGCCCCCTTCAGATCTTGGAAGGCCACAATGAGGTCACCTGGGAGCCTTCTCTTCTGCAGACTGAACAGCCCCAACTCCTTCAGTCTGTCCTCACAGGAGAGGTGCTCCAGCCCTCTGCTCATCCTCCTGGCCCTGCTCTGGACACCTTCCAGCACCTCCAGATCCCTCTTGTCATAGGGGCTGCAGAACTGGAGGCAGGACTCCAGGTGGGGTCTCCCCAGAGCTGAGCAGAGGGGGAGGATCACCTCCCTTGCCCTGCTGGCCACACTTCTCCTGATGCAGCCCAGGATCTGATTTGCTTTCTGGGCTGCAAGTGCACACTGAGAGCTCCTGGTGAGCTTCTCCTCCCCCAGCACCCCCAAGGCTCTCTCCTCAGGGCTGCTCTCCAGCCAGTCACTGCCCAGCCTGGATTTGTGCCTGGGATTGCCTCCACCCAGATGCAGGACCCTTCACTTGCTCTTATTGAACTTCATGAGGTTGGCTTGTGCCCAGCTCTGCAGCCTGTCCAGGTCCCTCTGGATGGCCTCCCTTCCCTCCAGCTGTCTGCTGCACCACACAGCTTGGTGTCAGCAGCAAACCTGCTGAGGGTGCACTCAGTGCCACTGTCCATGGCACTGACAAAGATGTTGAATGAGACAGGTCCCAGGACTGATCCCCACATGCATGTTACCTGCCGTGCAGGCACGTCCCAGCCGGCCACAGCTTCTGCTACCGTGAACGTTTAGAGGAGATAAAGGCAGGACTCTGGAGAGGGTTATCTGTGCTGCAGTGGTGGGAAGCAGGGAGGACATGAGAGGAGCTGAAGGCAAGGGGTGGGACAGTGTCTTTATGAAGAGACAAAGAAGGAGTGGGACGTTCAGCAAGGGCATCGAGGCTACAGGGTGCAAGTCTGTTGCAGGGCTCCTGGGCTCAGCACCATCTTGCACACAGCTCTCTGAAGGCTGAGAGAAGTGGCCACACACAAGAGCAGAACTAGAACACCTCAGCACATCCTGTGTATTTCTGGGCATAGAAAAAGTGCTGGAGATAAGCCAGGTGATGCACCAATTCAGAGTAAGGACACAGGGCTTTTGACTTTTGACTAGAAGGAACCATAAAGGTGGAAATAGAAATAGGAAGGATCTGGAGACATGTCAGTAGCAGAGGTGACTGCATGCCCAGTAATAAACCCAGGGGCTCTGATTTAAGCTATGGAGTGGCCAGGCACAAAAGGAATTCGAGTGGAATTTTCTGCCTGCAGAGCAGTGGAAAGAGCATGCAGGAAAATAAGCAAAGCAAGAGGGTCACAAGGCCTTTGAAAAAGGTGTGGTATGCAAGTATGGGCTGAAAAGGCTCAGAAGTAGTGTGGGATTCATCTAGAGACTCAGAGGGGCACGCCATTAGAAAGGACTCCCGAGATTCCTCCTGACCCAAGATGCCTCTCCTTTGCTCTCAGCAGCTCGGCAGGGGGGGTGTGATACAACTACTCATTAGGTAAAGGAATTCAAAACCTTTCCCTAAGAAGAGGCCAGACCTGTCACTCAGACTCAGCCCTGCATCTTTGGGGAGCCTGGCTGATACCTACCCAAGGAGCACAGAGCTGGGTGGTTGTTGTTGGGAGTGCTGAGGGTTTGAAACAGTTTGCTCCTGGTTATCTGTGCTGCAGCTGCTCAGCACACCCCATTCTCTCTCCCACAGGAGACTGAGAGGCCACCCAGCCCCGTGGCCTCAGTGGCTGCCCCAGCTGCAGCCTCTCCTCCCCCCTGGCTGAGTGCAGGCACCACCCCCGATGCGCTGGGCAGAGGCAGAGGCAGACAGTGAGGCTCCTTCCGTGGCTTCAGGTCTGCATGAATGGTTACCCCTGGCACTGCCATCCTGCTCTTGCTGTGCCTTTGGTGACTTAAGGGTACAAGCAAGGCAGCATTTTTTATTAGACTGAATGGCTTGGATGGAGAAATGGGCAAAGCTGTGTGGTGTGTGCCTGGTTTTTCCTCTGCTGTGGCAGCCAGGCCCATAAAGGTATTTCCTCCCCTGCAGCCTCCCTTTCCTTAGGAGCTCTGCAAACCAGGCTCAGCACTGCCCTGCCGCAGGCTCGGCGTTACCCCATCTGCCACTCTTTCCAGTACCCAGTAAATACACAGGTCAAGTTAATGCACATCAAAGGCATTTGGGATAGCCCCCTCAGATTAAACAGGACCATGTGTAGCTCACATATCTTTATTTGAATAAAGGACATGGAAAAACTAACAGTGTCTGGGTACAGCTGCTCTGCTTTCCTGCGGACACTGTGCTGAGTAAGACCCTGAAATGTTAAACTTTGTTTCTCTTTCCATTTCTGTTGCTGGAAGGATTTTCTGCAACATGCTGAGTGTGTGTGCTGGGCAAGGAGCACCACTTGGACAGTTTCTTGGCAAGTCATTTTTCCTTTGACAGCAGAGGGGCTGCTTTTGCAAGGGCTGCTGGGGAGAGCAGCAAGGCAAAGTGATCCTGGTCACTTCTGTCCCCGTGTCTGGAACAAAAAGCTAACAGACACCAAGCAGCTTTGACCTGGCTGGTGGATAACAGGGAACAGCAAAATCCCACAGGGTTCTCAGGAAGAGACTGAAAAGAAAGGAAGCAAAGTTATTCAGGAACACCCCCACTCACTTGGTGATCAAACCAGAGAGAAGCATCTCAGGTTTCTCTGGGAGGCCACTGCTTGGCACCAACTGCTGCTGCAGGATGTCCTCTCAAGCTAAGCTTTGTCCCCAAGCCTTGTCTCTGCCTTTGCTTTCCTCAGTGGACCTGTCCAGCAGGAGTAGGGAGGTGATTCCCCCCTTGAACTTGGCACTGGTGAGGTCAAACCTCGAGTGTTGTGTCCAGTTTTGGGCACTCCTATACAGGAGAGACCTTGAGGTGTGCAGAGACCTGGAGCCAGGGCAGAGGAGGGCAAGGAAGGTGAAGGGCCTGGAGAATAAATCTGACAAAGAGCAACTGAAGGAGCTGGGGATGGTTAGTGTGAAACAGAGGAGGCTGAGGGGAGACCTCCTGGCTCTCTGCAGCTCCCTGAGAGGAGGTTGGTGCTGGTCTCTTCTCACAGACAATTAGCCACAGAAGAAGAGGGAAGGGCCTGAAGCTGCACCAGGGCAGGGTCAGACTGGACACTGGGAAACTCCTCCAGGCTGTGCTCACATTTGGGTGTTTGATATTTTGTTTGTGCAAAGATTAGATACAAAATGCAACAGGAAGCACAGCAAGTGCTTCTGAGGAACAAAGCCATCTCTCGTGGTGTAGTTGCACCAGCACCAGCAGGGAAGCCTTTAGAGGCAGGATGGTGAACCCCCACATGGTGCAGTGAACGAACCCAGACGAGACACACAGATCACAGAATGGTCTGAGTTGGAAGGCACCTCCAAAGCCCCTTCACTCCAAGCCCCCTGCAGTCAGCAGGGACATGCTCCACTAGACCAGGCTGCCCAGAGCCCTGTCCAGCCTCACCTTCAATATCCAGAGTCCTGTCCAGCCTCAACCACCTCCTTGGGCAACCTGCTGCAGTGTTTCAGCAGCCTCATGGTTCAGAACTTGTTCCTCACATCCAATCTCAATCTGCTCTGCTCTGGTCCTGTCCCTGCAGGCCTTTGCAAACAGTGCCTCTGCACCCTTCTTGTAGCCTCCTTCAGGTCCTGGAAGGCAGCTCTAAGGTCTCCCAGGACCCTTCTCTTCTCCAGGTTGAACACCCCCAGCCCCTGTCCTCATAGCAGAGCTGCTTCAGCCCCTGATCGTTTTTGTGGCCCTTCTCTGGACCCACTCCATCAGGTCCATGTCCTTCCTCTCTTGAGGGCTCCAGGGCTGGCTGCAGACCTCCAGCCAGCCAAGGAGGATGTATCTACCTGTACAGTGGTGGTTGGTGAAAACTCCTCATGCCTTCTGAAGTCAGGTTGCTGCAACCCAAAGCACTCTGATTCACGGATGGAGCACAGCAGGATGCCTCCTGCAGAGGGCAATGCTGCTGTTACAGCCAGCGTGCTGCCACCCAGCTCAAAGTATTTTATAAGGGCCAGAAAAGGTAGGAGATCTCACAAGCACTTCTCCCAGCCTCAGGATTTCTCCAGGGGAGCCTCCCTCCCAGGGAGGTGTCCCTGCTGACTGCAGGGAGTTTGGACAAGATGACCTCCAAGGGTTCCTTCCAACCTGATGCACTTTGTGAATCTGCAAAGGTTCTCCTGCTGTGGAAGAGAAGCTCCTGCTGCTCCTGGCCTTTGGGCAGAGGTAAAAGCATCTTGTTGAAGCTGCTTCTGCCAAAACATCTCTACATTGAGATCTACATCTCTGAACAAAGCCAGAGACATGACCCAAGAGCCCCTCAGCTAGGACAGAAAGGAAGCTCTTCCATAACTGAGAGGAGTGGTAAAGGACTTCCCCTAATGAAATTAAAAGGAGATAAAGACAGCAGCTGCCAGCAGCTGGGGGTATGAAAGCAGGAGACTTCTTAACACCTGAACACTGAAACCATCTGAGAGGGTTTTGTCTGAGCACACTGCCAAGTTAAGGACATATCTGTCATGTCTGAAACAACTTCTGTTCCTCAGCTGGCAGTGGTTTCAGAGACAGGCTGACCCTGAGCTGCTGCTGTGCAGTGCAGAGCAGGGCTGCTCAGTGCCATGCCTTCAGCACCTGGCCCATTCTGGACGACACCAGAGTGTGTGCACTGCTTTGGTGGCCAACATCCCCTACACCTGTTTGCACACAAGGGAACTGAAGCCTCCTGCAGACACTGCAGCACTCATCTGACATGAGCAGGGAGCTCAGCTGTGGTTTCAGCAGTGGTACCTGTAAGAGCAGCAGGGAGTCTCTGCTGCTCACTTAGGTGGCAGCATCTCTTGCATGCCTGCAGCTCTGCCAGCATCAGCACTGCAGGGGGCAGGGGAATTGCAGTCCATTATTTTGGCATTGTTGTCCCCATACACTACATGATGGATCTTACTCCCTCGAGGTCTCCTGGCATGGAGATACACCTGGAAGAAACCATTGCAGTCAGTCATTGCTCTGCTAAAGGAAAGCAGAGGTGCCATGAGATGGCAACAAAGGACTGTGCAAAGTTCATTACATGCTTCTGTTGAACTGGTGAGGCCTGAGTGCCCCACAGCTCCATATCCTTATGCCAGCTGTTGGAGATAAGGGTCCTTTGTCCACTTGATCCTTCCATGTTCCTAACATGAGAAAGGGTTTCAGTGATGGTTATCATTTTGGAGGCTAAAGTGCAGGCTTTTCTCTCACACTCCTGGACTCAGAGTGGCTTGCACAGCTCTTACCTAAAGCCCAGATACTTGGGACCTTGGGGTGCTTGTCCCATTGCTTGTCTCTGGTTTCAGCAGGATACTGATACAGGCTCTAAGCTGCAGTTTGTTGGCTGGTGTCTAAAAGCAGTGCCCAAACTTCAGGCTGAGGCCTTCTGTCTTAGCTAAAAATGCTGCTGCATTTTTGTTGGCTGGACTAAAGATCCAGAGCTGGAAACATTTTCCTGGGAGAGCTGAGAGGGAGAAGAGTTTTCCCAAGTCCATGCCTGGGTATTTCACCAGTGCTGATGATCACACAGACAGCTATGCACAGAAATCCCTGAAGTTCAGCTCCCTCTTGGAGCCATGGGCAAACACTGAGCAGCCAGAGCTGGAGAGGATCCTGCCACACAGAAAGAAACTTCAGAGCAAATGCTGCCAGGGGCCAGCCTCCTGCTGACTCAGCTTCTCTGCACAAGGATGAAGTGAGTCACCTTATGGGTGAAGGGAACAGAGGAGGTGGCAGAGTGGAGCTCCCAGTTGGCTGTGGTTGATAAATGTGCATTTACTTAATCTGCAATGTAAACCCAAGTGCATCTTTGTGTCCTGATTATCCTAACTGCATCAGATTGCATTCAGTGTCCCAGCTGTGGCACAATTTGTCTGAGTGATGCTTTCTGTAGGCTGAGCAATGTGCACAGTGTGACTGCAGGTATGATCTTGACAGCAGCACTTCAGGCTTGGCCTACCCAAGCCATAATGAAGCAGCTGCCCTCTGTCAGAACACAGAACAGCAAAGCTTTCTGGAAAAGCCCCAGTTCTGTGTGTCCTGTTTTGTTCAGCCAGCCAGAATCCTCCTGGCCAGGCTGCAGAGAAATGGCAAGTACTGCATCTGGGGTTTGGACAGGCTCCTCTGCTTCAACCTCCTGTGCATGGCTGTGTGTACCTGCCCTCAATACTTCACCCAAAGCTTAATGGACTAACCATGCTCTCCTGGTTATTAATAGAACGAGTTCAGCTGATTAGTCAAGCTTAACCTACTTGGATTGGCAAGGTCTTCACATTTACTCCTGCTTAAACCAGAGCACAAAGCTGCTCACTGCTGCTTACTAAGGATGAAACTATGTTTTCCTGTGAACACAGTAAAGAGAAGCAAACAGCTCAGAGGTGCCAAACAAGCCTTTTCAAGCACACTGTGCAGGATGAGTGCCCCTGTGGTTTGTTTCCTCAGAGGCAGTGAAGGCACCCAGCACATAACAGGAGGCAATTCCTGTCAGGGGTGAGCAAGAAATATCATTATGAGCATCATTCCCTCTTGGAGCTCTAATTTAATGGAAGGATCTGCACTGCTCTCACAAACCCATGTTGCAACTCTGTCTAGTAAATCTTAATTAAAGGGTGCTGGAAGAAAAGAGAGCTAACCTCCCAACGTTAGCCCAGCTGAATGCACACAAAGCATTTCAAATGCAGATTCTCTCTCCTACTGAATTAAATGTCTTGGCCAGGTACTTTGTTTGCCATCAGGCTTCCTAAGGCCTTTTCTTAGCTACATCCTCCTTCCTCAGACTGACAGCTCAGGAGACAATTAAGCCCTCAAGGGAAGAAAGTCCCCGAGGCAGGAGAAGGCAGGAGCCCCTCTTTGGTAATGCAGAACAGTGGCCAGCAGCAGGACAGTTCCCCCTGGGGCTATGGCTCTTACACTGCAGATAAATTCCTGTGCTGCCTCTGCAGCTGCTCCTCGTCTCCCCTGGGCTTTGTGTTGAGAACTTGAGGTTGTACATCACCCTGTCCTTCCCAAGATGTGCTTAGCTTGCACCTCTGCACATATCCCAGGTGCAGTCCCTGGCTATGGGGATGAGCCCAGGAATGTCAGGGCTGGGCAGACAAGGTGGGGGGATGCATACCTGTGTCTAAATTCATCCTGGAAACAGAGCACAGCCTGATCTCAGAAGCTGGAAGTGAGACAGCTCTGGTGGCTCACACGGTGCTCGAGCACCTTCATCTGCCACACAAACACTGCCAATCAGTTCTGAGATGCACAGCTCCATAACCAGCCAGGTCTCCTTCAACTACAGTCTGAGTTTCCAGTCTGAAGCTTGTCTGCCCTGACTTGTAATAAGGACCAGCCTGCTGAGGTGGCACCAAGGGCTGCCCTTCAGGGCTGGTGGGATGGGGAGGAGGAGCTGTCTACACAGAGGACCACGGGTGAGTCAGCTCCTTGCAGAAGCTTGCTGGAGGCAGTTTCTAGCAGCTGGTTTGAGAGACTGCTGTGAGTTGCTGACCTGCACAATTAAGATGCCTCCCTGGAATAAAGTCTCCAGAGGAAGGCAGCATCTGAGCAAACAAGACAAGCAGGAGGGTTGTGGTGTTGAGCCATGTGGAAGTTGCCTCTGCAATCTTTTGCCTGCATGCTACACATCCTGCTTGGGTGCCTTGCTTCCTCACACCAGACTGGCAATGGGCAGTGTCAGTGCTGCAGCCTCCTGTTGCCCTGTGGCCGTGGGAAGCTGATGGCTAACCCTGTGTCTGCCTGTGGTACCTGAGCTGCTGTGTCCTTGCCAGCGCAGAGCTCTGGCCCAGGAAGTGTTTCCAGCCCTGTGTCCATGTTGTGCCTCTGGCAGTGTCCCAGCCTTTCCCTCCACACTGCTCTCTCAAATGCTCAGTTTCTCCTGTTGAACATTTTGTTGGCAGTGTCAGCTCCCCCTGACCTCTCAGTCAGTGTCTGGTTGTGGTGAAAGTGTGGGCAAGCATTTCAGATCTGTCCCTCTTCCAAGTGTTGCTTTGAGTAGTGAGGGGGAAAGCAGGGGGCAGGGATCAGGAGAAAGGCAAGAACCAGGGACAGAAACACTTCTCATCCCCCCACATGCATGAAACTGCCTACCACTGGACACTTCAAAGTGGGATTCAGTGCTTTGGAATGGCAGGCACAGCTCTGGCAGGCTGGGGCAAAGGCAGCCTTTGCTGGATCTTTTTTACCAAGATCATTTCCCGTGGCAGCTAATTTCTTATTCAAAAGCAAACCCTTCACTTCCAATTGTCGTGAGTGCCTGCCTCTGACAGGGATGGAGTTGGGGTTTGGCTGGATGTGCCTAAGTGAATTTCTCAGGGAAATGAAACATTCACAAATAAGGTAACTGAAAAGAAATGCAACCAAAGCACAGCTGAGGAGCAAGCAGGGGAAAGAGCTCTCTGCCTTCTGAGAGCAGGCTATTGCCTCAGCCACAGGCACACTGTGCAGGTCAGGCACTGCCCCAGACACACAGCCCTGCCACCCTGCCAGCTGCTGCACCTCACTGCACAGGACACTCAGTGATTCACCTTTGCTGCTGCTTGCTGCCCCAGGGCCACCTGAGGGCTAGGGATGTGGTGTCCTGGCTGGCCACTGTGTGAGGCTCAGCCTCAGCCTGGGCTCTTGCTTGTGCCCTGCATGGGGCTACAGCCTTGAAGTGATTTTCAGGCACACACCTTCAG
Source organism: Melanerpes formicivorus (assembly GCF_026170545.1). Taxonomy (NCBI): domain Eukaryota; kingdom Metazoa; phylum Chordata; class Aves; order Piciformes; family Picidae; genus Melanerpes; species Melanerpes formicivorus. Next base: position 2,378,798 of record NW_027142441.1, read on the forward strand.
CTCCTGCCAGTGGGAGGGCAGGCAGCTCCAGAGACAATCACAGAATCATAGTGTCAGTCAGGGTTGGAAGGGACCACAAGGATCATCCAGTCCCAACCCCCCTGCCATGGGCAGGGACACCCCACACTAGATCAGCCTGGCCACAGCCTCATCCAGCCTGGGCTTAAACACCTCCAGGGACAGGGCCCCAACCACCTCCCTGCACAACCCATTCCAGGGCTTCACCACTCTCATGGGGAAGAACTTCCTCCTCCCCTCCAGCCTGAATCTCCCCACCTCCAGCTTCATTCCATTCCCCCTAGTCCTAGCACTGCCTGAGATCCTGAGCAGTCCCTCCCCAGCCTTCCTGTAGCCCCCTTCAGATCCTGGAAGGCCACAATGAGGTCACCTGGGAGCCTTCTCTTCTGCAGACTGAACAGCCCCAACTCCTTCAGTCTGTCCTCACAGCAGAGCAGCTCCAGCCCTCTGCTCATCCTCCTGGCCCTTCTCTGGACACCTTCCAGCACCTTCAGATCCCTCTTGTCATAGGGGCTCCAGAACTGGAGGCAGGACTCCAGGTGGGGTCTCCCCAGAGCTGAGCAGAGGGGGAGAATCACCTCCCTTGCCCTGCTGGCCACACTTCTCCTGCTGCAGCCCAGGCTCTGGTTGGCTTTCTGGGCTGCAAGTGCACACTGAGAGCTCCTGCTGAGCTTCTCCTCCCCCAGCACCCCCAAGGCTCTCTCCTCAGGGCTGCTTTCCAGCCAGTCCCTGCCCAGCCTGCATTTGTGCCTGGGGTTGCCTCCACCCAGCTGCAGGACCCTGCCCTTGGTCTTGTTGAACCTCCTGAGGTTGGCTTGTGCCCAGCTCTGCAGCCTGTCCAGGTCCCTCTGGATGGATCCCTTCCCTCCAGCTGTCTGCTGCACCACACAGCTTGGTGTCATCAGCAAACCTGCTGAGGCTGCACTCAGTGCCACTGTCCATGGCACCCACAGGGATGTTGAACAAGCCTGGTCCCAGGGCTGATCCCTGAGGGACTCTGCTTGTCCCTGGCCTCCCCTGGGACATGGAGCCATGGACAGCCACCCTTTGGGTGCAGCCATCAAGCCAGTTCCTTATCCATTTTGTGGTCACCCATCACACCCATGTGTCACCAGCCTGGAGACCAGGATGTGGTGTGGGACAGTGTGGAAGGCTTTGCTCAGGCCCAGCCAAACGACATCAGTTGCTCTCCCCTCAGCTCTTGATGTTGTCACCTGTTCAGAGAAGGCCACCAGGTTGGTCAGGCAGGATTTGCCCTGGGTGCAGCCATGCTGACTGCTCCCAATCACCTCTTCACTATTCTTCTGAGCCAGCAGTGACTCCAGGAGGATCTGCTCCATGATCTTTCTGGGCACAGAGGTGAGACTGCCTGGCCTGGAGTTCCCTGGCTCCTCCTTCTTACCCTTTTTGCAGATGGGGGTGATGTTTCCCCTGTTCCAGTCTGTGGGGACTGCCCCAGACTGCCAGGACCTTTGGAATAGACTAGAGAGGGGTTTAGCAACCTCCTCTGCCAGTTCTCTCAGCACCCCTGGGTGTACCCCCTGGGGTCCCATGGACTTGAACACTTTCAGGTTCTTCAGGTGATCACCAACCTGATCTGCACTTACAAAGGGCAGTTCTTCCTCCCTGTCCCTGCCATTGTCTTCCATAACATCAGGAGTGTGGCTGGAGGCCCTGGCAGTGAAGCCTGAGGTAAAGAAGTTATTAAGTACCTCAGCCTTTTCCTCATCACTTGTGACCATGTCACCAGTTTCCTTTCTGAGGGGCCCACACCTTCCCTGGTCTTCTTCTTCCCATTCATATACCTGTAGAAGTTCTTAGTGTTCCCTTTAATCTCCCTGGCTAGATTCAACTCAAACTCTGCTTTGCCTTTCCTAACCAGGACTCTTGCTGCCTGGGCAGCTTCCTTATCTCCCCCCTGTTCCAGCTGTCCTTCTCTCCACTGCCTGTAGAGTTTCCTCTTAAGTAATAGTGTGTCCAGTAGCTCCTTGCCCATCCAGGCAGGCCTCCTAGCATCCTTACCTGCTTTTCTCTGTGTTGGTACACAGAGCTCCTGGACACAGAGGAGGTGGTCCTTGAATACTGACCAGCTGTCCTGGGTCCCTCTTCCCTCCAGGGCTTTGTCCCAGGACACTTTGGCTATCAGCTTCCTGAAGCCATCAAAATCTGCACGCCTAAAGTCTGGGGTCGTGAGCTTGGAATACTTCCTCCTGATGGCCCTGAGGAGATTCAATGCAACTGCTTCATGGTCACTGCAGCCAAGGCTGTCTCTGAGCCTCACATTGCTTACCAGCCCTTCCCTGTTGGTGAGAACAAGGCCCAGCACAGCACCTTTTCTTCTTGGTTCCTCTACCATTTGGAGGAGGAAGTTGTCTTCTGTGCAGTCCAGGAACATCCTGGATTGCTGGTGCCTTGCTGTCTTGTCCCTCCAGCAGATGTCAGGGTGGTTGAAATCACCCATGAGGACCAGGGCTTGTGACCTGGAAGCCACTTCTCTTTGCCTGTGGAGGGCCTCATTTGCTTGGCTCTGCTGGTCAGGTGGCCTGTAGGAGACCCCCACAGTAATATCTCCTTCCCCTGTCTTGCCTTTGATTTTAACCCATACATTCCCAACCAGCTCATCATCCCTCCCCAGTTGGAGCTCCACTGATTCCAACTGGCTATTGACATAGAGGGCAACACCTCCTCCTCTCCTTCCCTGCCTATCCTTCCTAAAGAGCTTAGACCCATCTATCCCTACATCCCAGTCATGGGAATCATCCCACCAAGTGTCAGTAACAGCCACTATGTCATGGCATCCCAGCAGCACAGTGCCCTTAACTCATCCTGTTTGTCGCCCCAGCTGTGTGCATTTGCACAGAGGCACTTCAGCTGGGCTGGCCCTGTCCTCCTCTGCTGCCAGTTCCCCTTGGTTTCCACACTGTCCTGGTGCATCATTCCTGGCTTGCCTCAGGGCAGCAAGTTGAGAGCCCTCACCAGCTCTCCTTCTCCCTGCTGCTGGTGAGCTGCCCCTCTGTCTGACACAGGCCAGCAGGAGACTATTAACCCCTTCCCCCTTCAAACCTAGTTTAAAGCCCTATCAATGAGCCCTGCCAATTCCTGTCCCAGGATCCTTTTCCCCCTCTGGGACAAGTGCATCCCATAAGTTGTTTTCAGCTCTGGTGCCTTGAAAACCAATCCATGATTGTAGAACCCAAAGCCCTGTCGATGGCACCAGCCCCTGAGCCATGAATTGACCTGTTGGCCCTTCCTCAGTGTTCCCTCATCCATTGCTGATGTTAGAGGGATAGCAGAGAACACAACTTGAGCTCCTGATCCCTTTGGCAGTTGCCCTAAGGTTCTGAAGTCTCTTTGAATTGATTGTGAGCCTCTCATTGTTGCATCATCACTACCCACCTGAAAGACCAGCAGTGGGCAGTAGTCTGAAGGACTCAGGAGGTTGGGAATTTTCCCTACCATGTCCTTTACTTGGGCACCAGGGAGGCAGCTGACCTCTCTAGGAAGTGGCTCTGGTCTGCATATTGGGCCCTCTGCTCCCTTCAGTAGGGAGTCTCCTAGAACGATGGCCCTACGAGGTTTCTTTGCAGCATGAGTTTTGATGGCTGGCCTGAGGCAACCTCTCATTGGTGCAGCCTCTGACCTTCTGGAGTCCTCGACCTTACCAATGACCTGTTCCTCCTGCAGAGCCTCATCCCTGTCATTGGTGCAGCTTCTGACCTTCTGGAGTCCTCATCCTCACCCATGACCTGTTCCTCCTGCAGAGCCTCATGCCTGTTCTGTAACTGCACTGCAGGCAGGGTGCTGCTCACAGGAGCAGACTTTCTCCGTTTGCATTTCCTCCATCGGGTAGTTCCCATTGGCCCTGCTCACGTGGGTTACTACAGGGAGGTTGAGAGGCTTGCTGCTGGGAAGGTATCAAACTCCCTGTTCCACTAAGAGTTCCCCCCTGTTCTGGTTTAGAAGAGGTTAGATTATGGGAATAGTCAGTTTTCTGTTCACCATCTCTTCTAGCTCTTAGCCTTTCCACCTCTTCTTTTAGTTCGGCCACCCTGCTCATCAGAGCCCTGATCTGCTCACACCTGACACAGGAGTTGTTCCTTCCATCCTCCAGATCGAGTGCCAGGTTCCAGCACTCACTGCACTCAATAATAGTTAAGTTCTTTTTCGTTTCCATTTGCTCCCATTCCTTGCTCCTTACAGGCATCCCTCCAGACACTTGATCTGTGTCATGTATTGGAAGCACAGAATTCCAAGTGAAGAGTTCAGCATGGGATCACCTAAGTTACAAGACAGCCATTCCCCCTGCAGCTTTTGTCCAGCCCTGAAGGAATCCTGACTGATGGATACCAAGAGCCTTTTTGTTGTTCCCTCTGAGGAGCTAATGCTCTTCATGCCTGCTAATTCCCTCTGCTGCCTGGTTTATTTGCTCAGCAGCTCCCCAAACAAGAAGGGTTCCCTTCAAACAATGAGCTCCTTTGCACTCTGTGTGTGTGGTTTACTGAATCCAGACCCAGCAGACACGTGCTGGTCCTCAGCTGGGGTGGATCAGAGCTGCCTGCAGACATCAGGGAGCTCTGCTTACTTAAATCAGCTAAGGGGCTGCTGTCTGCTGTGTTGGGCTATGAATGTGTGTGTGCAGCTAAGCATTTAAGACCTGGAGAGAGGAAGAGGCCTTCAATAACCTGCTTTTGGAACAAGAGACAGACTATTAGAGGCAGAGGGGCAAAGGGCTCAAATGAAAGCATACTTCTTGCAGAGGTCAGATAGGAGAGCACTTCAGATGCTTAGTGTTGTGTTGTATTTTCCCCAGGAATAACAGCAAAATGCTTTGATAGAGTGTTTGCTACATAATTCCATCTGTGCTGTGGAGCTCCAAAAGCCTTCTGGCACCTCAGGTGTTTCAAAGGAATCTGCAGAATTCAGAATGTTCAGTACTGGTCACTGTGCCCCACAGGGTTGTGCAGCCTGCAGAAGAGAAGGCTCTGGGCAGACCTAAGAGCAGCCTGCCAGGATGGGGGCTGATGGGGGCTACAAGAAGGATGGAGAGAGACAAAGGCCTGCAGTGACTGGAGCACGAAAATGGCTGCAAACTGGAGCAGAGCAGATTGAGATTGGATGTGAGGAGCAAGTTCTGCACCGGGAGGCTGCTGGAACACTGCAGCAGGCTGCCCAGAGAGGTGGTTGGGGCCCATCCCTGGAGATGTTCAAAGTGAGGCTGGACAGGGCTCTGGGCAGCCTGATCCAGTGGAGGATGTCCCTGCTGAGTGCAGGGGGTTGGAGTGGATGAGCTTTGGAGGTCCCTTCCAGCCCAAAGCATCCTGTGGTTCTATGATCTAGCACAGGGACTTTATCTAAACCCTGCTGCATGTGCAAGGTCTCAGCAGGCCTGGCTGGCTCCCTGCAGTAACTGAGCAGGTGTTTTGTGCTGAGCTGTCACCACTGAAGAGTTTCTGGCCTCCAAAACTTGCAATGTGGCTTTTAACAATCCATTTTATCATTCAGTCTTCCCAGAGGCTGGAGCCTGAGAGGGGCTGTGATCCATCCACTCAGTGCCATGTTCTTTGGCACTTTGTAGGGCTGCTTTCCACCGAGTCCCAGCACCCAGCGCCGTTCCCTGGGGCGTTCCATGTCACCACAAGAGCTCTTCTAAAGAGCAGGACAGTGTTGTGGGCACTGGCATGTGTACAGAAGATGTTTCCAGATGCCTGGTGGTTCCTTCCACCGTTGTGAGCATACAGTGTTTAGCCACTGGGCTTGAGGGATTGTGGTGACTCTGCCAGGCCTCCCCATACCTCTGGTTTTGACCCCTGTCCTGCACACCACAAAGGGTTTGGCTGTTTCACTTGCCTGGTCGTGGCACATGTTCACAACTAACCTGCACACACTATCACCCACCCCTCAGGCACCACCCCATTTGTGTGCTGCATCTCTTCCTTGATAGAATAGAATAGAATAAACCAGGTTGGAAGAGACCTTCAAGATCATCGCGTCCAACCTATCACCCAAAAAGTAGAAGTGGGGAGATTGTCTTGATCCAGTATTCAGTATTCCCAAGGTTGGAAGAGACCTCAAAGATCATCAAGTCCAACCTGTCACCACAGACCTCATGACTAGAGTAGGAAGGACACTACTGCCCACTGCAGGCTTGAACTCACAACCTTCCCTTAGGGGTCTGATGCACTACCAACTGAGCCACCCGTTCAGCCCCAGTCCTGAAGTGTCATGGGCCTCTGGAGCTAAAGATAGGTCACCTCTGTGTTCCCAGTCTCAGCCTGTTTGGGACATTTCAGCAGCCTGCTCTGCTTGGTGGCTGCTCCCATTCTCCTCAGCAGCCCAACGTTTCGGTACCTGACGGACTTTCACAGCCAGCTTCTCCAGCTGGACAGCAGTATCTGGCCAAAATGAGGCAGCCCCAGTAGCTTTACCTCTGCACTGCCAGTGCTTCCCCTTCCAGAGCTGTAACCACCCCCACAAGGCACACACAGCCCTCCATGAGCTGGTCTAGAGCACTGACCACCACTCAGCAGTATCTGAAGCCCCTTGGGTGGCTTTCACCTCTGCAAACTGACCAAATTCAGGAGCTGGATTCTGGAACAGGCCAAGACTGGAGGCAGAATGGACAGAGTCATCCTCAGACACCAGCCATTGTGAAGAAGAGGCTTGACCCTGGCGATCCCTCAGCTTTAAGCTGAAGATGTCATCCATGGGATGCAATCCCTTCTGGGTCTGTTGAGGGGCCCCTGTCCTGTCTGCTCCTCCCCAGCCTTTTACTCTGCACCTCAACGTGGCACACAAGATTCAGCAGCGCCCTTGGTCTGCAGCCCAACCCTCTCCCATCACCCTCTCACTGCTAGCCACAGCCCCTGGCTGTGCAAACCTGCCCTGAGCTGCAGGAAGTGCTGGCCCCGAGCAGAGACTGAGCTGGGAAGGGACAGCAGAGAGCAGAAGCGGTTCTGTTCTCAGGGCAGGACAACATTCATGGGCCTCCTGCAGGATTGTTTTCAGCAATGAATTCTCTGTTGGCAGAGCATATGAGCTGTGTTTTACTTCATAAACTTCCAGCTGGAGATACTGTTCTCATCACTGCTTTCCCTGACATTTTAGTACTTGTGGCCTTCACTTCCCCCTCTTTTGTCCTGTTTCTAATTCTCCTTTGCTTTGAGCTCAGGTTTTGGGTTTGATCTCTCCCATTTGCCAGGCCTCTGTTATTTCACAGCAATGCAGAAGCTTTGATTCCTGCATGGGGCAGTGTGCTGGATATGGGAAAGGACAGCTGTACAAACATGTGTGACAGCAGTGAAATGACAGCTCTCAGAAGCATGAAGTCATTGCTTCTAACTGCAGAAAGCCTTTCCTTAGAAACTGTAATGTTTGCAATAGAGCAAAAGTCAGCATCAGGCAGCACTCCAGCTTCACTTCCTCTGCTTCCACGCTGCTTCGTGTGCCCTGTTACCGGCTACACTGAGAAAGCTTTGTCTGCAGACATCCCCTTGGGTTGCTGTGCCACAAGCACTAGAGCAGGTTCCACCTGAAATGCAGCAGAAATGGGAGGCCAAGTTGCCAGCCAGAGGACTGCTGCTCACCAAAGCAACCTCCAGTTTCTTCACTGACTGTTGTCAAGGTCTAGCCCTGGATGCCTGCAAGTGCTCTTCAAGAAAGCAGCAGGCGAGGGCAGTTAGCAGCATCTTCCAACACAAAATGATAGCTCAGTCCTCTTAACCTCACTGAAACCCAGAGCTGCTCCCAACAAGCAGCCTCTCTATTAACTGACTGGTACAGAGCTGAATGACCAAGATATGCTTAAGCAAACCAGATGAAAGCACAGAGGGAGCCCTGCTCCTTTCAGCTGCAGGCTGAAAGCTGATCCGTGGCTTGTCTGCATGCAGTAAAACTTCTTTGTTTTAAAGTTCTTAGGGAAGCTTGAAACTAAATCCTTGCAAAACATCTGGCTCAAAACTTCATAATTTTAATATTAAATGCTTCCTGCAGTCTGTTTGTGTAACTGTGCTGGGCAGCTTTGCTTCATGCTTTATACTGAATTGTTTCTAACTCCTCCTGTTGTCCTTGCCCTGGCTCCGATCCCTCCTGCTGATAACACAGCGCCGGTGGCAGCGCTGCCCCAGGCACAAGTCACTGACAGCCCAAGCACCAATTCTGAGCACAGCTGCAGAAGTTTTAGCCTTCACCTTCATATTGTCTATCATTCAGCTCTGAGGTTTCCATTAGCTGATCCCTAACATTAGTTACATTCCTTTACATTACAGACTTGTCTTCCCAGCTGTTCAGTATAATAGGGCCCTTCTGAAATGGCTCGGGATGAGGTGAGAAGGAAGTTTGCAGCAGGTAGTGGTGGAACTGGTATTGAGAACATTCTGTCAGAGCCCTGGAGAGCTTGGAAAAAAGGTCAGCAGTGAAGTGAAAGATTTCTTCCACATTTAACAGCCAACCTGAACACCCTTGGATAGGCAAGCATAAGAAAGTCAGAAGAGGCTCACACATTCTAAAGCATGCTAGGCGTAGTGCCCGTCCTAGAATCACAGAATGGTTTGGGCTGGAAGGGATCTTCAAAGGTCATCCAGTCCAACTCTCTCTGCAGTCAGCAGGGACATCCTTCACTAGATCAGGCTGCCCAGAGCTCTGTCCAGCCTCACCTTGAATATCTCCAGGGATGGGGCCCCAGCCACCTCCCTGGGCAACCTGTTCCAGTGCTCCATCACCCTCCTGGTGTAGAACTTGTTCCTCACATCCAGTCTCAATCTGCTCTGCTCTCATTTCAAACCATTGCCCCTAGTCCTGTCCCTGCAGGCCTTTGCAAACAGTACCTCTGCAGCTTTATTGCAGCCCCTTCTATTAGGTCCCCCTGGAGCCTTCTCCTCTCCAGGCTGAACACCTCAGCTCCCTCAGCCTGTCCCCACAGCAGAGCTGCTCCAACACCCTAATTATTTTGGTGGCCTCCTCTGGAGCCTCTCCATCAGCTCCAGGTCCTTCCTGTATTGAGGGCTCCAGAGCTGGACACAGCACTGCAGGGGAGGTCTCCCCAGAGCAGAGCAGAGGGGCAGGATCCCTCACTCCATCTCTGGCCACACTGCTTTGGATGCAGCCCAGGCTGCCCTTGGCCTTCTGTGCTGCAGGCTCACACTGCCTGCTCCTGGCCAGCTTCTCCCCCACCAGCACCGCCAAGTCCTTTTCCTCAGGGCTGTCTCTATCCCCTCCTCCCCCAGCCTGTGCTGATAGTGAGGTGCAGGACCCTGCTCTTGCTCTCATTGAACCTCATGCAGATCTTGCTGGCCTCAAAAGCTATAGCTTAGCGATTCTAAGTAAAGCCATGTTCAACCTCAGTGTGATGCTTGAATTCATGCAGGCTGATTCGATATCCTCAGCTGGTTTCATGTTTTGCTGTGCCCAGTGCAGAGACCTGGCACTGCCTGACCCTCCTCTAGACAGGGTGATTGGGCTGGCCCCAGAGCTGCAGGCTCCTGGGCTCTGGGATCCTGTCATAGTAACACAGCTGTGCTGCTTCTGGGCTCTGAGTCGGTGTTTCTGCTAGGTGTGCACCTCACACTAACTTTGGCTCTCTGATTTAGGGCAGCCTCAGCTTCTTAGTGTGAGCTCTTCCAGCATGACAGACAATCCTGCCCCGCTTTGGCTGCTCAGGAAGAGCTCAGAGACAGACAGAACACAAACTGAAGGAGGGCTCACGAGCCTTTGAACTACAAGAGGAAGCAGAAACCACTCAGGGGCTCTTGAAGTACTAGAAAGGATTGAAAACAAAAGACAAAACCCTTCACAGAACCAAAGTGCAATTCTATAGCCTTAAACCCCTGCTAACTGCTAGCAAAGCCAACAGGCATGCTGGAGCTTAGCCATGTAATTACACACAGCCCCCCAGCAGGATGTGACCCCAGCTGAGAGCACTGCAGCTAACGGGGTGCTCACAAACAAGGCTAATTAAGACCTCACAGAACTGGGCACTATGTCATGGAAGTCTCAAAAGCTGTGAGGTCAGTGTGTAGCACTTGGCATGACTCAGAGGTTGTGCAAGTACCTGCAGGTGCTGGCAGCCTGCTCATTACACGGCTGGCCCGGCTCTGAAAGAAACATGAAAACGCATAGCATGAACCAAGCCTTCCACCAGCAAAGCCCTCAGCTGGTGTATAACACAGGAAATTCCACTGCAACAGAGCTCTTGTGCTTAATCCTGCCAGGTGGAATGGATCAACAAAAAGAGAGAAGTGCACTGTGGAAAAAATGTACATTTGTGGAGGTCATCCAACAGGACAGAAGGAAACCCCAGAAAGCAGCTGCAGCTCTCCCTGCTCAGGTGCAGCTGGGTTGGAGCTCACTACCTGCATCAGTACAACCACTTCCATCTCAGTGAGCACTGCCTTGCAGGAGCCTGTTTTCACTGACATTCCCTTCCCAGACGTTTCCTTTTGTTTTCTTACAGCATCTAGCTGTTCATTTCAGTTAAAACACAGCAATGCTGGAATGGCAGATGAGTGGAGGAAAAGACACTTCCAACAACCTGCTCACAAAAGCTGCTCAGGCACTCTCCAGTATGATTCAATATTAGAAGAGTGCCTGCACCTGGAGCTGATGGAGAGGCTCCAGAGGAGGCCAGGAAAATGATCAGAGGGCTGGAGCAGCTCTGTCAGGCATGCAGGGACTCCCTTGTTGGTGAGGCAGGAATCCTTTATTGCTACAGAACAAGCAGCTTCTATAGGAAAACTCGAGCAGGGTAAGCAGTTCCCTGACATTCTTGCACCACTGCTGCTAACTGACACCAAGCTGGGGGCAGGAGTTGATCTGCTGGAGGGTAGAGAGGCTCTGCAGAGGGACCTGGACAGGCTGGGCAGATGGGCAGAGGCCAAGGGCAGGAGATTGAACACATCCAAGTGCCAGGTTCTGCACATTGGCCACAACAACCCCAGGCAGTGCTACAGGCTGGGGTCAGAGTGGCTGAGAGCAGCCAGGCAGAGAGGGACCTGGGGGTGCTGGTTGATGGTAGGCTGAACATGAGCCTGCAGTGTGCCCAGGCAGCCAAGAGGGCCAATGGCATCCTGGCCTGCATTAGGAAGAGTGTGGCCAGCAGGAGCAGGGAGGTCATTCTGCCCCTGTACACTGCACTGGTTAGGCCACACCTCGAGTACTGTGTCCAGTTCTGGGCTCCTCAGTTTAGGAAGGAGGTTGACTTGCTGGAACGAGTCCAGAGAAGAGCAACAAAGTTGGTGAGGGGTTTGGAACACAGCCCTGTGAGGAGAGGCTGAGGGAGCTGGGGTTGCTCAGCCTGGAGAAGAGGAGGCTCAGGGGTGACCTTATCACTCTCTACAACTACCTGAAGGGAGGTTGTAGCCAGGCAGAGGTTGGTCTCTTCTCCCAGGCAGCCAGTACCAGAACAAGAGGACACAGTCTCAGGCTGCGCCAGGGGAGGTTCAGGTTGGATGTTAGGAAGAAGTTCTACACAGAGAGAGTGATTGCCCATTGGAATGGGCTGCCTGGGGAGGTGGTGGAGTCGCCGTCATTGAGGGTGTTCAGGAGGAGACTTGCTGGGGTGCTTGGTGCCATGGGTTAGCTGTTTGGGTGGGTTGGATTGGTTGATGGGTTGGACACGATGATCTTGAAGGTCTCTTCCAATCTGGTTTGGTTTATTCTAATAAAGTTTATTCTAATTGAGTTTTCTCCTTTGAGATGCAGCTGTCCATTGTTATCTTCATCCCATATCAGGTTGAGCTTCTCCAGCATGGAGGCAAGTGTCCTTCAGGTTGTTTGCCACAGTCAGCTCTTCTTTATCATCAAGCCATCCTTCCAGCAGCAGTGGCCTGTTGTTCTTTCTTCTCCACAGATACTTTCTGCTTTCCTACACAGCTCTGCTATGGGGACAGGCTGAGGGAGCTGGGGGGTTCAGCCTGGATAAACGAAGGCTGCAGGGAGACCTAACTGCCACCTCCCAGGACCTGAAGGGGCTACAAGAAGGCTGCAGAGGGACTGTTTGCAAAGGCCTGCAGGGACAGGCCCAGGGGAAATGGTTTGAAATGAGAGCAGAGAAGATTGAGATTGGATGTGAGGAACAAGTTCTGCACCAGGAGGGTGGTGGAGCACTGGAACAGGTTGCCCAGGGAGGTGGCTGGGGACCATCCTTCAAGGTGAGGCTGGACAGGGCTCTGGGCCATGCTGACTGCCGAGGCAGTTGGACTGGATGACCTTTCGAGGTCTCTCCCAACCCAGATCTATGGCTCTGTGATTACAATTTGCAACAGCATCAGTGAGTACTGAATCATCTGCTTGTACCAGACTGTAACACCATGCACAAGTCAGGACAAGGTCCTGATATGGCTCAAGGCAGCTGGTAAAGCACTCAGACTCACAGGAAAAGAAAACACTGAGGGAACTGTCCACCATGGCAGCTGAGATAAACGTTTGAGATCTCTACAACAGGTCACTGCAAATCGGATCTGGCATGTTAGCAAATCAGATCTGGCATGTTACAAGAGAGGATGTTTCATATGGAACTGAAAGCAAAGCTGGTGGGATTGCTGTTTGATTAAATTCAAAACAGATATGAGAAAGGCAAAGACCTGCAGAGTGAGCAGGGCCAAGAGCTGCCTTTCAGGAGCAGTGTGATTGGTTCTTGAGTCCACTTTCAGCACAAGACCCCAGGCACACCAGCCCTGGGGGATTTTGTCCTGAGGTTCCTTAGACCCAGACTTTCATCCACTGGCTGTATCTGAAATGCAGACAGCAATCCCTGTGCCCATGTGGTGACAGTGGTTACAGCAAAGTGTGAGGATTAGCACTGAAGAACACAACACAGTTTGCAGTGAATCCTGAGGAAAGCAGCCCAACACTCACCAGGACTCCATTCTCAGCATCAGCTCTGGCACACATTTCCCTTTGGACTGGCTTTGCAAGGTGCAGGAGTGAGTCTGACCAGAGATATGCACAGAGATCTTCAGAAGATAGGCAAGTGGTGTCCCTCAGGGGTCAGTGCTGGGAGCAGTGCTGTGGAACAGCTTTGTCAGGGCCATGGGCAGTGGCACTGAGGCTCCCTCAGCAAGGCTGAGAGGACACCAAGCTGTGTGCTCTGGCTGCACACTGGAGGGAAGGATCCATCCAGAGGGACCTGGACAGGCTGCACAGCTGGGACCAAGACAACCTCATGAAGGTCAACAAGGCCAAGGGCAAGGTCCTGCAGCTGGCCCAGGGCAATCCCAAGCACAAATCCAGCCTGGGTGAGGAGAGCAGCCTGCAGGAGAAGGCCTTGGGGCTGTCAGTTGGTGACAAACTCCCCAGGAGCCAGCAGTGGTCCCTGGCAGCCCAGAGCCAGCTGAGTGCTGAGCTGCAGCCAGAGCAGGGAGAGCAGCAGCACAGGGAGGGGATTCTGCCCCTCTGCTCTGCTCTGCTCAGCCCCCACCTGCAGCACTGCCTCCAGCTCTGGGGCCCCCAGCACAAGAAGGACCTGGAGCTGCTGGAGAGGGTCCAGAGGAGGCCACCAAGAGGATCAGAGGGCTGCAGAACCTCCCCTGTGGGGCCAGGCTGGGAGAGTTGGGGCTGTTGAGCCTGGAGAAGAGAAGGCTCTGGGGAGACCTCAGAGCAGCCTTGCAGTACCTGAAGGGCTCCAGGAGAGCTGGGGAGGGAGTTTTGACAAGGGCTGGGAGTGCCAGGATGAGGGACAGTGGCTTTGAGCTGGGAGAGAGGAGACTGAGACTGGGGATGAGGAAGAAATTCTTTGCAGTGTGGGTGGTGAGACTCTGGCACAGGCTGCCCAGGGAGGCTGTGGCTGCCCAGGTTGAACAAGTCCCTTCCAACCCAAACCATTCCATGAATCTCTGAGATGTGAAAACAAGGGGTGGGATCTGTGCCAGAGGCAGCCTTCAAGCTCTCCACCCTGCTCCCCCTCCCCTTACTTGCAAATCCCTGTGGGCTAGGGGCAGTGTGTTAAAAGTGCCCTTTTTGCCCTGGAGGGAGTAAAGCTTCCTCTATGCTGAGTCAGCAACACTAGCAACGAGAAATGCCAAAAGATGAGGGGAAGCCTCTTGCAGTGGAAGCCTGAAGCCTTTGTTAGGACACAGGTCGACCAGTGAGACATTTCACAAGTGTCTGCAGCAAGCTGTCCTCCTCTGGGCTCCACACTGAGCCGAGCATGAAGCCCAGGGGCACTGCCCTTTGGAGTTCAGCCCCAGCAGAGCTCTGCAGACAGGCTGCAAGGCTGCCTGCTCGGTGCTGCCACAAAAGACAGCCTGGGAGCTCTGGGTAGTTACTCCTGGCCAAGCAGTTAGCTGCATTCCTGTGAGCCAGCAGCTCATACTCAACACAAAGACATTCTCCTCCCAGCAAGCCTTTTCAGAAAGTACAGGTGGAGCTATCTTAGCTTTTGCTGCAGACTGAGGACTTGCAGCTCTCATCAGAGCTAACAGGTTCTCCACTGCCCCTTGCTGATGTGCTAGATCTCAACCATCAGCCACCAGCTGCCTTTTAGCAGCTAGGAAGTTCTACACCATGAGGGTGGTGAAACACTGGAACAGGTTGCCCAGGGACATCCCAGGCTGAGGCCCTGTCTCTGGAGGCATTCAAGATCAGACTCAGTGTGGCCCTGGGCAGCATGCTGTAGCTGGAGGGGTCGCCACTGACTGCAGAGGGGTAGGACCCTTGCAAGTCCCTTCCAGACCAGACCAGGTTGGAAGAGACCTTCAAGATCATCATGTCCAACCTATCCAAGCCCATTGCATCCAACACCACCTAATCAACTAACCCATGGCACCAAGCACCCCATCAAGTCTCCTCCTGAACACCTCCAATGATGGTGACTCCACCACCTCCCCGGGCAGCCCATTCCAATGGGCAATCACTCTCTCTCTCTGTAGAATTTCCTCCTAACATCCAGCCTGAACTTCCCCTGGTGCAGCCTGAGACTGTGTCCTCTTGTTCTGGTGCTGGTTGCCTGGGAGAAGAGACCAACCTCTGCCTGTATACAACCTCCCTTCAGGTAGTTGTAGACAGCAATAAGGTCACCCTTGGGTCTCCTCCAGGCGAAGCAACCCCAGCTCCCTCAGCCTCTCTTCACAGGCCTTGTACTCCAAACCCCTCACCAACTTTGTTGCTCTTCTCTGGACTCGTTCCAGCAAGTCAACCTCCTTCCTAAACTGAGGGGCCCAGAACTGGACACAGGACTCGAGGTGTGGCCTAACCAGTGCAGTGTACAGGGGCAGAATGACCTCCCTGCTCCTGCTGGCCACACTCTTCCTGATGCAGGCCAGGATGCCCTTGGCCCTCTTGGCTGCCTGGGCACACCGCAGGCTCATGTTCAGCCTACCATCGACCAGTACCCCCAGGTCCCTCTCTGCCTGGCTGCTCTCCAGCAGCCCAATGCAGTCTGTGAGGTAAAGAAAGAGAATGAGTGTTTCAAAACTGCTGTCACAGGCCATGAGCCACAGGCACCTGCACTCCTGCTGTCCTCGCTGGCTGTCGTTGCTGAGCACCACAAGGTGGGATGTGTTCTGTTCAACACCACTTGTCCATCTCTCCTGCCAAGCACCTGTTAGCATTCATGTCAAAGGACCACACATTTTGTGCAGGGCAGACCCCAGGTGTATCTCACACACGTGGATTAACTGAAGACAACCATTATGTGGGCACCCCCCACCCCCAAGCACCAGCAACTATAATGGTGTGGAAAGCACCAAGGCTTGCTTGTTTCATTTCAGGCTCCACTCCCATGCCAGCCTGCACCTGTTTTGCTCAGGATTTCTGTCTCCAGGAGCCACTCCAAGGAGGCTGTTATGCAAGCCAGGGGTTTTTATAGCAAACTAAAACTGCACTGAAGAGATTAAATGCTGGGAGCTAATTTTAGCCAATTTCACTAAGCACATAAGCTGCAGATATCTCCTAAGGTAAAAAGCAAGACAATGAAGGAGCTTGTGAGATGGAAGGTGCCCAAGGGCAGCAGCCCAGCAGAGCCACGTCAGATGGAACTGGGCAGTTCTGCCCCACGCTCCCTCTAGTGGCTCTGCCCGCGGAGAAGAGCCTCAAGATCCAGGCAGGCAAACCCCTCCAGCCCAGAGACAAACCCCTCGGTAATAGGATTAAGAACCTTCTCATCAGATAAGAGAGCATGTCCACATCCCTGCCACTCCCAGCAATCAGATCAGAGCACAGCCCAGCCCTGTCCTGCTGCAGAGGAGGTGTTTCAGCACTCATGGTAAATACACTGGGGGGTTCTTACCTTTCTTTGCTGCTGGGGTTGTATTTCTGTGCAAAGCTAATTGGTCTTTTGCTAGAACTGTATGAAGGTACAACGTGCAAGCGAATAGAGAAGGCAAACCAGGCTGCATCTGCATCTGCACTTGCAGCTGATAACTGCATCTCCAAGGAGGTCAAGCTGGCTCACCAGAAGGTGCTTAAATACTCTGTTCAGACAGCCAGACGAGAGCTAGAGTGTACCTGCACGAGTTCTGAGAAATAAACCTCTCCCCTCTGGGGTGCTGATGAGCTGGCTTTCAGGAGTGGCCTGATTGCTGACTTCCTGGCACTCCTATTATTGCACCTGCTATGACACGTATTATCCTGTGGGACTGTGGAAGGAATTGTAGGACTGGAGGCAAGGGAGGAAACAACATTCGAGACACTGTCCTTATCGAGGTGGCAATGGCTCCTAGCATCAATGCGTGTCTAGCTGGGACAGACTGCTCAAGAATTGGTCTTTCACAAGGCAGGAAAGGGACAGCCAGAGCTGCATAAGCTTTTGGCTTCATACCTATGGATGTCTGATCCTGTTACACCACTGTGCAAACCCAGTGGAGTTTATCCAGTCTGAATAAACAATGAGGCAAGCCTCCTGCTCGTGTGCTGTCGCTAGCAGCAGCACTTGGCTGCATGGCTTAGAACCCAGGAGCCACAGGTAGAGACCAAATGAATGGGAACTTGTATAGGTCTTTGTAACCATCACACCTAGGCATTGCAGATGCTCAGATGTACCTATCAACATGCTTCCTTCACAGCAAGAAGATGAGGTGCTCTTGGATGTTCGCAGTGTGTGTGCTCTGGCTGAGCGGGCACCGCTGTGCTCCCACCCGGCAGGAAGAGGCAGCGCTGCGGGAGAACCTCAAGAGTAGGTTTGGCTCCCTACAGCCTGTGCCCCTGTGCTCCCTAAAGCCTGTGCCCCTGTGCTCCCTACAGCCTGTGCTGCTGTGTGCTCCCTAAAGCCTGTGGTGCCCTGTGCTCCCTACAGCCTGTGCTGCTGTGTGCTCCCTACAGCCTGTGCTGCTCTGTGCTCCCTACAGCCTGTGCCCCTGTGCTCCCTACAGCCTGTGCCCCCTGCGCTCCCTACAGCCTGTGCCCCTGTGCTCCCCACAGCCTGTGCCCTGTGCTCCCTACAGCCTGTGCCCCTGTGCTTACCACAGCCTGTGCTGCTGTGCTCCCTACAGCCTGTGCCCCCTGTGCTCCCTACAGCCTGTGCTGCTCTGTGCTCCCTACAGCCTGTGCCCCTGTGCTCCCTACAGCCTGTGCTGCTGTGTGCTCCCTACAGCCTGTGCTGCTGTGTGCTCCCTACAGCCTGTGCCCCTGTGCTCCCTACAGCCTGTGCCCTGTGCTCCCTACAGCCTGTGCCCCTGTGCTCCCTACAGCCTGTGCCCCTGTGCGCTCCCTACAGCCTGTGCCCCTGTGCTCCCTACAGCCTGTGCCCCTGTGCTCCCTACAGCCTGTGCCCCCTGTGCTCCCTACAGCCTGTGCTGCTGTGTGCTCCCTACAGCCTGTGCCCCCTGTGCTCCCTACAGCCTGTGCCCCTGTGCTCCCTGCAGCCTGTGCCCTGTGCTCCCTACAGCCTGTGCCCCTCTGCTCCCTACAGCCTGTGCCCCTGTGCTCCCTACAGCCTGTGCTGCTGTGTGCTCCCTACAGCCTGTGCCCCTGTGCTCCCTACAGCCTGTGCTGCTGTGTGCTCCCTACAGCCTGTGCCCTGTGCTCCCTACAGCCTGTGCCCCCTGTGCTCCCTACAGCCTGTGCCCCCTGTGCTCCCTACAGCCTGTGCTGCTGTGTGCTCCCTACAGCCTGTGCCCCTGTGCTCCCTACAGCCTGTGCCCCTGTGCTCCCTACAGCCTGTGCCCCTGTGCTCCCTACAGCCTGTGCCCCCTGTGCTCCCTACAGCCTGTGCCCCTGTGCTCCCTACAGCCTGTGCTGCTGTGTGCTCCCTACAGCCTGTGCTGCTGTGTGCTCCCTACAGCCTGTGCCCCTGTGCGCTCCCTACAGCCTGTGCCCCTGTGCTCCCTACAGCCTGTGCCCCCTGTGCTCCCTACAGCCTGTGCTCCTGTGTGCTCCCTGCAGCCTGTGCCCCTGTGCTCCCTACAGCCTGTGCTGCCGTGTGCTCCCTACAGCCTGTGCTGCTGTGCTCCCTACAGCCTGTGCTGCTGTGTGCTCCCTACAGCCTGTGCTGCTGTGTGCTCCCTACAGCCTGTGCTGCTGTGCTCCCTACAGCCTGTGCCCCCTGTGCTCCCTACAGCCTGTGCCCCTGTGCTCCCTGCAGCCTGTGCCCTGTGCTCCCTACAGCCTGTGCCCCCTGTGCTCCCTACAGCCTGTGCCCCTGTGCTCCCTACAGCCTGTGCCCCCTGTGCTCCCTACAGCCTGTGCCCTGTGCTCCCTACAGCCTGTGCCCCCTGTGCTCCCTACAGCCTGTGCCCCTGTGCTCCCTACAGCCTGTGCCCCCTGTGCTCCCTGCAGCCTGTGCCCTGTGCTCCCTACAGCCTGTGCCCCCTGTGCTCCCTACAGCCTGTGCCCCTGTGCTCCCCACAGCCTGTGCCCCTGTGCTCCCTACAGCCTGTGCCCCCTGTGCTCCCTACAGCCTGTGCTGCTGTGTGCTCCCTACAGCCTGTGCCCCTGTGCTCCCTACAGCCTGTGCCCCTGTGCTCCCTACAGCCTGTGCCCCTGTGCTCCCCACAGCCTGTGCCCCTGTGCTCCCTACAGCCTGTGCCCCCTGTGCTCCCTACAGCCTGTGCTGCTGTGTGCTCCCTACAGCCTGTGCTGCTGTGTGCTCCCTACAGCCTGTGCCCCTGTGCTCCCTACAGCCTGTGCCCCTGTGCTCCCCACAGCCTGTGCCCCTGTGCTCCCTACAGCCTGTGCCCCCTGTGCTCCCTACAGCCTGTGCTGCTGTGTGCTCCCTACAGCCTGTGCCCCCTGTGCTCCCTACAGCCTGTGCCCCTGTGCTCCCTACAGCCTGTGCCCCTTGTGCTCCCTACAGCCTGTGCTGCTGTGTGCTCCCTACAGCCTGTGCTGCTGTGTGCTCCCTACAGCCTGTGCCCCTGTGCTCCCTACAGCCTGTGCTGCTGTGTGCTCCCTACAGCCTGTGCCCTGTGCTCCCTACAGCCTGTGCCCCTGTGCTCCCTAAAGCCTGTGCTGCTGTGTGCTCCCTACAGCCTGTGCCCCTGTGCTCCCTAAAGCCTGTGCTGCTGTGTGCTCCCTACAGCCTGTGCCCTGTGCTCCCTACAGCCTGTGCCCCTGTGCTCCCTACAGCCTGTGCTGCTGTGTGCTCCCTACAGCCTGTGCCCCTGTGCTCCCTACAGCCTGTGCCCCCTGTGCTCCCTACAGCCTGTGCTGCTGTGTGCTCCCTACAGCCTGTGCCCCCTGTGCTCCCTACAGCCTGTGCCCCTGTGCTCCCTACAGCCTGTGCTGCTCTGTGCTCCCTACAGCCTGTGCCCTGTGCTCCCTACAGCCTGTGCCCCCTGTGCTCCCTACAGCCTGTGCCCCTGTGCTCCCTACAGCCTGTGCTGCTGTGTGCTCCCTACAGCCTGTGCCCCCTGTGCTCCCTACAGCCTGTGCCCCCTGTGCTCCCTACAGCCTGTGCCCCCTGTGCTCCCTACAGCCTGTGCCCCTGTGCTCCCTACAGCCTGTGCCCCTGTGCTCCCTACAGCCTGTGCCCCTGTGCTCCCCACAGCCTGTGCCCCTGTGCTCCCTACAGCCTGTGCCCCCTGTGCTCCCTACAGCCTGTGCTGCTGTGTGCTCCCTACAGCCTGTGCCCCTGTGCTCCCTACAGCCTGTGCCCCTGTGCTCCCTACAGCCTGTGCCCCTGTGCTCCCCACAGCCTGTGCCCCTGTGCTCCCTACAGCCTGTGCCCCCTGTGCTCCCTACAGCCTGTGCTGCTGTGTGCTCCCTACAGCCTGTGCTGCTGTGTGCTCCCTACAGCCTGTGCCCCCTGTGCTCCCTACAGCCTGTGCCCCTGTGCTCCCCACAGCCTGTGCCCCTGTGCTCCCTACAGCCTGTGCCCCTGTGCTCCCTACAGCCTGTGCCCCTGTGCTCCCCACAGCCTGTGCTGCTGTGTGCTCCCTACAGCCTGTGCCCCTGTGCTCCCTACAGCCTGTGCCCCCTGTGCTCCCTACAGCCTGTGCTGCTGTGTGCTCCCTACAGCCTGTGCCCCTGTGCTCCCTACAGCCTGTGCCCCCTGTGCTCCCTACAGCCTGTGCCCCCTGTGCTCCCTACAGCCTGTGCCCCTGTGCTCCCTACAGCCTGTGCCCCTGTGCTCCCCACAGCCTGTGCCCCTGTGCTCCCCACAGCCTGTGCCCCTGTGCTCCCTACAGCCTGTGCCCCTGTGCTCCCTACAGCCTGTGCCCCTGTGCTCCCTACAGCCTGTGCCCCCTGTGCTCCCTACAGCCTGTGCCCCTGTGCTCCCTACAGCCTGTGCCCCCTGTGCTCCCTACAGCCTGTGCTGCTGTGTGCTCCCTACAGCCTGTGCTGCTGTGTGCTCCCTACAGCCTGTGCCCCCTGTGCTCCCTACAGCCTGTGCCCCTGTGCTCCCCACAGCCTGTGCCCCTGTGCTCCCTACAGCCTGTGCCCCTGTGCTCCCTACAGCCTGTGCCCCTGTGCTCCCCACAGCCTGTGCTGCTGTGTGCTCCCTACAGCCTGTGCCCCTGTGCTCCCTACAGCCTGTGCCCCCTGTGCTCCCTACAGCCTGTGCTGCTGTGTGCTCCCTACAGCCTGTGCCCCTGTGCTCCCTGCAGCCTGTGCCCTGTGCTCCCTGCAGCCTGTGCCCCCTGTGCTCCCTACAGCCTGTGCCCCTGTGCTCCCCACAGCCTGTGCCCCTGTGCTCCCTACAGCCTGTGCCCCTGTGCTCCCTACAGCCTGTGCCCCCTGTGCTCCCTACAGCCTGTGCTGCTGTGTGCTCCCTACAGCCTGTGCCCCCTGTGCTCCCTACAGCCTGTGCCCCCTGTGCTCCCTACAGCCTGTGCTGCTGTGTGCTCCCTACAGCCTGTGCCCCTGTGCTCCCTACAGCCTGTGCCCCTGTGCTCCCTACAGCCTGTGCCCCTGTGCTCCCCACAGCCTGTGCCCCTGTGCTCCCTACAGCCTGTGCCCCCTGTGCTCCCTACAGCCTGTGCTGCTGTGTGCTCCCTACAGCCTGTGCTGCTGTGCTCCCTACAGCCTGTGCCCCTGTGCTCCCTACAGCCTGTGCCCCTGTGCTCCCTACAGCCTGTGCTGCTCTGTGCTCCCTACAGCCTGTGCCCCTGTGCTCCCTACAGCCTGTGCTGCTCTGTGCTCCCTACAGCCTGTGTCCCTGTGCTCCCTACAGCCTGTGCTGCTGTGTGCTCCCCACAGCCTGTGCTGCTGTGCTCCCTACAGCCTGTGCCCCTGTGCTCCCTACAGCCTGTGCCCCCTGTGCTCCCTACAGCCTGTGCTGCTGTGTGCTCCCTACAGCCTGTGCCCCTGTGCTCCCTACAGCCTGTGCTGCTGTGTGCTCCCTACAGCCTGTGCTGCTGTGTGCTCCCTACAGCCTGTGCCCCCTGTGCTCCCTACAGCCTGTGCCCCTGTGCTCCCTACAGCCTCTGCCCCTGTGCTCCCTACAGCCTGTGCTGCTGTGTGCTCCCTACAGCCTGTGCCCTGTGCTCCCTACAGCCTGTGCCCCCTGTGCTCCCTACAGCCTGTGCTGCTGTGTGCTCCCTACAGCCTGTGCTGCTGTGTGCTCCCTACAGCCTGTGCCCCCTGTGCTCCCTACAGCCTGTGCTGCTGTGTGCTCCCTACAGCCTGTGCTGCTGTGTGCTCCCTACAACGTGTGCCCGCTGTGCTCCCTACAACTTCTGTTCCTCTGTGCTTCCCTCCAGCCCAAACTCAGGAGGAGCTCCTGCCCACCATGCTCTCACTGAGTCTGCTTTGAGCAGGGCACTGGGACTCAATGATCTCCAGAGCTGCCTTCTACCCTCAGGTGTTCTGGGGCTCAGTGACAAGCAGTGCACAGCTTGTGTCACCCCCATCTGGTGATTGCCAAAGGCTCAGGGCGAGCTCCTCATCTGATGGGTATTGTCTGGATTCTGTTCTAGCTAGCATTCTGTCTCAGGATTTGGCTCTCAATGGTAGGAAACAAAGAGTTGTTTCCTTCTTCCCCATCAGTGCGTAGGCAGCTCGTGGCTGTTAGGGCTGATGAGGTCCTGTTTGGCTTTTTTCAGCATTATCTGAAGTTGGAGAGAAGTATGTAGATGAAGAGGTGAAGAAAGCTTTGATTGGTATCAAGCAGATGAAAATTATCATGGAGAAGAATGAAGACAAGCATGTAGATCTTATGAAGACCTTGAAGAAGAGCAGTGAAGAAAAACAGGTACCTGAAGTGCACCTGGGGTGGCTGTCGAGCTGGGGTGGTTTGCACTGCAAGCTGAAGCAGGCTGGCTGGGGGGTTAGCCTGCCTCCTGCAGCAGCACAGCATCCCACTGCTCTTAGGCCAACCCTGTAAGCAAGCCTGAAGAGATCTGTTGATGTCTCCCCTTTCCTGGCAAGAATGTCAACGAGACTGCACTCACCCTGAGCAGCACAGACCCTGAGAGGAAGTCTGCTGCTGCCCCCTTGGCTATCAGAGCAAACTCCTGTGGCATCTCTGCTGAGGCTCTCACTGCCTGCCTCCTGCTAGCAGGAACTGGGCCAACAGGTAGCCTTTGCTCACCTCGGGAACCTGGAGGTTCAGGTTTCAGAAACTGAGACACCTGTTTATACTTGTCCATTTCTTAAGAAGGAGCTTGCCTGCTGGCAAGGCTCTGGCAGCCTGAGGCTGCAGCTGAGCTGAGCTTCCAGAGCCTGCCAGCATGCAGCCCTGGACAGGAGCACCGCCTGCCTCTCCTGCACTGCCTGCCTCTTTGGGAAGCTACAGCTGAAGAGTGTCTGCCTCCCCTCAGCAGCAGAGATTTCCAGCTCAGTGGCACACTGATAGTTCTTCCCCCTGGCTGAATGTTTAAACTATTCCTAGAATGAAACTGTGAGGGTGAGCAGTAGATAAAATACAGCTGAGTTACCACTAGTTAGCAAGATAGCTTCCCTCAGCTCATCCTGGCTGCAAGGTAAAAGCTGCTACCTGACAGAAGCTGCCTTGAGATTTGAGCTCTCTCATTTTATGCTGCTGTTAGGAGCTCACCAGCAGCGGCCCAGACATAGTCAAGCTGATGGTGACCACCACATGGAGCTCCACAAGCTGTGTAGTATAGGGAGACATTAGATGCTGCATGTGGACTCAGATGTTACTATGGAGAGAGAGCCTCACCTCTGGAACACCCAGAAGCCAGAGCTGCTGCAATAGCAATGTGCTGGATAGAGAATTTCTCATACAGCTTATTTCTAGAAACCTTCTTGTTATGGGTTTAAGAAGCAAAGAGGTTCTTAGGTCCTCTAAGGACCAGATAGTGCAGGAGATGGACACTGAAAAGTGTCATCTATGTTATTTCATTCCCACCAGCCTGTATCCCCTTTATAGACAGACATTTCTCTCTGTGCTGCCCTTTTCTCTCCCTCTCCTTGCTCCCAGGGCTGTTATCTCTTGGTGTTCCAGGGGAGGCTTTTGGCCCTGAGCAGCCCTGGCTCATTTTTACTGTGCCATGGGAGCCTAGGTTGAGGGCAGGGGGGAAGCAGAGGGGATGGTGGGGGGCATTGAGGTTTGGTGTTTGGCCTGGTTTAGGGTAAGTTTTTTGGAAGGTTCTGGCCTAGTGAGGTCTTGGCAAGCCCAGGACAGAGAACTGGGCTGAGGCTGGATATGGCTTTGTGTATCTTGTACTCTTCTATACAGTTGTGAACAGTATTTCCATTTCACTTGCCAGCTCTCTGTGTGGAGGTTTTATTTCACTCCTCTGGGGAGGGGTAAAACAGCTTTCTCTCTGCTGGAGCCCAGACACCCCTGCCTCACTCAATGCACACCACAGCTGCTCCCAGCAGCTCAGTGCAGGTTTTCTGTGTGGCAGGTCCAGAGCTCTGCCCTGCAGGCTGTTACACATCTCAGGCCACACAATGCTTCCCAAATCTCTTTGCAAACTTCAGGCCTTCAGAACAGTAGCAAAGCCACAAACCATAGTGTGCTGTAGGGCAAGAACAGGCAGAGCCATGTGCTCAGACCATCCTGAGACGCAGAGCTTACCATGTATTTAAACAAACACAGCGAGCCCATTGCTTGCAATGAAGCTAAAGGAAGATTTCCTCTTGGCCCAACATCTGGTAGTAGCTATTTGTATGAGCAAGCCCCCCCAGTACCTGATAGCTTTCTAACATCTTTAGGAACACATCAGTACACTCTTCCCTGTTGAAATGATGCCAGAAAGAAGTAAGATGACCAGTTCATACTTAGGAACAACCTGGAACACTGTTTGGAAGCCTAAGCTATCAAAATACCTTGTACTTGTAGAGAGAAGTGACTGATGTGCACTCTGCAGCCAGAGGAGGTCTGTTCCAAAGTGCTGCTTCTGGTCTGCTCAGCCTCATCAGCATCCACACCTGCACAGCAGCAGGCAGAATCCCCCTCACCACAGCCCTCTGATCAGCATCAACCCAAACAGCAGATGCTGCACTGCTACCCATTTCTGCATTAGAGAGAGTTTCTGGCCTCAGGAAACATCAGTCCCTTACAGAATAGAGCAAAGCAGCACAGAAGGGCTGTTTGTGGAACAGCTGAGCACTGCAGATATGATATGGGAGAAAATGATAGGCGCTGAGCACAAGACCTTGAACAGGTTGAATGTTTCCTGCACAGAATGATGCCTGCTTTGCTCCTAAGCTCACAGCCCCAGGCAGACTGCAGCTGTCTGTGTGCTTCTGTCAGCTCTGCTCTCTGAGACAGACATCAGAAAAATCCTATCAGGAGCAGGTTTTCAACTCCCTCCATGTGTGAACACAGGTGAGAAGACAACTTACCCCAATGGGTAGGGGCTAGAACAAAAAGGCCTATAAATAGCCCAAATGAGTGATCAGCACTGGGACGAGTATTTAGGACATGAGTTGTCCTCACCTGAATCTTTTCTCCTGCTTAGCAAGCCCTGCGACTGATGGATGAAGTCAAGGAGAGACTGGAAGAAGAAGAAAGACAATGTCAAGCATCCCTGAAAAACCTGTGGGAGGAATGTGAATCTTGTCTAGAAAGCAGCTGCATGAGATATTACACCACCTGCAAACACGGGCTGTCATCCTTTAGGAGGAAGGTAGGAAGACATTTTGTGCCTGGGAAATCCTCTTGGCTTCACCCAGCAGCTGCAGGGAGAGCACAGCTCAGTGGCTGAACAGATCAGCCAGCTCCAGCAGCTTACCAAAATTCACTTGGCTTGGAGGGACTACAAATGGGAAGTTCTGTGGCAGAGATCACAGAATGGTCTGGGCTGGAAGGGACCTCCAAAGGGCATCCAGTCGGAGCCCTCTGCAGGGACATCCTCCACGAGGTCACAGTATCACAGTATCACAGTATGACTAAGGTTGGAAGAGACCTTGAGGACCATCGAGTCCAACCTATCAACACAGACCTCATGACTAGACCATGGCACCAAGTGCCACATCCAATCCCCTCTTGAACACCTCCAGGGATGGGGAGCACATCTTGAACACCTCCCTGGGCAGCACATCCCAATGCCGAATGACTCGCTCGGTGAAGAACTTCCTCCTCACCTCAAGTCTAAACCTCCCCTGGCACAGCTTGAGACTGTGTCCTCTTGTTCTGGTGCTGCTTGCCTGGCAGAAGAGAATAACCCCCACCTGGCTACAACCTCCCTTCAGGTAGTTGTAAAGGGCAATGAGGTCACTCCTGAGCCTCCTCTTCTCCAGGCTAAACAACCCCAGCTCCCTCAGCCTCTCCTCACAGGGCTGTGCTCAAGGCCTCTCCCCAGCCTTGTTGCCCTTCTCTGGACACCTTCAAGTCTCTCAATGTCCTTCTTAAACTGAGGAGCCCAGAACTGGACACAGGACTCAAGGTGCTGCCTAACCAGAGCAGAGTACAGGGGCACTATGAGCTCCCTGCTCCTGCTGGCCACACTATTCCTAATGCAGGCCAGGATGCCATTGGCCCTCCTGGCCATCTGGGCACACTGCTGGCTCATATTCAGGCAGCTGTCAACCAGCACCCCCAGGTCCCTCTCTGTTTGGCAGCTCTCAGCCACTCTGACCCCAGCCTGTAGCTCTGCCTGGGGTTGCTGTGGCCAAAGTGCAGCCCCTGGCACTTGGACTTGTTGAATGCCATCCTGTTGGCCTCTGCCCATCTGTCCAGTCAGTCGAGGTCCCTCTGCAGAGCCCTTCTGCCCTCTGACTGACCAACATCTGCCCCTAACTTGGTGTCATCTGCAAACTTGCTGATGACTGAGATCAGGCTGCCCAGAGCCCTGTTGAGCCTCACCTTGAATATCTCCAGGGATGGCGCCCCAACCACCTCCACACAGACCCTTTATGGTCCA
This sequence comes from Melanerpes formicivorus, assembly GCF_026170545.1. NCBI lineage: Eukaryota > Metazoa > Chordata > Aves > Piciformes > Picidae > Melanerpes > Melanerpes formicivorus. Next base: position 2,405,461 of record NW_027142441.1, read on the forward strand.
CCTGAAAATCAGCAAAGCTAGAAGTGTCATGTTTGTACCATGGCAAAAGCCCCATTACCTTCTTGCACAACATCAGTCTGGCTCACAGTTAGGGCTTTTAGCTATTTCAGTTAATTTGATTATATAAAGTGTGTGTTTCTGCTACATGTTTATAGTCACACATGTATGTAGTGTCTACATTATTTAGATAGCTTACATTAAGTACTTAAATTGTTTTAATTGGTTGCACTCGTGAAAGAAAATGTTCATTCAAATTATTTAAGTCAATTACCTTGATGAGAATTGTTAATTTAGATAATAATGTCAATCATTTTCATTAAATTTAATTAATGAAAGAAACAAATTATTAGCTAAATTGCTTTAATGCACTTAATTACTCATTTAGATTATCATTTAAGTTAATTTGTTTGAATTCCACCTCTCAAAGTATCAAAATGGCTTTAAAATGAGTCCTGGCTCACAGGTGAGGTCCCAGGTGACTGAAACTGGCCAACGTGGGCCCCATCCACAAGAAGGGTCGGATGGAGGAACCTGGAAACTCCAGGCCTGGCAGCCTGACCTCAGTGCCAGGGAAAGTGATGGAGCAGATTATCCTGGGGGCAATAACTGCACCTGAAGGATGGCCAAGGGCTCAGGTCCAGCCAGCATGGATTTAGGAGGGGCAGGTCCTGCCTCTCCAACCTGATCTCCTTCTATGATCAGGTGACTGCCTGGTGGATGTGGGGCAGGCTGTGGATGTGGTCTGCCTGGACCTCAGCAAGGCCTTTGACACCGTCCCCCACAGCAAACTGCTGGCCAAGCTGTCAGCTCATGGATTGGACCATTACACTCTGTGCTGGGTCAGGAACTGGCTGGAGGGCTGGGCCCAGAGAGTGGTGGTGAATGGTGCCACAGCCAGCTGGCAGCCAGGCACCAGTGGTGTGCCCCAGGGATCAGTGCTGGGCCCTGTGCTCTTCAACATATTCATCGATGATCTGGATGAGGGCATTGAGTCAGTCATCAGCAAGTTTGCAGATGACACCAAGCTGGGAGCAGATGTTAGTCAGTTAGAGGGCAGAAAGGCTCTGCAGAGGGACCTCGACCGACTGGACAGATGGGCAGAGGCCAACAGGATGGCATTCAACAAGTCCAAGTGCCAGGGGCTGCACTTTGGCTACGGCAATCCCATGCAGAGCTACAGGCTGGGGTCAGAGTGGCTGAGAGCTGCCAAACAGAGAGGGACCTGGGGGTGCTGATTGACAGCTGCCTGAACATGAGCCAGCAGTGTGCCCAGGTGGCCAGGAGGGCCAATGGCATCCTGGCCTGCATTAGGAAGAGTGCGGCCAGCAGGAGCAGGGAGGTCATAGTGCCCCTGTACTCTGCTTTGGTTAGGCCACAGCTTGAGTCCTGTGTCCAGTTCTGGGCTCCTCAGTTTAGGAAGGACATCAAAACACTTGAGCGTGTCCAGGGAAGGGCAACAAGGCTGGGGAGAGGCCTTGAACACAGCCCTATGAGGAGAGGCTGAGGGAGCTGGGATTGTTTAGCCTGGAGAAGAGGAGGCTCAGGGGAGACCTCATTGCCCTCTACAACTACCTGAAGGGAGGTTGTAGCCAGGAAGGGATTGGCCTCTTCTCCCAGGCAACCAGCACCAGAACAAGGGGACACAGTCTCAAGCTGCGCCAGGGGAGGTTTAGACTCGAGGTGAGGAGGAAGTTCTTCACCAAGCGAGTCATTCGGCATTGGAACGGGTTGCCCAGGGAGGTGGTTGAGTCATCGACCCTGGAGGCGTTCAAGAAGGGATTGGATGTGGCACTTGGTGCCATGGTCTAGTCATGAGGTCTGTGTTGATAGGCTGGACTCGATGATCCTCGAGGTCCTTTCCAACCTAAGCGATACTGCGATACTCTGATACTGTGATTTGGGTTTTTAAGAGAGCAATCTGGCAGCAGAGGAGATTGCCCTGACCCCAGCAGGCAGCAGTTCGCTCTGGTGCTCAGGCTTTGTTTGCAAGAAAAGGCAAAGGGGAAATAGCCATGGAGTGGAAGTTGGGTGGTGAAAAACTGGTCAGAAATTCTGCTGGAAGTGCATTTCTGGCTTGGGAGGAGTATCTGATCAGTAAGAGCTCTCACGCTGTAAACTCAGAAGTTAGCAACAAACCAGAGTTTGCTCTTCGTTGGTCACGGGGCAGCAGGGAGCTGGTTTGGGGAGGCCAATAAAAACTGAGTGCAGTCCCACGTGCCCAAACAATTCCCTGCCTCCGAGGCTTGTACAAAGACTGTCTGTCACAAGCAAATCCCAGCTCTTGTCCAAGCAAGAAAGGGAGATAGAGTTTTGGAAGCAGGAACCAGTTAGTTTTAGTCCACCGGAATTTGTCATGAACACTAAGGGCAAAAAGGTTAACAGCAAAGTGAAGGATTTTCCTCACCTGTCCCTTTTAAGTTTGCTCTTAATAGGTTTCTTGGTATGAGATATCTTGGTCCTCAGCCAGTTCCTCTTGTGCACAGCAAAGCCTCTTCCTCCCAACCCTAGGAGAGCGGATGCCATGCTTCAGCCTTCTGTCCCAGGAACCATTAGAGCTTGATTTGGAAGGGTGCCTTTCCAGGGCTGGGGCTGGAAGGTGAAAAAAAATCTTTGTTCCCAGCTGCTGCTGCCCTTCAGCAGCCAGGGGAAGCAGCAAACAGCTTTTCTGAGCCATCCTTTCCTTCATTCTTGGGCTATATCTCCACATACCTGAGTTCCTCTTGCTTAAGTGGAGGTTCCAAGCCTGGATAGGTTCAAAGCCATGTTGGATGGGGTCTTGGGCAACCTGGTCTAGGGGGAAGTGTCCCTGCCTATGGCAGTGGGCTGGAACTAGATGATCTTTAAGGTCCCTTCCAACCCAAACCATTCTATGATTCAGTTCTGCTTGCCTGGCTGCCACATCATCACTACATGGCTGAGGGAAACTGCCATCCCAGCTCTGCTGCATGCAGGGGCTGCAAGTGCTGCTTATGGAGGGAAGTGCTGCGACCGCTGCTGCAGCGGCAGCTGCGCTCCCTGGCTGCCACAGCCCCAGCACTGAAACAGCCAACAGCTTCAGAAGGCAGCAAGCTGTGCTTCACAAGTGCCCAGCTTCAGAGCAGAGATGTGGAACTGCCCTGAATATCCTCAAGAGTTTCAGGGGGAAATGTGGAAGATAAGACCTGTAAGAGCAGCAGTGATGCCTTGGGCATCCCAGTCTCATGGGCACCTGTCATAGTTCACAGGATGTTAGGGGTTGGAAGGCACCTTCCAAGGGATCCTGCCAGAGCAGGATCACAGAATCCAGAACAGGTCACACAGGAACACATCCAGATGGGTCTGGAAAGTCTCCAGTAGAGACTCCACAACCTCTTTGGGCAGCCTGCTCCAGGGCTCTGACCCTCACAGTGAAGAAGCTCCTCCTCATGTTGAGGTGGAACCTCCTGTGCTGGAGTTTATATCCATTACCTCTATCCCCGGGTGCAGCTGAGCAGAGCCTGTCCCTGTCCCCTCCCTCCTGACCCCCAGCCCTCAGATATTTAAAAACATTTATTAAGCCCCCTCTCAGCCTTCTCCTCTCCAGACTCAACACCCCCAGGGCTCTCAGCCTCTCCTCCCCAGGCAGTGCTGCAGTCCCTTCAGCATCCTTGGAGCCCTCCCTTGGACTCTATCCAGCAGATCCCTGTCCCTCCTGAGCTGGGGAGCCCAGAGCTGGATGCAATATTCCAGGTGAGGTCTCACCAGGGCAGAGTAGAGAGGGAGGAGAATCTCTCTCGATCTGCTGGCCACACTCCTCTGAATGCCCCCCAGGACCCCGTTGGCTCTCTTGGCCACAAGGGCACATTGCTGAGCCATGGTTGAGTTGAACCTGCTGCTGTTATAGCCAGGCCATGCTGCAGTCATGACAGCTTCACAAAGGAGAGTGCTGGCTGGAGCAGAGTATGATGGGGCTTGAGATTCAGATGGCAGCATGGGAGGCTTCCTATTCTGCTTGCTGCTCCTGGGCTCTGGCTTCTTGGGTGTTGGATTTTCCAGAGTCTGTGGAGATCAAGCTGAAACTACTGCAGTGCAGGTTCTGTGCTGCAATGGCACTGTGTCTGAGCCTCTGGGTAGCTTCCTCAGTGAGCTGTATGGTTCCTTTGAAGCACTTAAACGTGTTGTGACTTCAACTGTTTTAAAACCAGAGGGCACAGACAATAGCTGTGGCTGATGGCACACAGGCAGCAGGGGCAGTGCTGGCTTAGGCTGCTCCTGCAGTGCTGCCTCCCCTCTGAGCTGCATTGCTGCTCAGACTGAACAGCTGATCTGCTATAAAGGAAAGAAAGCAGCCTGTGTGTATCTGTGTGTATGCTTGGTGCTCCTTAACCCCCAGCAGTTTCCTGATGCCATGAAGCATGGCTCCACCAAGCCCTGTGTGTGCTCAGGTACAGGCAGGGATTAAAGCACAGAGCAAGGAACCAGCAGCAGAGACCCTGGGACTGTAAAGCACAACTGACTCTCAGCCTCTCATCGTCAAACCAGGGGCTTGGAGCTGCTCTTTCATCGATTTTGATAGGTTTCAGCTTGCACAAGGATGTGAGCCACTGGTGAGGGCAGGGTGTCTGCAGCTCACAGTGAGACATTCATCTTCTGCTCCCTGTGCTGCACAGAGGTGCCACAGAAGTGTTTCCAAGATGAAGTCCAAACTGCTTGTGAAAGAAACCCAAATGGCAATAGCCACGTGGAGACTCCACAGATTAAAGGCCAACTGGCAACCCTTTCACTCCAGATCTGATTTGGAACTAATGGTTTAGACTGAAGGTATTTTCACTGCTTAAAGTAGAGTGTCTTAAGTTACTTGGGGGATATGCTGTGCTTGCAGGTATCAGGAGGTCATTATTGCTGTGCCACTCCCCTGAGAGATGACCAACAGCTGATCTGTCTCCTTCTCATCCACAGGTTGAAGACTTCTTGAGGAAAATACCTCCACTCATCTTTACTGTTCCTGAGGATCAAGGAAAGGACATCCAGTTCCATGAAAAGCCTGAGAAGGAGGATACCCAGCTAGTGAAAATGGAAGGTGTATTCAGCCAGCTGTTACTGGACATGGGCTCAGTATTTGACAGAAGTTTCATCTTCTTCAAGCAGATGCAAAAAGAATTCGACCAATCTTTTCAGACATATTTCATGTCTGACCTGGACTTGAATGAGTCTGTCAGCATGCCAGCCTTACCTGAGCACCCAAGCAGAAAGGAAGGCCCACAGAAAGGCTGGGGGATCCCTGGCTTCTTCCAGACTGTCTTTGACTTCAGCAAGATGGTGTTTGAAGGGGTCAGTGAGGCCATCACCGAGGTACTTGATGAGTACAGAGAGAGCGTAAGAGACGTGCCAGAACAAGCCAAAGGCAAGTGTTAGCTCAAACCAGCACCATGGCACTAAGCCCTTTGGGACTGCTAAGCTATGGTGGATGATCCTTAGTGTGAGGCACTGCAGGAAGCTCTGGAGGTTTTCTAGGCATGGGTCAAAGGCAGCTTCACGGTTAAAGGAAAAGGCACAAATCACCTAGAAACCCCCAAAGAAACATTCCAGGGCTGCTCAGGGTCCCACACAGCCTAATTTTCATGGCAATTCTCAAAGCAGTTGCAGGAGTTCCTCAGGAGGTGCTCATGAGGCTGGCTGGCAGGCCTGACCTCAGTGCTTGTTGGCACGTTTGTGTCACATCAGGCTGACATCTCTGCCGTGCTTGGAAACTGGGGTCACCCTGGGGCATGGCAAAGTGTAGCCCTGTCCTCGCCAAATGGCCCCGGGCAGCTGCTGGGCAGTGTGCCAATGAAAAACAGAGCAGCCATTGGGTTTTGCAGTGATCAGAACAGTTCCTGGCACAGCACTGATTTCAGGTGGTAACTCTCAGGGGAGGAACCCCCCAACTTGTAGAATATAAATCAGCCCTATCCTTGGTGTCTTATTAGTGCAAAGAGAAGACAATAGAAACAGCACCCAGGAGGTGCTGGTCTGTAAGTGCAGCAGGAATACACTCTGCTGTCCCCTAGCTCTCCATGATTAGGAAACATCTTGACTTCAAAGAGTCCAAAAGCCCTTACCAGAGCTGGCATGTTGTAGACAGAATGTGTGATAGTCTCAGCAATGGTTTGGCTGTCAGTGGGGCATGTGCTGCTGAGCCTTTGTAAGGGGATAGAGCACAGTGCCAGGAGCTCCCTGAAAGCAACCATGATGTGTGTCTCCTCCTGACTTCTAATTTTTAACCACAGAAGAACAGAACTGTTTGGCTTGGAAAAGTCCTCTAAGATCATTGAGTCCAACCATCAACCCAGCACTACCATAGCCACCAAACCCTGCCCCCAGGTGCCATGGCCACACAGTTCTTGAACACCTCCAGGCATGGGGACTCCACCACCTCCCTGGGCAGCCTCTGCCAGTCCCTGACCACTCTGGCAGCAAAGAAATTTTTCTTCATCTCCAACCTAAGCCTCCCCTGGCACAACTCCAGGCCAGTTCCTCTCCATCACCTGAGACTAAGGAGCAGAGCCCAAGCCCCACCTGGCTCCAGCCTCCTCTCAGGGAGCTGCAGAGAGCAATGAGGTCTCCCTCAGCCTCCTCTTCTCCACACTCAACACCCCCAGCTCCCTCAGCTGCTCCTCCCCAGCCCTGCTCTCCAGACCCTTCCCCAGCTTGGTTGCCCTTCTCTGGACCTGCTCCAGCCCTCAATGTCCTTGTAGTGAGAGGCCCAGAGCTGACCCTTGTATATGAGATGTGGCCTTACCAGTGCCCAGTACAGTGGCACAATCCCTGCCCTGCTCCTGCTGGCCACACCATTGCTGATCCAGGCCAGGAGGCTGCTTTATGATTCTTATATGTTATATGTAAATGTACAAGGTTTTGTTTCTGAGGGGGTAGGATGTGGCTTTATGCCAGATAGTCCAAGGGCAGGAAATTGCATTCTAGCAAACAGAGAAGGTTACAAAAGAATGTTTACCAAGACCTTAAGCTCAGTGCAGTCTGAAATGCTTCATTGCAGATGCTGACAGGAGGGGCATGTTCTCCAAACCTGCATCAGGGCACAGGAGACCTCTGTGCAGGGAGCTTGGGGAGAGCTCCCCTGGGTGCCCACAGTTCCAGGAGAGATGCCAGACATGCCAAGACAATCTTCTGCATGGTAAAGTGCTGCGTTCTGACTTGCTGCTCTTCTGGGATGCCTTGAGCCCTGCTTGGGAGATTTTGAGGCTGTCATTTTCTCCTGTTCCTGCAATGTGGAATTCAGCTTCTGTCAGTGAGGTGTTGCTGTAGCTGAGGACCAAAACCCTCTTCTTTATTCCAGACAGTTTGCATTGTCCTTCCTCACTGCCTCCGCAGAGGGTCAGTGTAACGCAGCTGCTAACGCTGCTGGAAGCCCCAAGGGGAGTTCCAGGCTGGCTAACAACACGCTCACACTGTCAGAGCTGCCATCCTGCAGAGAAGCATCAGGCAGGCAGCAGCTGACCCCGCCTGGCTGCAGGGGCTCTGAGCAGAAAGTGGGAAGCTCAGACTCCTGGGCCAAAGGGGGCTGCTTGCCAGTATGCAAACAGGTGGCAAAGCCCTGGCATGCAGCCTTCCTCAGCACCTGCAAAGAAATTCAGTCACAGAATCCTGGAATTGTTTGGGTTGGGAAAGCCCTCCAAGACCATCCAGTCCAACCATCCACCCAACACCACCGTGGCCACTAAGCCATGTCACCAGGTGCCACGGCCACAGCTTTCTGGAACACCTCCAGGGATGGGGACTCCACCACCTCCCTGGGCAGCCTCTGACAATCCCTGACCACTCCTGCAGCAAAGACACTTTCCCTCATCTCCAGCCTAGGCTGACTTTGCTCCTCCAGTCCTTGCCTTGTGGTCCACATATTTGGGAAGGCCTGACAATGGAATCTGAGCAATTAACAGAAGCTAATGGCTAGGGAGAATATGGGGTTGCTGTAGATAAAAACTACCAGTGCTTATTTAGCAGTAACAGAAGCTCTCTCGCTATGGAATGTGATACAAACCTTAAAGTACTTGGAAAATCACTGGACTCCAGCAAATGGGATAATGGAGCCATGTAGTCACTAAGAGTCTAAACTAAATCTACCAAAGCAAGCCAGTAATAATAACAATGATAATGATAATGATAAGCATAATTTAGGCACTAATTCCAGCCCTGCCCCCTTGCTAGCCTCTGTTACAGATTTCTAGACTTCAATAAAAAGCTGAGGTGCAAGCCCCTGCTTTCCTAAAAGCTTGATGCCATCTGTCTTGTCCAACAGACTGCCCAAACGTTCCTGAGCTGCACATCAAGCTTGATGAAGCCTTTAAGCTGGTCAATGTCTCGGGGGAGCAGTATGAGCAGATCCTGCAGGTGGTTCAGCGCCACACAGAAGACACTTCCTACTTGTTGAACAAAATGAAGGAAAGGTTTGGGTGGGTGTCTGAGTTATCCAACATGACCATTGGACCAGAGAACATTTTCAATATAGTTAAGGTAAGAATTGCTACTGCACAGTGCTCCCTCTGACCTGTGCTTTGCTTGCAGTCATCCCCTTGGGCACTGTGGCTGTTTGCCCACCTGTGTTCTTTGGGGTTTACAACACTGAGTTCCTACTCATCCTGAACTCAAGCATGCTTGATAACCCCTCTGTGAGCTGAAACTCCAGGGATTAGCAACTCTTCCTTAAATCCTTTTGGCTGACAGGCTAACCTGAATCCCTGGCAGGTGACAGTGTACTGACACTATCGCTCTGACCAGCCCCAGCCTACCTTCACTGCACCACTCAGGATGCATCCTCACTAGGTCACTGCACACAAGCTGTATGTCTCTGTCTGTGCCTCCACAGCTCAAAGGAGGCAAAGGTTATGCAGACAATCCATATCTTTTAGAGCATCTCTCACTGTTCCCATAAACACAGTATCACAGTATCACAAAGGTTGGAAGAGACCTCAAGGATCATCGAGTCCAACCTGTCACCACAGACCTCATGACTAGAATACATGATGATTGACTGCATCTCAGACACAAGAACATATCCAGGAGAAATCCTGAGTGAGGGACAAATCCTATTCTCCAGTCCTACTCAGAAATCCACTGCACTACCACCACGACAAGAACTTGATAGAAACCCATTCTGCAACCCACCATGAAAGCACCATGTCAGGAAGAGAAGGGGACAGGCAATACCTAAGCACAACACTCCCAACCGAGTCTAAGCTACCTGCTGTAGAAAAACAGAGCTACAGAACACAGCCTGGGTTAGAGAAACACAGAGGAATGAATAACTTCAGCCACATAAACTCTGCCTTGAAATCACAAGAATATATCTGGTTGGAAGCTCTTTCTAGATGTAATTCACAGAATTAATATTGATGTAATGCTTTAATATGGTCTTGGATATCAGCTCTTCCCACCACCTACACTAAGTTCAGTCCCCCACTGTCTCTTCAGAAGAAAGAGGACAATCTAAAACAGTCCTCTATTTTAATCTCCCCCTGTGTTTTCCCCTCTTCCTTCCAGTGCCTGAAGGGATCCTACAGGAAGGCTGCAGAGAAACCTTTCATGAGGGTGTCTAGAGACAGGACAAAGGGGAATGGTTTGAAGCTGAGGAAGAGCAGGGTTAGATTGGGGCTGATGAAGAAGTTCTTCAGTAGGAGGGTGGTAAGACTCTGGAATAGGCTGTCCAGGGAGTCTGTGGATGCCTCCTCCCTGGAGGTGTTTAAGGCCAGGTTGGATAAGGCAGTGACATCTAGTTGAGAGGTGTTCCTGCCCAAGGCTGGGAGGTTGGAGTAGATGAGCTCTGAGGTCCCTACCGACCTGAGCCATTCTAGGTTCTGTGGTTAAGGACAGAGGGCAAAGCAGGGGTAAACCAAACTGAAAGCATGCAGGGGCTTGCAGTGCCTACTGATCTGTTCTCTTCTAGGTGGTACCTGGGGATTCCTCCAGCAAGAATGAAACCGTGGTGGACGTGAATGTTCTGACTTCACCTACTTTCACCATTACAGTTCCTCCCAACCTGGACCCAAAGAGTCCTGAATTCATTGAGTACATAGCTGGAAGAGCACTACAACTATACAAGCAGAATTTTTAAGCAGTAAGTTCATTCCTTCTCTTTTCCTAGAGAATTCATCACAGGTGCCTGCAGTTCCAGCAGGTGGTGCACACAAACCTGTGCCCTCAGAAATCACTGATCAACCTGAGCATCATGGGAAAGGAAAGCAAATGCTCAGTGCTCCAGCCTGCAAGGCACAGTGATGATAATGATGATGATGATGATGATGATATTAAAAGCTTTGAATTATTTAACTGTTAAACTCTTGATCTTGAAATCACATCTAGCATGAGGCAATGTGATGGGAAATACTCCTTAAGAAGAGAATTGCTTGACAGCCACAGTCCAGAGCCTTGGCATCAGAGCTCGTGTCACTGTGTTTGTTAACCACAAAGGAACTGGAATCACCACAGTTCATCACGGGCTTGATTTCCAGTGGTGTTTACAAGTATGCTCCGTGTCCCTGCCCATGGCAGGGGCATTGGAACTAGATGATCCTTGTGGTCCCTTCCAACCCTGACTGGTACTATAATACTATATTATTTTTGATGATAAAGGGGTGCAAAGTTAGGATCACCACCAGGACTTGAAATCTCCAGCTAAGAGTGTTGACAATCAGCAGTCTCACTCCTAGAAACATGCACAGCAAGATCCTGCCCAAGGGCTTCTCACCATGTCTGTGGGAAGGGCTCAGAGAGGCCACTCTCCGTGCCTAAGAAATCTCCAGATGGGGAAGGAAGAACCAGTCAGAGAGGCAGGGGAAAAGAATCCTCCATATCCTCTAACCTCAGAGGCAATGTCCAGGAAAGACAGGGTGGTTTCAGGTGGCATCACGCTCCTGTGGGGAAAGCCAAGGGGCTCTGGGATGCACAGTTATGGTGGCCCCCAACTCCCACAGCTGGCTCTTGCAGTGGCCAGAGCCACAGTGAGACCTACTGACAAACCACTGCAGTGTCTCCCCAGTCTTCTGAGGAGGAACCAGATTGGGACATTGCTCCTTTGTAGGTCACCTCAGCAGGTGAAGCATGACCTGAAGACACAGAGAGTCTCAGAAGGCACATGAGAAGGATTTGACATTAACAATGCAGGTGCAGACAACTGCAGCATTGAAGACTGGCTGTGGGTATTCTCCTGAGGTCAGACTCACCATTTTTAAGCAGATGAAAGAAATCACTTCAGCATTTTCAGCAGAGAGGCTGAGGTGGGCTGCAGAATGTAGACAGAAGGTAATAAACCTCAGTGTGAGCTTTGCTTAAGCAAGTCCCAGTGAAATGCTGTGTCAATTTACCTAATCAGCCCTGCTAAGTGTCTGCATTTTAAACACATCACAGAGCAGGCTCAGCACAGCTCCTCCACGCTCTGCACTAAGAACTCCCTGCAGCTGATACACAGTTATTGATGAGACAGACACCCTCAGATCATGCAAGACTATTCCTTAAGGCCTCATAATGACAAGATTCACTTCCTTTGCTGGTTATGACTTGTAGCCTGGATCTCAGTATGATACTCCATACCTTGTGTAGCCATTCCACAGCTGGGAAAAGCGAGTGGCATCCATTTCCAAATCACAATACATTCTACAGTCAGTTTGCATAAGAGACTGAGGTACCTGACAGTGTGGCAAAAGCAGAGCTACAACTCCACAAGAAAAGGAAAACAGGGCAGGGACTGGCTGGAAAGTAGCCCTGAGGAGAGAGACTTGGGGGTGCTGGTGGACAAAAAGCTCAACAGGAGCTCTCAGTGTGCACTTGCAGCCCGCAAAGCCAATCAGCTCCTGGGCTGCAGCAGGAGAAGTGTGGCCAGCAGGGCAAGGGAGGTGATCCTCCCCCTCTACTCAGCCCTGGTGAGACCCCACCGGGAGTACTGTGTCCAGTTCTGGAGCCCCTATTACAAGAGGGATGTGGAGGTGCTGGAAGGTGTCCAGAGCAGGGCCAGGAGGATGATCAGAGGGCTGGAGCACCTCTCCTGTGAGGACAGACTGAAGGAGTTGGGGCTGTTCAGTCTGCAGAAGAGAAGGCTCCCAGGTGACCTCATTGTGGCCTTCCAGTATCTGAAGGGGGCCTACAGGAAGGCTGGGGAGGGACTGCTCAGGATCTCAGGCAGTGATAGGACTAGGGGGAATGGAATGAAGCTGGAGGTGGGGAGATTGAGGCTGGAGGGGAGGAGGAAGTTCTTCCCCATGAGAGTGGTGAAGCCCTGGAATGGGTTGTGCAGGGAGGTGGTCGAGGCCCTGTCCCAGGAGGTGTTTAAGCCCAGGCTGGATGAGGCTCTGGGCAGCCTGATCTAGTGTGGGGTGTCCCTGCCCATGGCAGGGGGGTTGGAACTAGATGATCCTTGTGGTCCCTTCCAACCCTGACTGATACTATGAAACTATGAAACTATCTATAAGAGGGGGGAAAAAATGCCTTTCTTGTCTGGATTTTCTGTCACGTGTGTTTCTGACACATTCCACATGTATTTGTTTTTCTCACATCCTTTTCTCAGCCCCAAATCAAATTGCTGATATCTTTTTTACTCCTAGGAAAGAAGATCTGTGAAATCTTTCTTCCTGCAACCCAGTGTCTAGTCCTTATGTGAAACACCCTGAGCTCCACACACAACTACCTGTTAAACAGCTATGGGTAAAGCAGTTGCATGTAAATGAAATGTTGTGTAGCCAATACTGTGACATGTGAGCTAGAAACCAATGACTGTAGAAATCTAACTCAAATCAAGCTTTAAATCACCTTTAATATTAAATGTTAGTAATGTGTTTGATTAAGTACTCTTTGGTGACCTGCTATAGCCCTGGTTATGCAGACTGAAGAAAATAACTGAAGGAAATCATCAGCTGTAAGTGTAGAAACAATTCCTACCTGCACACTTAGACTCAAAGACACTATTAAGACTTTCCAAGCCTGGTCCCTACAGATGTTGCACACCCAGCCAAGTCCCAGTGAACCAGTTTTGCACACACATCTAGCACAGTATTTTCCAATGAAAGGATTCCATTTCCTCTTCCACTTGCTTTTGATGTTTATTGCATATGCAGTAGTAAGTCCTGTGGTGTTTCTGATTTGTGCTTCACCTGTGGAATTATTGTTTTTTAATTAAGGAGGGAGCATGTCATCAGAAGGGCTGTTTGGTTTTGCTACATTACACACGTCAGTTTCCAATAGCATCTGCAAATCCCAATAAAGGTCAAGAACCAACTCTCTCAGAAGCAGAGCTCCAGGCGGTCTGGTTTCATTTGCTGTGCCTGGCACTGCTAAGCATTTCTGCACATGTCCAACGAGACCTTTGCTATGCACTCTGTGTTCACTGCCAGTGCCCAAACCCCTCTCTTAGACCTTGGACAAAGAACTGGACCCCATGACACCATTCCTTTTCCTTTGCTTCTGCACCCGCAAGCCAGCACACAGCTTCAGACAAGGGAAAGGGCCATTTCGTTGTTTTAATCCGTGGGAAGCAGACGTTTTCCTACCTGCTCTAAGAAAAGCAAACATTTTCTAATCCCCTGTCCTCTGCTCCACCCAAACATCACTGCACATGCCTGTCTCACAGGCTCCTCATGGCGAGGGGGTAGCACCCTGAACTCCTGCGGCACACCGGCTGCCAGAGCTGGCAGCTCCCCCCGAGCGTCAGCGGAGCCCTGCTGCTGAGCTCTGCTGACAGCCCCTGCGCTGTCCGACAGCGGGACACGCCTCGGGAGCTCCCCGCGGAGCAGGACAGGCCCCGTGGTGCGGAGCACACCATGCCTAGGGGCTGGGCCGCGGGGCCAGAGCAGGAGCTATGGAGCGCTTCCAGTGGGAGGCTGCCAAGGGCAGAAGGGGAGCGGGCAGCAGAGTGAGCAGGCAGCAGGGGAGCGGGCAGCAGAGTGAGCGGGCAGCAGGGGAGCAGGCAGCAGGGGAGCGGGCAGCAGGGGAGCGGGCAGCAGAGGAGCGGGCAGCAGGGGAGCGGGCAGCAGAGTGAGCGGGCAGCAGGGGAGCGGGCAGCAGGGGAGCGGGCAGCAGAGTGAGCGGGCAGCAGGGGAGCGGGCAGCAGGGGAGCGGGCAGCAGAGGGAGCGGGCAGCAGGGGAGCGGGCAGCAGAGTGAGCGGGCAGCAGGGGAGCGAGCAGCAGAGTGAGCGGGCAGCAGAGGGAGCGGGCAGCAGGGGAGCGGGCAGCAGAGGAGTGGGCAGCAGGGGAGCGGGCAGCAGAGGAGTGGGCAGCAGGGGAGCGGGCAGCAGGGGAGCGGGCAGCAGAGGGAGCGGGCAGCAGGGGAGCGGGCAGCAGAGTGAGCGGGCAGCAGGGGAGCGGGCAGCAGGGGAGCGGGCAGAAGAGTGAGCGGGCAGCAGGGGAGCGGGCAGCAGAGTGAGCGGGCAGCAGAGGAGCGGGCAGCAGGGGAGCGGGCAGCAGGGGAGCGGGCAGCAGAGTGAGCGGGCAGCAGAGGAGCGGGCAGCAGAGGGAGCGGGCAGCAGGGGAGCGGGCAGCAGAGTGAGCGGGCAGCAGGGGAGCGGGCAGCAGAGTGAGCGGGCAGCAGAGGGAGCGGGCAGCAGGGGAGCGGGCAGCAGGGGAGCGGGCAGCAGAGTGAGCGGGCAGCAGAGGAGCGGGCAGCAGAGGGAGCGGGCAGCAGGGGAGCGGGCAGCAGAGTGAGCGGGCAGCAGGGGAGCGGGCAGCAGAGTGAGCGGGCAGCAGAGGGAGCGGGCAGCAGGGGAGCGGGCAGCAGAGTGAGCGGGCAGCAGAGTGAGCGGGCAGCAGGGGAGCGGGCAGCAGGGGAGCGGGCAGCAGAGTGAGCGGGCAGCAGAGGAGCGGGCAGCAGAGGGAGCGGGCAGCAGGGGAGCGGGCAGCAGAGTGAGCGGGCAGCAGGGGAGCGGGCAGCAGAGTGAGCGGGCAGCAGAGGGAGCGGGCAGCAGGGGAGCGGGCAGCAGAGTGAGCGGGCAGCAGGGGAGCGGGCAGCAGGGGAGCGGGCAGCAGAGGAGCGGGCAGAAGAGTGAGCGGGCAGCAGAGTGAGCGGGCAGCAGGGGAGCGGGCAGCAGGGGAGCGGGCAGCAGAGGAGCGGGCAGAAGAGTGAGCGGGCAGCAGGGGAGCGGGCAGCAGGGGAGCGGGCAGCAGAGGAGCGGGCAGAAGAGTGAGCGGGCAGCAGGGGAGCGGGCAGCAGAGGAGCGGGCAGCAGGGGAGCGGGCAGCAGAGGAGCGGGCAGAAGAGTGAGCGGGCAGCAGAGTGAGCGGGCAGCAGAGTGAGCGGGCAGAAGAGTGAGCGGGCAGCAGAGTGAGCGGGCAGCAGGGGAGCGGGCAGCAGAGTGAGCGGGCAGCAGGGGAGCGGGCAGCAGAGGAGCGGGCAGCAGAGTGAGCGGGCAGCAGGGGAGCGGGCAGAAGAGTGAGCGGGTAGCAGGGGAGCGGGCAGCAGAGTGAGCGGGCAGCAGGGGAGCGGGCAGCAAGGGAGCGGGCAGCAGAGTGAGCGGGCAGCAGGGGAGCGGGCAGCAGAGTGAGCGGGCAGCAGAGTGAGCGGGCAGCAGGGGAGCGGGCAGCAGAGTGAGCGGGCAGCAGGGGAGCGGGCAGCAGGGGAGCGGGCAGAAGAGTGAGCGGGCAGCAGGGGAGCGGGTAGCAGAGGAGCGGGCAGCAGAGTGAGTGGGCAGCAGGGGAGCGGGCAGCAGGGGAGCGGGCAGCAGAGTGAGCGGGCAGCAGGGGAGCGGGCAGCAGGGGAGCGGGCAGCAGAGTGAGCGGGCAGCAGGGGAGAGGGCAGCAGAGGAGCGGGCAGCAAGGGAGCGGGCAGCAGAGTGAGCGGGCAGCAGAGTGAGCGGGCAGCAGGGGAGAGGGCAGCAGAGTGAGCGGGCAGCAGAGGGAGCGGGCAGCAGAGCGAGCGGGCAGCAGAGTGAGCGGGCAGCAGGGGAGAGGGCAGCAGAGTGAGCGGGCAGCAGGGGAGCGGGCAGCAGAGCGAGCGGGCAGAAGAGTGAGCGGGCAGCAGAGGAGTGGGCAGCAGGGGAGCGGGCAGCAGGGGAGCGGGTAGCAGAGGAGTGGGCAGCAGGGGAGCGGGCAGCAGGGGAGCGGGCAGCAGAGTGAGCGGGCAGCAGAGGAGCGGGCAGCAGGGGAGAGGGCAGCAGAGTGAGCGGGCAGCAGAGTGAGCGGGCAGCAGAGGAGCAGGCAGCAGAGTGAGTGGGCAGCAGGGGAGCGGGCAGCAGAGGAGCGGGCAGCAGGGCAGCGGGCAGCAGGGGAGCGGGCAGCAGGGGAGCGGGCAGCAGGGGAGTGGGCAGCAGGGGAGCGGGCAGCAGAGGAGTGGGCAGCAGGGGAGCGGGCAGCAGAGGAGTGGGCAGCAGGGGAGCGGGCAGCAGGGGAGCGGGCAGCAGAGGGAGCGGGCAGCAGGGGAGCGGGCAGCAGAGTGAGCGGGCAGCAGAGGGAGCGGGCAGCAGAGGAGTGGGCAGCAGAGTGAGCGGGCAGCAGAGGGAGCGGGCAGCAGGGGAGCGGGCAGCAGAGGAGTGGGCAGCAGGGGAGCGGGCAGCAGGGGAGCGGGCAGCAGAGGGAGCGGGCAGCAGGGGAGCGGGCAGCAGAGTGAGCGGGCAGCAGAGGGAGCGGGCAGCAGGGGAGCGGGCAGCAGAGTGAGCGGGCAGCAGGGGAGCGGGCAGCAGGGGAGCGGGCAGCAGAGTGAGCGGGCAGCAGAGGAGCGGGCAGCAGGGGAGAGGGCAGCAAAGTGAGCGGGCAGCAGAGTGAGCGGGCAGCAGAGGAGCAGGCAGCAGGGGAGCGGGCAGCAGAGGAGCAGGCAGCAGAGTGAGCGGGCAGCAGGGGAGCGGGCAGCAGGGGAGCGGGCAGGAGAGGAGTGGGCAGCAGGGGAGCGGGCAGCAGAGGAGCAGGCAGCAGAGTGAGCGGGCAGCAGAGGGAGCGGGCAGCAGGGGAGCGGGCAGCAGAGTGAGCGGGCAGAAGAGTGAGCGGGCAGCAGGGGAGCGGGGCAGCAGGGGAGCGGGCAGAAGAGTGAGCGGGCAGCAGGGGAGCGGGCAGCAGAGCGAGCGGGCAGCAGAGTGAGCGGGCAGCAGGGGAGCGAGCAGCAGAGTGAGCGGGCAGCAGGGGAGCGGGCAGCAGGGGAGCGGGCAGCAGAGGAGTGGGCAGCAGGGGAGCGGGCAGCAGGGGAGCGGGCAGCAGAGGGAGCGGGCAGCAGGGGAGCGGGCAGCAGAGTGAGCGGGCAGCAGGGGAGCGAGCAGCAGAGTGAGCGGGCAGCAGAGGGAGCGGGCAGCAGGGGAGCGGGCAGCAGAGTGAGCGGGCAGCAGGGGAGCGGGCAGCAGGGGAGCGGGCAGAAGAGTGAGCGGGCAGCAGGGGAGCGGGCAGCAGAGTGAGCGGGCAGCAGAGTGAGCGGGCAGCAGGGGAGCGAGCAGCAGAGTGAGCGGGCAGCAGGGGAGCGGGCAGCAGGGGAGCGAGCAGCAGAGTGAGCGGGCAGCAGGGGAGCGGGCAGCAGGGGAGCGGGCAGAAGAGTGAGCGGGCAGCAGGGGAGTGGGCAGCAGAGTGAGCGGGCAGCAGGGGAGCGAGCAGCAGGGGAGAGGGCAGAAGAGTGAGCGGGCAGCAGGGGAGCGGGCAGCAGAGTGAGCGGGCAGCAGGGGAGCGGGCAGCAGAGTGAGCGGGCAGCAGAGTGAGCGGGCAGCAAGGGAGCGGGCAGCAGAGTGAGCGGGCAGCAGGGGAGCGGGCAGCAGAGTGAGCGGGCAGAAGAGTGAGCGGGCAGCAGGGGAGCGGGTAGCAGAGGAGCGGGCAGCAGGGGGAGCGGGCAGCAGGGGGAGCGGGCAGCAGGGGGAGCGGGCAGCAGGGGAGCGGGCAGCAGAGTGAGCGGGCAGCAAGGGAGCGGGCAGCAGAGTGAGCGGGCAGCAGGGGAGCGGGCAGCAGAGTGAGCGGGCAGCAGAGTGAGCGGGCAGCAGGGGAGCGGGCAGCAGAGTGAGCGGGCAGCAGGGGAGCGGGCAGCAGGGGAGCGGGCAGAAGAGTGAGCGGGCAGCAGGGGAGCGGGCAGAAGAGTGAGCGGGCAGCAGAGTGAGCGGGCAGCAGAGGAGCGGGCAGCAGAGTGAGCGGGCAGCAGGGGAGCGGGCAGCAGAGTGAGCGGGCAGCAGGGGAGCGGGCAGCAGGGGAGCGGGCAGCAGAGGAGCGGGTAGCAGAGGCAGCGGGCAGCAGGGGAGCGAGCAGCAGAGTGAGCGGGCAGCAGGGGAGCGGGCAGCAGAGTGAGCGGGGAGCAGGGGAGCGGGCAGCAGAGTGAGCGGGGAGCAGAGGGAGGGGGCAGCAGGGGAGCGGGCAGCAGAGTGAGCGGGGAGCAGGGGAGCGGGCAGCAGAGGCAGCGGGCAGCAGTATGAGCGGGCAGCAGAGTGAGCGGGCAGCAGGGGAGCGGGCAGCAGAGGAGCGGGGTAGCAGAGGGAGCGGGCAGCAGGGGAGCGGGCAGCAGGGGAGCGGGCAGCAGAGGGAGCGGGCAGCAGGGGAGCGGGCAGCAGGGGAGCGGGCAGCAGAGGGAGGGGGCAGCAGGGGAGCGGGCAGCAGAGGAGCGGGTAGCAGAGGGAGCGGGCAGCAGGGGAGAGGGCAGCAGGGGAGCGGCCCCCAGCAGCCCGGCCCCCAGCAGCCCTGCGCCTCCGCGTCGCGACACTGACACGACAGCTGCGGCCTCGCTGTGGCGCTTCGGGCCCCCGCAGGCCTGCCCTGCGGCGGGGGCCTCAGCCGATGCCAGCCGCGGGGGGGCCACAGAGGCGGCTGGGAAGAAGAGGAGCTGGCAGCCATGAAGCGCAGCGCCCAGGGGCCCTGGGCGCGAACGACAGCCAATGAGGGAGGCAGGTGGCGGTTACGTCCTACTCGCGCGCCCTCGGCGGCGCTTGGCGGGAACGGCGGCGCCGGGCAGCGGCAGCGGCTGCGGGGGGGAGGAAGGTGCCCGGGGGGGGAGGAAGGTGCCCGGGGGGGGAGGAAGGTGCCCGGGGGGGGAGGAAGGTGCCCGGGGGGGGAGGAAGGTGCCCGGGGGGGGAGGAAGGTGCCCGGGGGGGGAGGAAGGTGCCCGGGCGGGCCCGCAGCTTGCCCGCAGCTTGGCGCTTTGCCGCCTCCCGCACGACATGCTTGCCGACGGGGAGCTGCCGGGCGCCGGCCCGGAGCCCGCAGAGCTGCAGTACCTGCGGCAGGTCCAGCACATCCTGCAGCACGGCCACCGCAAGGAGGATCGCACCGGCACCGGCACCCTCTCGGTCTTCGGCATGCAGGCGCGGTACAGCCTAAGAGGTCGGCACCACTGCGGCCCGCGGCCCCTGCCCCATGCCCCCCTTGCCCCCAGCCGTGCCCGGCGCCGCGGGGGCAGGAAGCCATCTCCTGCCCGGGGATGTCTCACTCGCACCGGCGGAGACCGAGGCCTGGCTGCGCTGAGGGACTCGGAGCCCACTCCTGCGGCCCCTTGGCCCTCTCCCTCGCCGGCAGCCTGCGGCGGCTCGGGCCCCTGCTCTCTCCCGGCCAGCCCCATGGCGGTGGCCCGATGAAGGACGGGATTAGAGCTTCCTACCGCCCGTGCCGGGCGCTCCTGCCCTTCTCGCGTAGTAGGAAGAACGGTTGTGAAATAGATTGGTCCAAAATGTTTCCCTGTAGCCCTGGCTGCCTGCTGCGAGTGCCCGCACTCCCCTTCCGACGTGCGCCCCGTGTGCCCGCGGCGGAGCTCCCCCGGCAGGTGGTCCTGGTCTGACCCCCGCCAGGGCACGACTCTGGCCTGCGCTGGCATCAGTGTGCCCGCTGACAGCACTGCCCTCCCAGTCGCGACCTGCTGGCAAGCCGCTGGTCGCCTCTGACTCTCTGAAACTCTCTTCCAGATCAGTTTCCACTGCTAACGACAAAGAGAGTGTTCTGGAAGGGAGTGCTGGAGGAGCTGCTGTGGTTCATCAAGGTTCGGTGTTTGGGTGCCTTGGGGGAGGGTGCCTGGGAGCAGTGTCAGCAGAGCGCAGTGGGTCACGGCGTTTGTGCCGGCTGCAGGGCATCCCGGTTGGCAGAACAGAGGAGGTGCAACCATGTGATGGAGGTGACAGGTGCTGGAAGGCCATTATCTTCACAGTATCACAGTATCACTTAGGTTGGAAGAGACCTCGAGGATCATCGAGTCCAACCTATCAACACAGACCCCATGACTAGACCATGGCACCAAGTGCCACATCCAATCCCCTCTTGAACACCTCCAGGGATGGGGAGCACATCTTGAACACCTCCCTGGGCAACCCGTTCCAATGACGAACGACTCGGTGAAGAACTTCCTCCTCACCTCGAGTCTGAACCTCCCCTGGCACAGCTTGAGACTGTGTCCTCTTGTTCTGGTGCTGGCTGCCTGGGAGAAGAGAACAACCCCTTCCTGGCTACAACCTCCCTTCAGGTAGTTGTAGAGGGCAATGAGGTCACCCCTGAGCCTCCTCTTCTCCAGGCTAAACAATCCCAGCTCCCTCAGCCTCTCCTCACAGGGCTGTGCTCCAGACCCCTCCCCAGCTTTGTTGCCCTTCTCTGGACACGCTCAAGTGTTTCGATGTCCTTCCTAAACTGAGGGGCCCAGAACTGGACACAGGACTCAAGGTGTGGCCTAACCAAAGCAGAGTACAGGGGCACAAGGACTTCCCTGCTCCTGCTGGCCACACTATTCCTAATGCAGGCCAGGATGCTATTGGCCCTCCTGGCCCCCTGGGCACACTGCTGGCTCATGTTCAGGCAGCTGTCAATCAGCACACCCAGGTCCCTCTCCATTTGGCAGCTCTCAGCCACTCTGACCCCAGCCTGTAGCTCTGCATGGGATTGCCGTAGCCAAAGTGCAGCCCCTGGCACTTGGACTTGTTGAATGCCATCCTGTTGGCCTCTGCCCATCTGTCCAGTCGGTCAAGGTCCCTCTGCAGAGCCCTTCTGTCCTCTAACTGACCAACATCTGCCCCTAACTTTGTGTCATCTGCAAACTTGCTGATGACTGACTCTACCTCTTCATCCAGATCATCAACGAATATGTTGAAGAGGACAGGGCCCAGCACTGATCCCTGGGGCACACCACTGGTGCCTGGCTGCCAGCTGGCTGTGGCACCATTCACCACCACTCTCTGGGCTCAGCCTCCAGCCAGTTCCTAACCCAGCACAGAGTGTAGTGGTCCAATCCACGAGCTGACAGCTTGGCCAGCAGTTTGCTGTGGGGGACAGTGTCAAAGGCCTTGCTGAGGTCCAGGCAGACCACATCCACAGGCCTCCCCACGTCCACCAGACGGGTCATCTGATCATGGAAGGAGATCAGGTTGGAGAGGCAGGACCTGCCCCTCCTAAATCCATGCTGGCTGGACCTGAGCCCTTGGCCATCCTTCAGGTGCAGTTATTGCCCCCAGGATAATCTGCTCCATCACTTCCCCTGGCACTGAGGTCAGGCTGCCAGGCCTGGAGTTTCCAGGTTCCTCCATCCGACCCTTCTTGTGGATGGGGCCCACGTTGGCCAGTTTCAGTCACCTGGGACCTCACCTGTGAGCCATTTTAGTGGAGACAGTGGCATTGTTAGCAATCAGAAGAGTTTTCCTTCTCTTTTGAAGGGAAATAGTCTGAAATAGTGAGAGTGTTTGCCAGTTCGACTCTGCTCCAGTTGTAAAGCCTTTTAGTAGTGTCTGGATAAGAAGTGATGATATGAAGTAGATTGTAGGCAATTTAATGGTCTGCTTTTTAGTGTTGAGATAGCTTGTTGTGAACAGAAACAAGCAGCATGGAACCAGAGGTGAAGTGGGCCTGGTGTAACACTTGGGTTTTTAGTAGCAACCCCCTGAGAGCTAACAGAGCTGACAGCTGTAGTTAGAGTATGAGAGTTGGACTATAGATAGCGATGCAAATGTTCCTTTATGAACTGCAGCATTGTACAGGGATGGAAAGTCTGCCTACCCTTTTGCTAGATGGCAGGACTCAAACACACTCATTCCTGTCAGTCACTGTTTTCCAAGTACAAAAGGCTAGATGCTCCCCCAGCAGGACTGTCTCTGTGTGGGCTTTTGAGGGCACTGGTCTGCCCACGTTGCAGAACTCAGTGAGGTTCCTCTGATCATTTTCTGGAAAGGACTTTCAACACCTTCAGCTCACTGCAGTAGCTTGGCCATAAAGCTTTTGTCAAGTCTTGTTCTCTGCAGATGTGTGCCACAGGTGGCCTTGAGGATGTAGTTTGTGCATTCCCAAAGCTGGGAGAGCCCTGAGTTAAATAACAAGAGGGTGACCCTTCAGAGTCCATCCTGGGCTGCTGCTCCACGTGCAAGACCTTTGTACAGTCAGCCTGGGCATCCTTTGTAAGAAGAGGAGTCGTGCAGGCTAGCACAGCTTCCCACTGCTGTTTCAGAGCATGTCCCCTGTGCTGGGGGGAGGAGGTAGATGTGTTCCTGTCTGTGTGTTGTAGGGTTCTACAAATGCTCAAGAGCTCTCTGCCAAAGGAGTGAAGATTTGGGATGCTAATGGATCCCGTGAGTTCCTGGATAAGCAGGGTTTCAGCACCAGAGAGGAGGGGGATTTGGGCCCAGTGTATGGTTTCCAGTGGAGGCACTTTGGAGCAGAATACAAAGATATGCACACAGGTAATCACATGCAAATAGTCTTGACTGCTTGGTGAGACCTTGGACACCTCGCTTGCAGCTGGAAGCCTGGGTGGAATGGGACTGCTCCCAGTGTGCACTGACAGCTACAGTAAGCAGTGTCTGAGAGGCTTAAGTCAATTTTCTCTGTTAATTCAGTCCAATTATTCTGAAAGATGTAGTGTGGTGTATTGTAGGCTGATGTTTGTAGAACTAGTGAATCCTTATGTATAAAGTATATCACATATGGCATTGGGTTGGAAGGCACCCTCAAAGGGCATCTTGTCCAACCCCCCTGCAGTCAGCAGGGACATCTCTGACTAGATCAGGATGCCCAAGACTCCATCAAGTCTAACCTTGAATGTCTCTGGGGACAGGGCCTCAACCACATCCCTGGGCAACCTGTTCCAATATTTCACCACTCTTACTGTGCAGGACCTCCTCCTGATGTCCAACCTAAATCTGCTCTGCTCCAGTTGCAAGCCATTGTCCCTCATCCTGTCCCCACAGCCCCTTCTGAACAGTCCCTCCCCAGCCTGCCTGTGGGTCCTCTGCAGATACTGAAATGCAGCTCTGAGGTCTCCCTGGAACCTTCTCCAGGCTGAGCAGCCCCAACTCTCCAGCTCTCTCAGCCTGTCCCCATAGGGGAGGTTCTCCATCCCTCTGATCATCACACCATCCAATCAACTCAACCATGGCACCAAGGGCCTCATCCAGGCTCTTCTTGAACACCTCCAGCGATGGTGACTCCACCACCTCCCCGGGCAGCCCATCCTTTCTGGGAAGGATTTCGTCCTAACATCAGCCCAAACCTCCCCTGGCACAGCTTGAGACTGTGCCCTCTGTGTGACTGCCCCTTTTGCCAGCTTGGGTCTCCCTCTAACCCCAACTTGTTGTTGCTCTGGTGTTACTAGAGCCAATGAGCTAAGCAGCCATGCTGCTCCAAGGGATGCATCATAGAGGTGAGCAGCAGCTAATGGCTCCTACTCTGGAATCCATGCTAATGGTAAGTTAATTTCTTCCCTAAGTGGAGTAGAGCCCAAATGCACCCTGCCAGCATCAGTGGGAAAGTTTACTGTCCCATGCCATGCATGACCAAAGTTCCTTTCTGGTGCTGAATGCTATGGAAATTTAGTTTCCATGCAGGGCCTTGGGAGTGCTAGGTGCATGCCTCTGCCCATCTGCCAGAAACTGCCTCTGAGCATGCAGAGAATGCTGCCCCTCCCCCTGACCCAGCAGCAGCATTCTGTTTCTGCTTCCAGGAAGGAGCACTGCAGCAGGAGCCAGAGGTGCAATGAGCAATGACTTGATGTCCCCCGGCCTGCCTGACAGGCTTCCTGGCCTCTGTGTTCATGCAGGCTTCTTACTTGGGCTTAAAAAATGTCTAGTCACTCAACCTTGGAATAAAGTGTTCTGAAGAGGAATGGTCTTACTTTGGGGGTGCCAGAGATGGGCAAAGCAGAGGCCAGGGGGAGGGACAGGAAGATACCACTGTGAGAATTCCACAACCCCTGCAGCACACTGAGGAAGGCACAGAGCAGGCTGTGCCTGGAGGTGCCAGCTGGTAACTTCAGTCACTTCCCAGGCTGCAATAAAGATTTCAGAGGTTCTCATTAATGTTTGTGACCTCCTTGCTGTTGCTTAAGCTGTGCAGGGTGATGCCCAGAGGCTGGAGCCAGGCTCTGCTGGGGGATGCCCAATGCCAGCACAAGGGGCAGTGGTGGAAGCTGAGGCAGAGGAAGTGCCATGGGAACAGGAGGAAGGATTTTTCCCCTGTGAGGTGACAGAGCCCTGGAGCAGGCTGCCCAGGGGGGTTGTGGAGTCTCCCTCTCTGGAGATATTCAACCCCCACCTGGATGTGTTCCTGTGTGAGCTGCCCTGGGTGCCCCTGCTCTGGCAGGGGGTTGGACTGGATGAGCTTTGGAGGTCCCTTCCAGCCCCTCACATTCTGTGACTCTGAGAAGAGAGTGCCTCTTTTGAGTGGGATGTGGCTTGTTGCTGTAAGAAAAATACTGCAGCTTGGCTCTGTCTGGCTTAGATCTTCCCTGCTGTCCTTTTCCAGATTACTCCAACCAAGGAGTTGATCAGTTGCAAAAAGTGATTGAGACCATCAGAACCAACCCAGATGACAGGAGGATCATTATGTGTGCCTGGAATCCCAAAGGTACTGAGCAGCAGGCTTGAAGTGAACTCAGAAGCACTCTGTCTTACTGTGTGCTGAACTAGGTTGTGCCAGCAGTCAGTTCTGTTTGCAGTCCTTGCTTATTCTTCATGAAAGTGCCAGGCATGCCCTGAGAGTGCCCAGCAGCTGCAGCTCTGCAGGGCAGAGTCGCCCAGCTGCTGCCAGGTGCTGCCTGCTGCTGCTGCCTGGAAGGGTGAACACCCTCCTGCCAGGAGGTCCCTGGCTCGCTTTCCTCACCCAGCTGCACTTCCACTGTTTGCACTTTTCAGTGCAGATAAACAATCAAAAGATCTTCTGCTTTCTGGTTTTTAAGTATTGATCCTTACTTTTATACCTTGACAAGCAGCAGAGGCAGGCTGCAGTGGGAGGAGAGCAAGATCCTCCCCCCAGGGGACATGGTGCAAGTGGCTCTTCAGGGAGTCTTAGGGGAATGGAGTTTCCTTTAGGCAAATTAGCTGCCTTGCTGAGCTGAGCAAAACCTGGCTGCTGTGCAGCAGCACTGTGCAGACACTTCTGTTGCCACTGCATTTCTGTGTGTTGTGGTTTTCTCTGTTTCATAGGTGTCTGTAGATACCTTAGAGATTGTAAGTCTTGGGCAGCATTATGGCACAGATCTGTACAATACCTGACTGACCTTTCTGCTCATGATAGCCCAGCTTGTCAAAACCCAGATTTACTTGTTTAGACAGCAGCTGCTGTCACACAGGAGCAGAAGCCAGGGAGTGGTAGTGCAGTTGGATTTTCACTGCTGTGCCTCACTGAATGCTTGCTGAGGATGTGCATCACTAATGCTGTTATGGTTCTTCCCTCCCTTCTCTTTCCTGTACTGGAATCCTAGATATCTCTCTGATGGCTCTGCCTCCATGCCATGCCCTGTGCCAGTTCTACGTTCAGGGTGGGGAATTGTCTTGCCAGCTGTACCAGAGGTCTGGAGATATGGGACTGGGAGTGCCTTTCAACATTGCCAGCTATTCACTGCTCACATACATGATTGCCCATGTCACAGGCCTGAAGGTAGGCTGCTCCATCATTGCCCTTCACCTTGTCTGAGAAGGGAAGGACTGAAACATGAGAGTCTGTTCATGTCATGTCCAAGAAGGAACAGAAGGAACATACTGTTGGTGCCTGTGTGAATGGAATGTGAGTTGTCCCTGGGTAGGTGTAAGAGTTCTTCAGTTCAGGTCCAACAGACAGGAGTCTCTCCAGGTGTTTTTAAGTGAGCAGGTCAAAAACTGCCCTGTTGTGCCAGCCTGCTGCCCTGAAGTCTGGGCTGAGCACTTGTCCTTATGGGATAGTAGCATCACAGTGGTCCAGTTTGGTAGCATGTGTTGTTTATTGGGAGCCCACAGCAGCTCAGTGCATGCAAAACTCACTCCTCTTGCTTGAGTGCATGTACAGAATTGCACTAGCAAGGCTTGAGGGCCTGACCCTGCTGCTGCTAGCAGCATGAAGGGGAATTTACAGCAGGGGAGTAGGGAAGAATCTGAGTTGACAGCAGTTGTAGACATGCTTAAGAGACAGGCCAAGGTACTAGACATCCAGGTGAGTTTCACATCATGTATGTAAAACAGCTGCTGCCTCTCAGCCACTCCCTCACAGCTGGGGTGGTTTTTAGCACCTTTTATCCAAGGGCTGATCTCCACTGGTCAGAGGTCAGTAAAGCAGCCAACAAAATTGACCTGAGTTACATAAGATCACTCAGGAGCTGCTAATCATAGAACTTCCAAGCTTGCAGAGCTCATCTGGCTACTTGCAAAGTGCTTTGAGGTTCAGCCTGTGTCTGACCCCTCCACTGCCACAGGCTGTGCTCTTGGGTGGGGCTAAGACAAGCTGTTTGCAACCAGCTTTGGCAAGGTGGAAGAGTTGGATGTCACTGCCCCACCTTTGCACCTCGGTGCTCTGTTCATCTGCTGGAGTATGTTCCTAGCAGGATATCAAAGATGGTTTTGTAAGCTCCTGAAGATGCTGTTCTGTTTTTCACTAGCTGTGCATTGCTCTGGAAGATAATGTCCTTCAGGTCTGCAGGGCTGTCTCGGTGTCCAGCACAGGAGCTGCAGTTACACACTAGCTGCAGGATGCTAAGAATCAGTGCTGGAAGCATTGTAATCTTTTGCCTTCTTGAAACCTGACTCTGAAAACCACTTGTGTTCTCCTCAGCCTGGAGAGTTCATACACACCCTGGGAGATGCTCACATATACCTGAACCACGTGGAGCCTCTCAAACTTCAGGTGAGTGCCTCCTCTTTGTTCCTGTGTCCTTTATCTCCCAGGTTGCCTGCACAAGTTGTGCTGCTATTGCAAAGAGCTTTGTGCTAGTTTAGCTTTTTGTTTTCATTTCTGCCCTAATAATCGTGGTGCCTTATCCCCTGTTCAGCTTGGGTCACAAACTGAAGCACACCACCAGGGTGATTGAAAGGAACATCCCTGTAGTATTCTGGAAGCAAGGCAGAGATCCAGAATCTCTACCTCTACTTCTGACTGCAGCATTCCAAAGCCTTAGGAAACCATTCTGCTAATACAGACAGAATGCAGTGTTTGTGCAGTGCCTCAGAGCAGGGTAACAGCAATTGATGGAGGGCAGCAGGGTGACTGCCTGGCTGAGCAGGGCTGTGTTTTCCTCAGGAAGCATTTAGTACTTTGTCAGGATGTTACTTATTTAGAATGAATTCTTGAGTGTCCTCACCATCCCCATGGTTCAGAATCACCCAGAGAATAGAATAGAATAAACCAGGTTGGAAGAGACCTTCAAGATCATGGTGTCCAACCTATCATCCAACACCACCTAATCAACTAACCCATGGCACCAAGCACCCCATCAAGTCTCCTCCTGAACACCTCCAGGGATGGCGACTCCACCACCTCCCTGGGCAGCCCATTCCAATGGGCAATCACTCTCTCTGTGTAGAACTTCCTCCTGACCTCCAGCCTGAACTTCCCCTGGCACAGCCTGAGACTGTGTCCTCTTGTTCTGGTGCTGGCTGCCTGGGAGAAGAGACCAACCCCCACCTGGCTACAACCTCCCTGCAGGGAGTTGAAGAGAGCAATAAGGTCACCCCTGAGTCTCCTCCTCTCCAGGCTAAGCAACCCCAGCTCCCTCAGCCTCTCCTCACAGGGCTGTGCTCCAGACCCCTCCCCAACTTTGTTGCTCTTCTCTGGATTCGTTCCAGCAACTCAACCTCCTTCCTAAACTGAGGGGCCCAGAACTGGACACAGGACTCAAGGTGTGGTCTAACCAGTGCAGTGTACAGGGGCAGAATGACCTCCCTGCTCCTGCTGGCCACACTGTTCTTAATGCAGGCCAGGATGCCCTTGGCCCTCTTGGCTGCCTGGGCACACTGCAGGCTCATGTTCAGCCTACCATCAGCCAGCACCCCCAGGTCCCTCTCTGCCTGGCTGCTCTCAGCCACTCTGCCCCCAGCCTGTAGCACTGCCTGGGGTTGCTGTGGCCAATGTGCAGCACCTGGCACTTGGATGTGTTCAATCTCCTGCCCTTGGCCTCTGCCCATCTGTCCAGCCTGTCCAGGTCCCTCTGCAGAGCCTCTCTACCCTCCAGCAGATCAACTCCTGCCCCCAGCTTGGTGTCATCAGCAAATTTACTGCTGATGGACTCAATGCCCTCATCCAGATCATCAATGAAGATGTTAAAGAGCACAGGGCCCAGCACTGATCCCTGGGGCACACCACTGGTGCCTGGCTGCCAGCTGGCTGTGGCACCATTCACCACCACTCTCTGGGCTCAGCCTCCAGCCAGTTCCTAACCCAGCTCAGAGAGCTGCTGTCCCAGCCAGGGGCTGACAGCTTGGCCAGCAGTTTGCTGTGGGGGACGGTGTCAAAGGCCTTGCTGAGGTCCAGGTAAACTACATCCACAGCCTGCCCCACATCCACCAGACAGTCACCTGGGCTTGGAAGGAGATCAGGTTGGTCAGGCAGGACCTGCCCCTCTTAAATCCATGCTGGCTGGGCCTGATCTCTTGGCCATCCTGTCAGTGCTGTGTGATTGCACTCAGGATGTCCTGTTCCATAACCTTGCCTGGCACTGAGGTCAGGCTGACAGGCCTGGAATTCCCTGGCTCATCCAACCAGCCCTGCTTGTGGATGGGCACCACGTTGGCCAGCTGCCAGTCCTCTAGGACCTCTCCAGTGAGCCAGGACTGCTGAAAAATGATGGAGAGTGGCTTGGCCAGCTCCCCTGACAGCTCTCTCAGCACCCTAGGATGGATCCCATCCGGTCCCATGGACTTGTGGGGATCCAGGCGGCTGAGCAGAGCTCCAACTACGCCATTCTGGAACAGAGGGAAACTATGCTGCTCCCTGGCTCCTTCTGCCAGCTCTGCAGGCCAGCTGTCTGGAAGACATTCTGTCCTGCTAGTAAAAATTGAGGCAAAGAAGGTGTTAAGTATCTCTGCCTTTTCCTCATCCCTTATCACAACGTTCCCCTCCATGTTCACCAAGGAGTGGAGGTTGTCCTTGCCCTCCTCTTGCTATTAATGTATTTATAGAAGGACTTTTTGTTGTCCTTCACAGCAGTGCTCTGCTAACTGAAGATGGTTGCAGTGCACTTGGCCAATCAGAGGACCCACTTGAAAATGCTGCTGCTGCTCCCTATCAGAATCCTGAAGTAGGTCCCACCCCACTGTGCTGTAATCAGGCTCTTTAGTTGCATTTTTGTTGTCTTTTGGGGGAGAAGGTAAAGTCTGCACAATGTAACCTGACTGATCTGGGGTGCCTTAGAGAGGAGTGAGGCCAGCAACTTCAGGGAGCTTCTCCTGCCCTTCTATTCTGCCCTGCTCAGACCACATCTTGAGCATTTTGTCCAGTTTTGGGCTCCCCAGTTCAGCAGGGACAGGGACATACTGGAGAGGATCCAGTGGAGGCTGTGAGGGTGATGAAGGAACTGAAACAGCTGTCTGATGAGAGAGGCTGAGAGCCCTGGGGCTGTTCAGCCTGGAGAAGAGCAGCCCAAGAGGGACTCTGAGCAGTGGTTACAAATACCCTTAGGGTGGGTGTCAAGAAGAAGGCTGCCAGGCTCCTGTCAGAGGTGCCCTGTGACAGGGCAAGTGGAAATGGACACAAACAAACCTAGGAAGCTCCACCTCAACGTGAGGAGAAACTTCTTTGATGTGAGCCCTGGAGCAGGCTGCCCACAGGTTATGGAGTCTTTTTCTCTGGAGACTTTCCAAACCCACCTGGATGTGTTCCTCATGCCCTGGGTGACCCTGCTCTGGCAGGGGGGTTGGACTCAGTGGTTTTCAGAGGTCCCTTCCAGCCCCTAACATTCTGTGACTGTGAACTGAGATTAATGTAACACAAAATCTCTGCCTTCAGTACTGGCTCTATTCAGTGACCTTCCTTTTCTTTCAGCTTCAGAGGGAGCCAAGACCTTTCCCCAAGCTCAGAATCCTTCAAAAGGTTGAAGACATCAATGACTTTAAGGCAGAAGACTTTCAGATTGAAGATTATAATCCTCACCCACCTATTAAAATGGAGATGGCTGTTTAATGCTATAGCCCAGCTGCTCCTGGGGTGGAAGTGTGCCTAAGCTCCCTATTAGCTTCCTCTCTGCCTGCTGTAGAGCCACACATTGTTATTGACAAAAGCCAGGTGCCAGTAAAGCAGCACTGCCTTCAGCACTAACCTCTAGGACAGAAGAGATGATTATCCACTGCTGCTGCAGTGTGCAGAGGCTGAGCCAGTTTGAAGGTGCTAGTGAGGGAGGTGAGCACAGGCTGTGTCCGTCACCAGCAGCCGCTTCTGCTGCCGCTCGGTTCCTGCGTGTGAGCAGAGCTTGCCTAGGTGCCTTAGGACTGAGCAGAACTCTGTGTGCTAGAGGATGCTTCCAGGGCTGGAGAAGCCTTTGCATGTTGTCTAAAGAGTATCTGTTTAATAAAGCTTGTGAAAAGAAATCTCTGGAAGTGCTGCTGCTAATGTTGTGATCTTTGTCAGTACGTAGAAGCCGAAACCCAAAGGTGAGTCTGTTCCAGCGGGAGTCTGGAGGGTAAGGTCTAGCAAGGAGAAACAATCCCCAGCTTCCTGTGCTCTTCATGGATGAACCAGCAGGGAGACAAAAGGTTGTCTGACATGCAAGCCCTGCCTAACATCTCTGTATTAGCCTTTTTAGTTTGCTTTACTCCCCAGCCCTACCTGAATGATGCATTTGATAGAATGATAGGGCTAGGGGGAATGGAATGAAGCTGGAGGTGGGGAGATTCAGGCTGGAGGGGAGGAGGAAGTTCTTCCCCAGGAGAGTGGTGAAGCCCTGGAATGGGTTGTCCAGGGAGGTGGTTGGGGCCCTGTCCCTGGGGGTGTTTAAGGCCAGGCTGGATGAGGCTCTGGGCAGCCTGATGTAGTGTGGGGTGTCCCTGCCCATGGCAGGGGGGTTGGAACTAGCTGATCCTTGTGGTCCCTTCCAACCCTGAATGAAACTATGAAACTATGAAAACAGAGGTTACCACAAATAGTTGGTAATAATCTGTCTGTCCTCATTTCAAACCAGATCCCAAAAACAGGAACTGATCTTGCAGGCTGGAGCAGTAAAAACTGGCAACAGTTTTGGTAGAGCTGGAGCTTAGTAATGAAATTCTGCTGGGAGCTGGATTCCCTCTCCGGAGCTTCTGCAGTAATTCCAGTCCACACCAACTGCTCTGCAGCAATGCAGCACCTTGACTGCTCATGGAGGCACCTGGAGACATCACACAGTCCTCTAGATGAAGGTTTTAAGTCAGTAAATTGGTACTTAGTGTAAAATGGCACAATTGTGCCACAATGCCTCTGTGAGTGCAGCAAGTGCTGTGCTTTGATTCTGTGCATTCAGGACAGCTTCATCTTAAACCAACCTGATCCTAAGTCAGAAGCCTGTTCTGCATCAAGATGATTTGCAGCTGTAAAAGTGAACCAGCAGGGTAACCTATCTGCTTCCCTGACACAGAAGTGAGGGAAAAGGAACACACAAAAACCCCTCTGGGCTGAGACAAAGAATTGAGATAGGAGTTTACAGAGCAGACCAGCTAATGACACTAGAAATGCACAATGACCTCAGCCTATGGCAGAAAAAGCAGAGCAGAAAGCAGCAGCAAGCAGAAATCCAGGCCAGGGAGATCCTCCCCCAGCCCTCCCTGTCCTGCTGCCATCCCAATGGAAGAGCCTACACCCAAAACCTGGAACCCAGGAGCAGCAACCAGAACAGGAAGCCTCCCATGTTACCATCTGAACTTCCAGCCCCATGGTACTCTGCTCCAGCCCTCACCCTTGTCCTGAGGCTGGCATGACTGCAGCATGGCCTGGGGAACAGCAGCAAAGATTCAGCCCAGCCCATGGCAGCAGACCTCATTCCCATCTTTATAGAAAAGAATAAGCCAGGTTGGAAGAGACCTTCAAGATCATCCTGTCCAACCCATCACCCAACACCACCTAATCAACTAACCCATGGCACCAAGCACCCTATCAAGTCTCCTCCTGAGCACCTCCCCTGATGGTGACTCCACCACCTCCCTGGGCAGCACATCCCAATGGGCAATCACTCTCTCTGTGTAGAACTTCCTCCTCACCTCCAGCCTAAACCTCCCCTGGCACAGCCTGAGACTGTGTCCTCTTGTTCTGGTGCTGCTTGCCTGGGAGAAGAGACCAACCCCCACCTGGCTACAACCTCCCTGCAGGTAGTTGTAGAGAGCAATAAGGTCACCCCTGAGTCTCCTCTAGGCTAAGCGATCCCAGCTCCCTCAGCCTCTCCTCACAGGGCTGTGCTCCAGACCCCTCCCCAGCTTTGTTGCCCTTCTCTGGACACCTTCCAGCAAGTCAACCTCCTTCCTAAACTGAGGGGCCCAGAACTGGACACAGGACTCAAGGTGTGGCCTAACCAGTGCAGTGTACAGGGGCAGAATGACCTCCCTGCTCCTGCTGGCCACACTCTTCCTGATGCAGGCCAGGATGCCCTTGGCCCTCCTGGCTGCCTGGGCACACTGCAGGCTCATGTTCAGCCTACCATCAACCAGCACCCCCAGGTCCCTCTCTGCCTGGCTGCTCTCAGCCACTCTGACCCCAGCCTGTAACACTGCCTGGGGTTGCTGTGGCCAATGTGCAGAACCTGGCACTTGGATGTGTTCAATCTCCTGCCCTTGGCCTCTGCCCATCTGTCCAGCCTGTCCAGGTCCCTCTGCAGAGCCTCTCCACCCTCCAGCAGATCAACTCCTGCCCCCAGCTTGGTGTCATCAGCAAATTTACTGCTGATGGACTCAATGCCCTCATCCAGATCATCAATGAAGATGTTAAAGAGCACAGGGCCCAGCACTGATCCCTGGGGCACACCACTGGTGCCTGGCTGCCAGCTGGCCGTGGCACCATTCACCACCACTCTCTGGGCTCAGCCTCCAGCCAGTTCCTAACCCAGCTCAGAGAGCTGCTGTCCCAGCCAGGGGCTGACAGCTTGGCCAGGAGTTTGCTATGGGGGACAGTGTCAAAGGCCTTGCTGCAGTCCAGGCAGACCACATCCACAGCCTGCCCCACATCCACCAGGCAGTCACCTGGGCATGGAAGGAGATCAGGTTGGTGAGGCAGGACCTGCCCTTCCTGAATCCATGCTGGCTGGGCCTGAGCCCTTGGCCATCCTGTGAGTGCTGTGTGATTGCACTCAGGATGTCCTGTTCCATAACCTTGCCTGGCACTGAGGTCAGGCTGACAGGTCTGGAATTCCCTGGCTCATCCAACTGGCCCTGCTTGTGGATGGGCATCACCTTAGCAGCTTCCAGTCCTCTGGGACCTCTCCAGTGAGCCAGGACTGCTGGAAAATGATGGAGTGGCTTGGAGCTCATCTGCCAGCTCTCTCAGCACCCTAGGATGGATCCCATCCAGTCCCATGGACTTGTGGCTGAGCAGGTCTCTAACTACTTCCTCCTGGATCAGAGGGGAACTATGCTGCTCCCTGCCTCCATCTGCCAGCTCAGGAGGCCACTTGTCCTGCAGACAACCTGTCCTGCTATTGAAATTTGAGGCAAAGAAGGTGTTAAGTACCTCTGCCTTTTCCTCATCTTTAGTTACTATGTTCCCCTCCGTGTCCACCAAGGAGTGGAGGTTGTCCTTGCCCTCCTCTTGCTATTCATATATTTATAGAAGGACTTTTTTGGCTGGTTCCCAGGGCTGGTCCCCAGGCTGGCAGTTGCAGGCTGGCAGTCTGTTCCCAGTCAGTGTTTTTGAGCAGACAATATCTTCTGTTCAGTAATTTCACCTTCTATCCAGGCCACCTCTATGGCTGCTTGCATCACTGCCTGAAGAGGTTGTGGGGAACAGCCAGCTGCATGCTAAGGATACAAGATTTGGCTCCTAGAGCATAATCAGCAGGAAAATGGCTAAAAGGTCAAAATCTCAGATGAAAATCTCCCCTAAGAAAGGTGAAACCAAGAGCAGGTCACAGGGAGCGCCCTCTGAAGTGTCTCAGAAAGGCTTCCAGTCCAGCCAAGTAGAATTTTCTGCCCAGTTCCACCACTAGAGTTTTCCATCCTGCAAAAGTGGAGCCTGTGCAGACTCTCCATGCACTTGCTGGTGCCTGGGGTTTTGTTGCTATTTTAAACCCAAGTGTGTGTATAAATTACTACAGAATTAAGACCAGATGTTGAAATGAGGGCACCCAGAAGCATTCCTACACTGAGACCCCTGGAGTGTCACTTTTCCTTCTCCCTTGGATCACAGAGCATGCAGGACAGCAGCCCTGGCCAGGTGCACAGCAGCCATCTCTGCTGCAATCTTCTGAGCAAACATCCACCAGCATCACCCACAGGGCTCTGGCACTCACCCATGTCTCAGCTCCTGTCACAGGATATTTTCTTTGCCAGAGATTAAAAGCCAGCACTGTTGGTAGGGGAAGGGGAAAGGCACTGGAGAGAGGGAGGAATCTGTGGTGGTTAGTAATGACAACCCAAGCAGGTGGTGAAATTGCATCAAGCACCCACCCAGAGCTCTCTGCCTGGTCACCCTCACCCTGGCTGCCTTAGCACCAGCTGTGTTCCCAGTTTCCAAGTGTGGAAAGGCACAGCTGGTCTTTGCTCCTGTCCTCTTCCCAGCACAGGCTGGCTCACCTAGCAGGCAGTCTTACTGCCAGCTCCCTGGAGAGGCCTCCAACGTTGTTGGCAGTTTCTCCCCTTCTCTGCTGACCACACGAGTAAGGAAAGCCTTGAGAGCACAAAGCACTGCAAAGCAGAGCAGAACTTGCTGCCTGTAGCAGGACGGCTGTGAGCCCTTTACCTGTCAGATGCTTCAGGAATGGGGCTGCTTACCCTTACCCTTCTGCCTGCTGGCTCTAGGCAGCCACAGGCTGGGCATGGCAGGGTTTCCCAACTCAAGTCCCACACCAGTCGCTGGTCTTGTGGCAGCCAGGTTGCTGTGTGGGGCTCACAGGCTTTATCCAGCTCTTTCATTGTTTTTCTGGAGTGGTTCAGGTGTCCAATGTGGGGCACAATGTGAATTTTCTTGGGACATCACCTCTCCAATCTCAAGATCAGGACTGAGGTTGGTTGTGATGCTAAGAGCTCCCATCTGTGAGAGACTAAAAGTTTGTCTCTCTTGGTGTGAGTCAACAAAGATAAAATCACTTGCTGCTTGCAGACAATTGCTGATATGTGTTGGGCAGAGCCACTAAGGACTCTTGGAAGCTGCAAAGATAACCTTGCTCACTGGGCCACAGCTGGCCTACAACAATGACTCAGCCATTCACGCCTTCAGGGCAAGATAATCTCCACCCATCCAGTACCCTGGAAAGGGTAGACAATGATGTGTAATGAGTGTGGGGGTTTGTCTGGATGGAGGGCCCCCCTCCACCCCCCATCCAGATCTCTTACCCAAACACACAGAAATGCACAGAAAGATCTCCTGGGGAACGATACCTGGGTATTTACCTAAGGATGATTTCCTGCCCCTGGAATTCCTGAGGGACAATGCTTGGACACATACCTAAGGACTAAAAACTGTATGAGAGACTGGAGCCACTACTGGCTGCTTAGAAGGAAAATGCAGAAGGAAAATGTGGGGGACTGTGTCTCCCAGACTGGATGATTAAAGGGGAGAAAAACAGAGATGAAGGAAGACACAGGAGACGGAGCGTGCTGCTGAGGAGGGAAAGCCGGGACAGTGCTGCTCCGGAGAAAAGAGCCTGCCCAGAGGACCACAGCTCCAGCCAAAGCCTCAGCACCCTTTCTCTACAGACCCAGGCTGCCCAGAGGACCACCTCTCTTCTCCAGCCAGAGCCTCAGCAGCCTTTCTCTACAGACCCAGGCTGCCCAGAGGACCACAGCTCTTCTCCAGCCAAAGCCTCAGCACCGTTCCTGTACCAACCCAACATCTCCTGCAGCACCTTTCCTCCACAGACTCAAACTGTCTTGGGGGGGGGGGGGCGGGTGAGGGGTGTGGTAATAGAATTCCTTTCCTCTTCTCCCTCTCTTCTCTCTCTCCCTCTCTATTTTCTCCCTCTCCCCTTCTTATGTCCACTTTATTTATGTAATCAATAGTCTAGCTGTTGATATTTTGGCCTCGTTTGTGCCTCTGATTTCACATCACAGGAATATTCTAAAAGAGCTGAGTCTCTTTCCCTCTCCGGACCGAGACACCATCCAAAGCAAATTCCCAGCAGATGAAACACTTGGTTGTGGCCACTGGTTGGTCACAGTCCTTACCTCCATCCTGGGTGAGCCACAATACATCTTCTCCTCTTGCCTGCCTCTGCCATCCTGAGATAACACAACTGATCTGATCTGTGAAGTGTTTGAGTGGGAAATGCTGCACAGCAGGGAGGAAGGCCTGCTGGGGTAGATGGCATATGCCTTGGAACCCCTGGGGAGAGACACTGCACATCAGGGGACTGCTGCCCAGTGCCTGGCATGAAAGTGTCTGTCTCAGGGTGAGCCAAAGGCACTGTGCTGCTCTGCTGACAGCCAGAGCAGTGCACAGGGCAGGGTGGCAGGTGGGTGTGCACCCCACGGTCCTGAATGCCACTAATCACCCCCATGCTGCAGGGAGGCTCATCTCTCCTCTC
Organism: Melanerpes formicivorus; assembly: GCF_026170545.1. Classification (NCBI taxonomy): domain Eukaryota; kingdom Metazoa; phylum Chordata; class Aves; order Piciformes; family Picidae; genus Melanerpes; species Melanerpes formicivorus. The sequence continues at coordinate 2,442,175 of NW_027142441.1, forward strand.
CTTAATGACCAAGGGAACTCAGAGGCCATGTCTCTTGCTAGGTGTCCACACAGTTGCTCTTCAGGACACTCAGCAGCACTCTGAAAGGGCTGCTGCTAGTGACAGCAGGGTCAGAGGTTAGATTTAGCCCATAAGTAACCCACATAGAATAGAATAGAATAGAATAGAATAGAATAGAATAGAATAGAATAGAATAGAATAGAATAGAATAGAATAGAATAGAATAGAATAGAAAAACAGGTTGGAAGAGACCTTCAAGATCATGGTGTCCAACCTATCACCCAACACCACCTAATCAACTAACCCATGGCACCAAGCACCCCAGCAAGTCTCCTCCTGAACACCTCCAGTGATGGTGACTCCACCACCTCCCCAGGCAGCACATCCCAATGGGCAATCTCTCTCTCTGTGTAGAACTTCTTCCTAACCTCCAGCCTGAACCTCCCCTGGCACAGCCTGAGACTGTGTCCTCTTGTTCTGGTATAGGCTGCCTGGGAGAAGAGACCAACCCCCACCTGGCTACAACCTCCCTGCAGGGAGTTGGAGAGAGCAAGAAGGTCTCCCCTGAGTCTCCTCTTCTTCAGGCTAAGCAACCCCAGCTTCCTCAGCCTCTCCTCACAGGGCTGTGCTCCAGACCCCTCCCCAGCTTCGTTGCCCTTCTCTGGACACCTTCCAGCAGCTCAACCTCCTTCCTAAACTGAGGGGCCCAGAACTGGACACAGGACTCAAGGTGTGGCCTAACCAGTGCAGTGTACAGGGGCAGAATGACCTCCCTGCTCCTGCTGGCCACACTGCTCCTAATGCAGGCCAGGATGCCATTGGCCCTCCTGGCTGCCTGGGCACACTGCAGGCTCATGTTCAGCCTACCATCAACCAGCACCCCCAGGTCCCTCTCTACCTGGCTGCTCTCAGCCACTCTGACCCCAGCCTGTAGCACTGCCTGGGGTTGCTGTGGCCAATGTGCAGCACCTGGCACTTGGATGTGTTCAATCTCCTGCCCTTGGCCTCTGCCCATCTCTCCAGCCTGTCCAGGTCCCTCTGCAGAGCCTCTCTACCCTCCAGCAGATCAACTCCTGCCCCCAGCTTGCTGTCATCTGCAAATTTGCTGATGATGGACTCAATGCCCTCATCCAGATCATCAATGAAGATGTTAAAGAGCACAGGGCCCAGCACTGATCCCTGGGGCACACCACTGGTGCCTGGCTGCCAGCTGGCTGTGGCACCATTCACCACCACTCTCTGGGCTCAGCCTCCAGCCAGTTCCTAACCCAGCTCAGAGAGCTGCTGTCCCAGCCAGGGGCTGACAGCTTGGCCAGGAGTTTGCTGTGGGGGACGGTGTCAAAGGCCTTGCTGAAGTCCAGGCAGACCACATCCACAGCCTGCCCCACAGCCACCAGGCAGTCACCTGGGCATGGAAGGAGATCAGGTTGGTGAGGCAGGACCTGCCCTTCCTGAATCCATGCTGGCTGGGCCTGAGCCCTTGGCCATCCTGTGAGTGCTGTGTGATTGCACTCAGGATGTCCTGTTCCATAACCTTGCCTGGCACTGAGGTCAGGCTGACAGGCCTGGAATTCCCTGGCTCATCCAACCGGCCCTGCTTGTGGATGGGCATCACCTTGGCAGCTTCCAGTCCTCTGGGACCTCTCCAGTGAGCCAGGACTGCTGAAAAATGACGGAGAGTGGCTTGGCCAGCTCCTCTGCCAGCTCTCTCAGCACCCTAGGATGGATCCCATCTGGTCCCATGGACTTGTGGGGATCCAGGCGGCTGAGCAGATCACCAACTACCCCATTCTGGAACAGTGGAAAACTATGCTGCTCCCTGGCTCCTTCTGCCAGCTCTGCAGGCCAGCTGTCTGGAAGACATTCTGTCCTGCTATTGAAATTTGAGGCAAAGAAGGTGTTAAGTATCTCTGCCTTTTCCTCATCCTTTGTTACAATGTTCCCCTCCGTGTCCACCAAGGAGTGGAGGTTGTCCTTGCCCTTCCTCTTGCTATTAATGTATTTATAGAAGGACTTTTTGTTGTCCTTCACAGCAGAGGCCAGGCTAAGCTCCAAATGTGCTTTTGCCTCCCTCATTTTCTTCCTACAACACCTAGCAACATTCTTAAACACCGCATGGGTTGCCTCCCCTCGCTTCCAAAGGTGATACACCCTCTTTTTTTCCCTCAGTTCCATTAAGAGTTCATTGCCCATCCAGGCTGTCTGCCCCGGCGGCTCATCTTCTGGCACATTGGCACAGCCTGTCCCTGAGCCTTCAACAGTTCTTCCTTGAAGTAGGTCCAACTCTCCTGGACCCCTTTGTTTTTAAGGGCTTTATCCCAAGGAACCCTCTGAGTTAGTTCCTTGAGTAACCTGAAGTCTGCCCTCCGGCAGTCCAGAGTGGAGGTCTTCTTGCTGCCCCTCTTAGCTTGGCTGAATACTGACAATTCAATGATCTCGTGGTCACTGGCCCCTAAACACCCTCTGACCACCACATCCCCACCAGCCCTTCCCTGTTGGTGAAGAGGAGGTCATGGCCCCTAAACACCCTCTGACCACCACATCCCCACCAGCCCTTCCCTGTTGGTGAAGAGGAGGTCAAGCATAGCCTTCCCCCGGTAGGCTCTCGCAGCACCTGGGATAAGAAGCTGTCTCTAAGAACCTCCTAGACTGCCTCCTCTCTGCTGTGCTGAGATCCCAGCACATGTCAGGCAGGTTGAAGTTGCCCATGAGAACAAGGTCAGGCAATCCTGAGACAGCCCTAAGCTGCCTATAGAATGCTTCATCAACATCTTCCTCCTGGTTGGGTGGTCTATAACAGACTCCAACCAGGATGTCAGCCCTGTTGGCCTTCCCTCTAATTCTCACCCACAGGCACTGAACCTGAACATCCCTGATCTCCAGCTCAATGGCATCTAGTGCCTCCCTGACGTACAGGGCCACCCCTCCACCCCTTCTTCCTCGTCTGTCTCTCCTGAAGAGCCTGTAGCCATCAACTGCAGCACTCCAGTCATGTGAGTTGTCCCACCACGTCTCTGTGATGGCAACTACATCATAACTTTCCTGCTGCAGCAAGGCTTCCAGCTCCTCCTGTTTGTTGCCCATGCTTCGTGCATAAGTGTACATGCACTGCAGCTGGGCTGCTGGTTTCACCTCTGGCCCTGGCTTATCACCCCCAGACTCCTGCCTGGGGGGACTGGTTTCAGCCCCTTCCCCCTTCAAATCTAGTTTAAAGCCCTATCTATGAGACCTGCCAATTCCCTTCCCAGAATCTTTTTCCCTTTGAGGGAGAGGCCATTCTCATACACTCTGATCTTACCCCTCCTCTGGGACAGATGTGCTCCAGCTGTTGCCAGCTGGCCTGGTGCAGCAGAAAGTTTTTCAAGATTGAAAAACCCAAGATTTTTTTTGGCTGCCCCAGCCTCTAAGCCACTTGTTGACTGCAGCTGCTGACCTGTTCCTTATGGTATTCCCTCCTGCAACTAAGGGTATTGATGAAAAAATTATTTGTGCCCCTGACCCCTCAACAAGATCCCCCAGGGCCCTGAAGTCATCTTTGATAGCCCTGGGAGTCCTGGTTGCAACATCATCATTCCCTAACTGCATAACTAGTAAGGGATAGTAGTCAGAGGGCTGCACCAGGCTAGGCAGCCTTCTGGTAACATCTCTAACTTTAACTCCTGGAAGGCAACAAACCTCCCTGTGAGTAGGGTCTGGCTGACGTCTGGGGCCCTCTGTTCCCCTCAGGAGGGAATCACCAATAACAATTACCCTCCTCTTTTTCTTGAAGGGAGCAGGTCCTGATGCCAGGGGAAGGCTGCTTAACCTTAGGCTGCTTTGCCTTAGGGAAAACCCCAAATGCTGTGTCCTCTGGCATCAGGATCACCTCACCCTCGACCTCCAGTGCCCCATACTTGTTTTCCAAGGGCAGTAGGGAAGGTGAGGGGAGGCAAGGAGGTTTAACCTTGCGTCTTTTGAGAAGAACCTGCGTCCATTCCCCTCTGCTTTTTGGATCACCAGCCTCTGCTGGGGGAGCCTGCAGGGCCTGGTTACTCAGGTTCATCACCCTTCTACAATCCCTTACATCTGTAAGTCTAGCAACCTTGTCCTTCAGTCTGGCCACCAGGCTAAGCAGATAGTCAATCTGCTCACACCTTATGCAAGAGTTGCCCCCTCTACCCTGCATCTCAAGTGCCAGGCTCCAGCACTCCCTGCAGCCAGATGCCTGGACACCTACCTCTTGCTTATGACACCTCCCTACCTGCTTATATTCCCCCTCAGACTGAGTCGAGACTGATTTTTTGAAGGAGTTACTGTGGTGAGTTACCACCATGGCCAGCCCTGCCCAGGGACCGACTGGACAAAGGTTTAGACAAAGTTACTAAGTAAGGTTACTTATTGTAACCTTAAATTGCTGAGCCTGCAGTTTCGTAAGGCAAGGAATCTCCCCTGGCAGATGGCCGTGCTTTGGTGGGGCTGGCAGGGGGCTGAGATGCACACACCTTGATGCAGTTACTCTTACAGGACTAAACCAAAATGTAAATATCACAGTCTCACAGTCTCACAGTATCACCAAGGTTGGAAGAGACCTCGAGGATCATTGAGTCCAACCTGGCACCACAGACCTCATGACTAACCCATGGCACCAAGTGCCACATCCAATCCCCTCTTGAACACCTCCAGGGATGGGGACTCCACCACCTCCCTGGGCATATATGGGAACAATTTCTGTTGCACTGTACTCCCTGAGCACTGAGGACAGGATGAATATTGATGCCAGCCAGTTTGAAAGACACAGCCAGTCTAGAAGTGAAGAACCACAGAATCATTCAGGTTGGAAAAGACCCCTGGGATTGAGTCCAACCACTGACCCTGCTCTACAAAGTTCACCCCTAAACCATATCCCCCAAGCACCGCATCTAAGGCACCTTTAAACACCTCCAGGGTTGTGACTCCACCACCTCCCTGGGCAGCAGCTCCAGTGCCTGACCACTCTTGAGGGGAAAAATGTTTCCTGTGTCCAGCCTGACCCTGCCCTGGTGCAGCTTGAGGCCCTTCCCTCTTGTTCTATGGCTGTAGAGTGCCAGGAGGTCTCCCCTCAGCCTCCCCTTCTCCATACTAACCCTCCCCAGCTCCTTCAATTGCTCTTCACCAGATTTACTCTTCAGGCCCTTCACAGCTTCCTTGCCCTCTGCATTGGCTCCAGCACCTCCACATCTCTCCTGCAGGGAGGGCCCAGAGCTGAGCACAGCACTCGAGGTGTGGCCTCCCCAGTGCTGAGCACAGGGGATGGTCACCTCCTGTCCCTGCTGCCCACCCTGCTTCTGACCCAAGCCAGGCTGCCAGTGGCTTCCTTGGCCCCCTGGGCACTGCTGGCTCCTGGTCAGTTGCTGGGTAATGTGGAATGGAATCACACCACCAGTGACACAGCTTTGCTCTGGAGGAGGCTGCTCAGCTTGTTGGGCTCCTGTTAAAGCCCAAACAATCAACAACCAGAGGGTTCAGAAGGCTGCTGAAGGCTTCTAATCATCAATTGTGTGAGTCCTCCTGTGTCCCCATGCTGGTACTGCACAGCCACATGGAGGGGAAACACAAATCAGGTTGTGGTGAAGAGCACCCAGGCTAGAGCTGAAAGGAGAGGAGGTTGTGTAGAGGAATGCAAGAGACAGAAGGCTTTTAGTTGCCAGCTTCCCTCTGAGGAATGTGAGCTGACACTCTTGCCTCTGAAGAACACAACAGCAGGCTGGCCTCCTCGCCAGGCCTGAGCAGGGGCTGCAAACCAATGTGGGACTTCAGTCAACAACAGGATGACAGAATGGTAGCAGCTGGAAGGGACCTCCAGAGATCCTCCAGTCTGACCCCTGTGTAATGCAGTTTTGCCTAGATGAGGTCACAGGAACACTTCCAGGTGGGTTTGGAAGCTCTCCAGAGAAGGAGTCTCCACTACCTCTGAGCAGCAGGAAGCTTTTGCACACCTTGCCCATCTCTGCAAGTGCTCTTTTCCACAGTCCCTGAAGGAGCAGGGAGCCATCCTCACTGCTCTCATGCTGCAGCTGTGGCATTGTTGGAAATTCTCCTTATTTGTGACACTTCTATCACAGGAGTTTCATGAACTGAGATTTAGGTCTTTTTGTGTGTGGCTTTCAAAGAGCAGCAGTGCCTCCTTACCCTGGAGCTTCCAAACACTGAGGCCAAGAGAAGGAAGACCAGCCCCACACCCCCTGGAGGCCTGGGGCTATAGGTGGGAGCATTGCAGGAATAGTGAATGTAAGGGCAGGCACCTGCTGAAGTCCAGGAAAGCAGGGAGCTGTTGGCAGGCATGGGATGGAATGCCAGGGTGAGCTGCCCAGATCAGTCTGTTGCCTATGCTGCATTCAGCAGCAGCCTCAGCTGGAGACTCCATAACTCAGCAGCAGGGTGCAAAGAAGTGAGCTGGGAGTAGTGTCCTGAATGGACAAAAAAGCCTCCAAGCTGCTCTGAACCAGACAATGAGGCAGAAGCTAGTAGCTCTGGTTCTTTAGGCTTGCCTGAACATGTCTCAGAGCCAGAATGAGCCAGGTGGGGCTGCTTTTGGCCACGCTTGGAAAGAAGGCTTTCTAGAGGTTGCAATACCAGGGTCTTATCCCTAGCTCCGTGTTGCTAGTGGCCATTATTGCCTCGGGAAATCTCTAAGTACCAGCCCAAAGAGCCAGAGCCTTGCCTTGCAATTGCCCACGCTCTGGAAGGCACCACGAGCTTCGCTCGGAAGCCGAGCTGTGCTTCAGTTCACCCAGAGAGGACAGCAGAGCCCCCTCGCTGTTTCAGCCTTGCACAGCCCAGGGGCAGACACCTGCCGGGCCGAGAGGCGGAGCCCCGGAGGAGCTGAGTCCCCGGGACAGTTTCGTTTGACCGGAGCAAGGAGCCAGCGCCGCTGCCAAAGGACTGCAGCAGAGGAACCTCCTCTCTACAAAGCCTTCAGCTGCAAACCCTTCGGGAGCAACTCCTGCCGCAGCAACAAGCTGCAGGCACCAACAGAAAGTGAAACTCTGCTCCTGCAGCCTCCACGTGGTCGACGGCACTTTGGTTTGTCTAGATCTTAACCTGTGCCAGGAGGTGCCAGGAGCAGGGAGGAATTACAATACCTGATTGTTCTAAGCATCTGTTGCAGCTCTGGTGCCCCAGGGGATTCTGCAGCTCCCCCCTTGCTGCCTTGCCGAGGTTCCTCTCTTGGCAGTTTCAAGCTGTTTGTTGTCTCTGGAGCTTTGCACATACTGTTTAAACTGTCCCTGCTGGGGAGGGGTCTGCTCCACCCCCCAACACCCCCAGCCTGGAGAGAGGTTTAGTTCACAGTTTTCGTGGGGGTTTGCTATTTTTATTAATCGCTCTGCTTCCTGCATATCAAAATAGCCTTTGTATAGACTACACCACCAGCGGCTGGCTGTGAGCAGGAAAGCTGCTGCAGCGCTCCCGGAGCAGCCACAGTGCTGCTGCACCACATCCAGGGCGCTCAGGCTTCCCTTTCACACTCCCAGGCTGATGCTCAGACCCTGCTGGGTTTCACTGGGTAGCTGTCTCGGTCTGGAGAGGGAAAGAGCCTCAGTTCATCTGAATATTCCCGTGTGGTGAAATGAGAGGCACAAACCAGGCCAAAACAGCAACAGCCAGGCTATTGATTACATAAATAAAGTGGATGGATCAGAAGGCGAGAGAGAATAGAGAGAGAGAGAAGAGGAAAGGAATTATATTACCACACCCTTCACCCCCCAAGACAGTTTGAGTCTGTGGAGGAAAGGTGCTGCAGGAGATGTTGGGTCTGAAGAGAAAGGCTGCTGAGGCTTTGGCTGGAGAAGAGAGGTGGTCCTCTGGGCAGCGCCTTCAGCTCCATGAGTTGCAGCAGGCAGATCTTAGGACACGGAGAGAGGGCTCAGTCTGCTTCTTCCAGGCTCCAGGGCCTCTTCTCTCTGGAGCAGCATTGTCCTGGGCTTCTCCTTCTCAGCACCATGCTCCTTCTCCTGTGGCTTCCTTCTCCTGTGGCTTCCTTCTCCTGTGCTTTCCTTCTCCTGTGCTTTCCTTCTCCTGTGTTTCCCTTCGTCTCCATTTTTCTTCTGCCTTTTTCTTCTGCCAAGCCAGTAGTGGCTCCAGTCTTTAATACAGTTTTTAGTCCTTAGCTATGTGTCCAAGTATTGTCCCTGAGGAAATCAGGGGCCAGGAAATCATCCTTAGGCAAGTCTCCAGGCATCGCTCCCCAGGAGATCTTTCTGTGCGTTCCTGTGTGTTTGGGCAGGGGTCTGGATGGAGGGGGGAGGCCTCCACCTGCTCCTTCTCCATCTACCTGCCCACACACTCGTTCCATTGTCTCATCACCCTCCCTTCCCAGGGTACTTGATGGGTGGAGGTTATCTTGTCTCATGCTTATTCCCAAAGGTGGCCTGGGTCCATTGTTGTAGGCCAGCTGTGGCCCAGTGATCAATGTCATCTTTGCACCTTCCAAGAGTCCTTCCAGTGGCTCTGCCCAACACACATCAGCTGCTGTCTGGGCAAGCAGCAAAGGTGATTTTATCTTTGTTGAGTCACACCAGAAGAGACAAACTTTAGTCTCTCGCAGGGTCCCAGAGCTGGAGGCAGTGCTGCAGGTGGGGGCTGAGCAGAGCAGAGCAGAGGGGCAGAATCCCCTCCCTGTGCTGCTGCTCTCCCTGATCTGGCTGCAGCTCAGCACTCAGCTGGCTCTGGGCTGCCAGGGACCAGTGCTGGCTCCTGGGGAGTTTGTCACCAACTGACACCCCCAAGGCCTTCTCCTCCAGGCTGCTTTCCTCACCCAGGCTGGATTTGTGCTTGGGATTGCCCTGAGCCAGCTGCAGGACCTTGCCCTTGGCCTTGTTGACCTTCATGAGGTTGTCTTGGTCCCAGCTCTGCAGCCTGTCCAGGTCCCTCTGGATGGATCCTTCCCTCCAGTGTGCAGCCAGAGCACACAGCTTGGTGTCATCTCAGCCTTGCTGAGGGAGCCTCAGTGCCACTGCCCATGGCCCTGACAAAGCTGTTCCACAGCACTGCTCCCAGCACTGACCCCTGAGGGACACCACTTGCCACTGCTCTGCATTTGGACTCTGAGCCATCAACCACAACTGTTTGGCAGTGGCCATCCAGCCAGTTCCTTATCCACCATGGGTTCCATCCATCAAATCCATATCCTTCCAGTTCAAAGGCAAGGATATCATGTGGGACAGAGTCAACATCCAGGGAGATGCTATCAGTTGCTGTTCCCTTGTCCACTGATGCTGTGAGTTCATCATAAAAGGCCACCAAGTTCCCCAGGCAGGGCTTGCCCTTGCTGAAGCCCTGCTGGTTACCACCAGTTGCCTCCTTGTTTTTCATGTGTCCTAGCAGTCGTCAGGAGTTCTGCTCCATGACCCTGCCAGGCACAGAGGTCAGACTGACTGGCCTAGAGTTCCTTGTGTCTTCCTTCTCTCCCTTGTAGAACGTGGGGGGCACATTTCCCCTTTTCCCACCAGGGGCACCAGACTGCCAGCACCCTTCAAACACGACAGAAAGTGGCTTTGCAGCTCCGTCTGTCCGGTCCCATGGACGAGAGCACCTTGACTTTCATTAGGTGATCTTGAACCTGGTCTTCTCTTAGGGTGGGCAGATCTTCATTCCCCCATCCCTGTCCTTACCTGGTGTGCCGTGGGCTCTGCAGTGTGGATACTCTGATCCTCTAGCAACAGCTTTGCCTTTTGCCACAGAAGCAGCCTTTAAATTAAAGGAGTCTTAGGAGAAACGAGCTCTGCTGGTGCTTGCCTGCAGCACTGCCAGGGGAAAGCAGCTCCAAGAGGACCAGTGAAGAGCACAGGGGCCATGGTGATGCCTGCACTCTGTCAAGTCCTAGGCACATTGTGTCTGCATGGAGAGCTGAGCAACCTAACACAGCCTGCTGCAGCAGCTGCATCCACAGGGAGCTGCTCAGCCAGCTGCCAGCAGCTGGGATGCCATCGCTCCAGAGGCAAACCCTCCTGTCCAGCTGGGATCCAGGGGGTGTCCAGAATGTTCCTCACACAGTGTGCAAGGCCAAGCAGCACAGAGTGATGTTTGGCTTACTGCAGCTCTGCACAGAAAATGCTCCCAAAGCAGCACAAGATACAGCTGAGGAGCCTTCCTCTCGCTAGGGGACAGAAACCCTCCTGCTGGCAGCCACTGGATGGTTCCTCCTGCAGTGTGCTCTGAGTGCACTGCACAGGCTTGGGGGCAGGGGTCTTAGAGCTGGGTACCTGAGGTTCTGTGAGTCTTGGGGGTGGGTACCCGAGGCTCTGGGGTGCGATTTTCACACTATAATGAGCCAAGGACACACCTTGATCAGTTCTTGTGCTATCTCTGGGCACATCCCATATCTGTTCCTTTCATCAAGGTCCCTATGGCTCTTATTTCTGTTTCAAAAGGCTCTGCTGCCTTCTGCAGAGCACCTCAGCCTCTGATCTCTGCCCAAAGCCTGGGCTCATTGGATGTGTCTCATTTTAATCTTCACCCTTCCACCACACGTTGTGGTCTCTGCACCAGTTTGTGCCCTAAGGGTCACTCATACAAATGGCTCAAACCAGCTTGGGGGAGCTGCTCAGAACCACTGCAGAGAACAGAAGCAGCTCTTGGCAGCAGCCTTGCTTCATGCCCATGGTGCAGACAGGGACAGATGCTCCTCCAGATCCCTGCACTTACAATTCTCCTTCACAAGATAAAGAAGAACAGATGACCTCTGCTATGCTACAGCCCTCAGCCTCCTTCTTTCTGCCCAGTGAAGCACTGTAGCACCTCAGCTGCTCACCTCCATCCTGCCATCTCAGTCTCCTCCTTCCCCTCCCCTGCACTAAGGGTGAAAACAGAGAAGCTGGGAAGCTGCTGATGTTTCTCTCTCTTAAGTGTCAGCAGGAAAAAGTGCAGAGCAAAGTCTTGAGCTTGTGGCTGTGGGTGAAGTCCTACAGTGGGTTCTGCTCCTGACTCTCAGCAACCTCTCAGCTGACAACCATGTGTGCAAGATCCTTGATTAGAACCCAGATTTTATTCCAAGGCTATCAATAGATACCACCCCCCCACTGCCACCTGCTGACTTTGTGCCCCATCTGGAGAAGGTGTCTGCCAGAGATGCACATCCTGGTGGTTCCCAGCTGGATGCTGACCGCCAGCCACCTGCAGGGCCAACGGCAGCCTCCTTCCTGCAGTGGGATCGGCTGAAGCAGGAGCAAGCAGCTGCCTTTGAGCAGCCCAAGCACCCACTGCAGCAGAGCTGATGGAAATAGCACAGTGGTGGGTGTGAGCAGGTGGCCAGCCAGCCCTGCTTGCTCATGCTGCCCAATGCAGACAGTCAGATGCAGCCCCAACCCTTCCACGAGGAAGTTCTTTAGCCTTTGTTTCCTGTTTGCAATGCACTGCTCAGCTCAGGTGAGTGCTCCTCTGGCTGGAGCCCAACACATCTCTACAGCTCCAAGTGAAGTCTCCTGTGCTGAGGGGAAGTGGGCACAAACATCTGCAGCATCTTCACAGGGAACTTCAAACCACAGAGATTCCACAGATCAAAGCTGAAGAACAGAACTCCCTCCTTTCAGTTGTTTATATTCATCTGTGCCAACCCCAGCTGCAGCCAGTGTGGGTTAGATTGGGCAGGACTAGAGGTGAGGACAGGGAAGAGCCTTCTGGCTTCCTTCTGTCCAGCAGCAAACTCTAGGAGATTTACTTCTTCCCCTTCCTCTCCCTCCTCCTTCTCCATTTTTTTCTCTTTCACTCTTCAATGCCAGGAGCTCCTCACAAGGTCAGGGAAATGGCACCTCAGAGGTTGCAGGGATGAGAACACAGGATGTTCCCTTCACAGTGCTCAGTGCCAAGGCAGGTCTTTACCTGGAGCAGGATCAGACCTCTGTGTTTGGAAATGTACTCAAAAATAGTATGGAAATGTTTTTAAAGCTCAAGCCAATGTGTGGCAGCAACTCTGCAGGCCTGGCATGCAGGGTGAGTGCCACAGGGTTCTGAGGGACACTGGGGAGAGCACAGATGACCAGAGATGACCTGGTGGTTGCCATTAGGAGCAGTGACACTTGAATTACATGACACTAATTCCCACTGAAAACACAGCAGCCTTTGCTCTCTGTGGGGGCTGCAGGAATGAGTTTAGTGCTGCAGCAGTTATTGCTGACACCCAAACCACTGCCAGCTTCTTCCTCTACAGAGGTGCTGCCCACCCCTGCCAGGATCTGCAGGTTCAGTCGTGCTGGTGGATGGGACAGGCACCATTCAATGAAGCTCAAACATCAGCTGTCACACAACAGAGGTCTAAAACTCCACAAGTCAGCAGTGGCTGCAAACACCAAACAAAGCAAGGGGGAGGTGCCTGCCCTACAGCATGGCACTGACTGCCAGCTTGGCTGGACCTGCTCTGCCCAGCCTCCTGTCCATCCACCCCAGGGGGCAGCTCTAACTCAGAGGACTGCTCTAGGCCATTCCCACCGAGGACTTCTGAAGCACTCTAGAAGGGCTCAGCAGGGCTCTGGGCAACCTGATCTAGTTGAGGATTAGAATAAACCTTTATTAGAATAAACCAAACCAGGTTGGAAGAGACCTTCAAGACCATTGTGTCCAACCCATCAACCAATCCAACCCACCCAAACAGCTAATCCATGGCACCAAGCACCCCAGCAAGTCTCCTCCTGAACACCTCCAATGACAGCGACTCCACCACCTCCCCGGGCAGCACATTCCAATGGGCAATCACTCTCTCTGTGTAGAACTTCTTCCTAACATCCAACCTGAACCTCCCCTGGCGCAGCCTGAGACTGTGTCCTCTTGTTCTGGTACTGGCTGCCTGGGAGAAGAGACCAACCTCTGCCTGTCTACAACCTCCCTTCAGGTAGTTGTAGAGAGTGATAAGGTCACCCCTGAGCCTCCTCTTCTCCAGGCTAAGCAACCCCAGCTCCCTCAGCCTCTCCTCACAGGGCTGTGCTCCAAGCCCCTCACCAACTTCGTTGCCCTTCTCTGGACTCGTTCCAGCAACTCAACCTCCTTCCTAAACTGAGGGGCCCAGAACTGGACACAGCACTCGAGGTGTGGCCTAACCAGTGCAGTATACAGGGGCAGAATGACCTCCCTGCTCCTGCTGGCCACAGCTGACTGCAGGGGGGTTGGACTGGATGAGCCTTGCAGGTCCCTTCTAACCCAGACCATGCTGTGACTCTTCACAGCAATAATGCACCACGGACTCAGCAGCTCGCACGGAGTACAGGAAGAGCATTCACAGAGGGTAAAACCAGACTCAAACCTCAGGGGAGCTTTATTGCCCTCAGCACAAGGGCTGCTGTGCTGTGCTCCCTCCCCAGCTCCCCCTGCTGAAAGAAGCAAGATGCAATCAAGGAGAGATTTATTTGGAACCAATTCTGCAAAACAGTTTGACAATGCCAGACTTTATAAAAATACTCAGTTACATCATTAAACTTATTCCTAGTCATATAAAAAGTGTGAATGTGAATTTTAACCTCTGTTAGAGTAAGAACCACATCAAGGTCTTTGAGTGAAAGGAGTTTTCATCCACAAAGAGACTCTGCTGGAGAAGTCTTCCACCCCGCCAGCGTCCCCAGCGCGGCCGGGCACCCGTTAGTGTTTGATTCTCTCTGTCCAAGGAGCTGCCACAGCCAGCAGTGCAGAGCCCAGAGCTGGGCATCTGCCTTCTTCTAACCATGTAGAGCTAAATCCAGATGATTGTGTTATTCATTTTAAAATGCTTAGAAAAAGGAAAGGTCTGTGCACGTCCCCGTCGCAGCCTGGGGTTTGCTGTGGGTTCTGTTGTTCCTACCTAAAGCCCTTTCAAAGTGGCTAAGCAGAGAGGCCTGGGGATGGGAGATGAGGAGGGCAAAGAACCCCCAGGGCACTGCTCCGCCAAAGGTCTGCCTGGCAGCCGGACTCGGCGCGCTCTGAACACCCTCAGCACCCAGGCTGCATGGGTTCAGCTGCTGGCCAGGCTCACACTGACAATCTGAATCCCCAGCTGACAGCTAAGGAAGTTTAGTGTTTCAAAATTAGAGATACAGAAGCTTGCTCAGGAAGCCCAGAGCCTCATGCAGACTGCTGAGTCTCTGACAGGCTGCTACTGCTCAGCCTGGATGCAGTGCCAGCTGCTGCCCCCCAGCCAGGTGGACAGCAGTAAATATCTTTCATAGCTTTCATTTGTCAACTCTCACATTTCCCCCTCTTCATTTTCAGTTCAATAATTCTGCAGGGAGGCAGAAGTGGGAAGAGCAACTGTGTGTAACTGTGTCTGAACAAAAGTGCAATCAAATCCCTGAAGCAGCGCAGCCAGCAGGCCTGGCCCTCCCCCCTGCTGACTCCTGGGAGCCAACACAGCACCGCACCGGGCTGGCAGAGGACTACAAGGTAGCCATTTACCAGCTCCAGGCTTGCTTTCCTGGGGAGCTTTGCTCGGGGCCTCTTCCCATACAAAAGCTCAGCCTTAGGTTGGGGCTTCAGAGATTAAAGGCTTTCCCCTCTGCATTCCACAGCTCTAAGCTCCAATATCTCACACTCCAGCAACACCAATCTGTGAAATACTTTCTCACTTTCTAGTTACCTTCATTGTTCTGAATGAGTTACACAGAAAGAACCCAGGAAACTCTCCTGCCCCTTTCCAGTTCTGTGAACACAAGCATGGAGCTCAGCACCCTGCTCTGGTGAGCTGCTGAGCTCCACCCTCAGACCAGGGCTGTCGCTCCCTGCTCCGATGTCTTTTAACCTGCCTGCCCTAATTGGGTTCATGCAACAGGAAGCTGAAAGACACAGCTCAGCTCAGACACAGCTCTGTACCACCTGATTGTTGGGAGGGGCTGGGGGGCACACAGATCTAATTCTGAACACAGGGAGCTGGAATAGAATTGCTTGGTCCCACAAAGTTCTGCTTTCAAAACACCTTACACCAAGATCACTAATCCCAGACGATTCCCAAGTGTTGGGGAAAACCCCAGGGTTGGAAACATTGATTTTGCTGCTGCTGCTCACATCAACACCCACCTTCTACCCTGCATTTTCAGTAGGCTTCCTGTGGACCCTGAAAATAAGTTGGAGGAGAGGAAACAAAATGAACCCATGTCATTGGTGAAGGAGATCCTAACACTTTCAAAGTGGTTTTGTGCAACTGCATGATGAAATTCCAGTTTGCCATTAAGAGCATGCAAAGTAGCAAAGATTTCCTCTCCTTGGACTCCTTGCAGAGGTCAGGAATTCTTTGCAAGTCTCTGACATTTGGCAGATTTGTGCATGTTGGGAGCACTGCTGGCTTACAAATTGTCTCCAGGCTGGTACTGTGGTTCTGTAGCAGTAAAGTAGTCCTCCAGGAAAGACTGGATGTACTCAAATGTTGGCCTCTCATCAGGGTCCTTCTTCCAACAGAGTTTCATTAGCTCGTGGAGGGACTCTGGGCAGCCTTGTGGGCAAGGCATCCTGTAGCCACGTTCCACTTGCTCCAGAACTTCCCTGTTCACCATCCCTGAAAGGAAAAACCCTTTGAGCTGAAGAGTGAGGGGTGAGCATGGAACAGTTTCACCAAGGCTCTCAAGGGCCTCTCCAGCCACCATGCACACCAATCTACCCTGAGAAAATCAGTCATGAGGGGATTTCATATTCAGCATCAAATACACTGTCTGGAGTTCATTTCACTACTCTTGGTACAATGAAAGGGCTTCCTCCAGACTTGGTTCTTCTTTCATTTCTCTGCTTTCTCATTTGTGTGCTTCCCCACTGCCTTGGGCTTGTCCTTTGGACAAAGAGTCTCAAGCACTGCCTTGGGCTTGTCCTTTGGACAAAGAGTCTCAAGCACTGCCTTGGGCTTGTCCTTTGGACAAGGAGTCTCAAGCACTGCCTTGGGCTTGTCCTTTGGACAAGGAGTCTCAAGCACTGCCTTCTCCCTGCCTTAGGTTCCACCAAAGAACCACTTAATTTGAAATCAGGCCATGAAAAAGGCATTTTGTAGCTAACAGAAGTGCCTTAGACACTCCAGCCACAGCAGCACACGTGTTACACATGTTTAGAGTCCAGAACTGCTCTAGCAGCTTCACTCCACTGATGCTCCCTGCAGCTTGGCAGTGTGTCCAAAGTAAGAATTTCAGGAACAGACACAGAAAAGCATCAGGATACCCACACTAATGTGGCAGTAATGATCAGGCACATTTGCAAATGCTGCTATCTTAAACAGGAGCAGATTGGGATTGGATGTGAGGAACAGGTTCTGCACCATGAGGCTGCTGGAACACTGCAACAGGTTGCCCAGGGAGGTGGTTGAGGCTCCATCCCTGGAGATATTCAAGGTGAGGCTGGACAGGGCTCTGGGCAACCTGATCCAGTGGAGGATGTCCCTGCTGAGTGGATGGGAGGTTGGTCTGGATGACCTTTAGAGGACCCCTCCAACCCAAACCATGCTTTACAACTAAAACAAAGCATCTTTGAACAAGGCACCGGTGCCATGTGACTAAGTTTCTGTCTCTGCTGTGGACTCTGAATGAAAGCCAACAGTACAAAAGGTAATTTCAGCAGCAGAGAGTAGAGGAAAGGAAAGGAAAGGTGTGGAGCTCTGCCCTCACCTGGGTATGGCACTCTGCCCTTCGTCACCAGCTCTGTCAGCAGGATGCCGAAGGACCAGACGTCCGACTTGATTGTGAAGCGCCCGTAGAGGGCTGCCTCGGGGGCAGTCCACTTGATGGGAAACTTGGCTCCTGCAGACAGGGAGAGTGCTGCACTCAGAACAACTCACATCCTGCTTCACTGACAGAACTCCAGCTGCTCTCCTCTCTTAGTATCACCTCAGACTGGAAAGCAGCTTCCAGTTAGGGCAGCAGTTACTGGCCACAGCTTTTGGGAGCAGCCAAGACCCCTGGGGTCTTCGCTCCGTTTCAGAAAGCGGCTTCCCAGAATCTGCTGAGCAACTCCCCTGCAAGCCCAGCTCTCCTCAAACTGCAGCGACTTTGAGCCCTCCAGAGCATCTAAACATGGCTTTGTTAAAACACAGCCAAAGTGCTGGATAGCTCTGAAGGTTAAGAAGTTGACTGAAATGGCAGTGCTGGGAGTGGGACAGCTGACCCCAGCTGCAAGCCAGACACACACCTGCTCTGCTCATGCAGCCCCAGGTACTGCTCTGTGGGACAGCTCTAAGCAATCTGACAGCAACTGGTTTCTTATGCAGTAAATAAATCAGCCTTACCTTGCCTTGCAGTGTACTCATTGTCCTCTATTAACCTTGCCAGCCCAAAGTCTGCTATCTTACACACCAGATTGTCTCCTACAAGGATGTTGGCTGCCCGCAGGTCCCTGTGGATGTAGTTCATTCTTTCAATGTAAGCCATGCCATCAGCAATCTTAAAAATAAAGTTTTTATTAAAGATTATTTTCCATGCCTCTATCCATGTCTCCCAAACATCAAGCTGTACCTCTTCATCTTAGCTCCATTCTAATGGGAACAGTCTAGAGAGTACACCAGAGCAAGAGCCTGGGCCAGCACTGCTTAGAGCCTCTGGCTAGAGAGGAGCTGCGAACTGGGAACTAGACTCTCTCCCCTTGTCAAGCTCCAAACCCACAAGAGGTGTAAGAGAGAGCAGTACACAGCAGCCAGGGCCTTCAGCATTTATGTTTAGCTGTGTCTCAGATATCTAAGCACAAACAGTTCTCTTGGCTCCCACACTGTACCTGAGCAGCCATGTCAACCAGCTGGGGCAGTTTTAAGTACTTCCCTTCTCCCTCTTTGAGGAAGTCTAGCAAGCTGCCTGTAAAAGACAACACATTGGGGGAAAACAGGTTAATGGAAAATAACAAAGCATTAATTTGACCTGAAAAGATGAATAAGATTATTTCTGCCCTAAACATAAAGATTTACACTGCCCTCCCCAAACCTGTCCCTGAACAGAGCACACAATGGCCACGCCTGCACTTGCCTCTGCCCTGGGGACCAGCGAGAGCCTTATCCAAGCGCTGTGGAACCCAGTTAGGTAATTCAGGGAACTGGGCACTGACAGAACAGACCTCAGCTGGATGGCAATATTTTTGGAAGGATTTGGAATATTTCTGGAAGGATTTTCCCCAAAATTCCTTGTGTCAACACCCTTCCCAGTCAGGGGGATTTAGAAATGAAGAACAAAAATGCTCCTCCTGTTTACTTCATTTTCAAGGACAGCTCCAAATCCATACAAGAGAAATGACCATGAAATTCTGACTTTTATCTTGTTGGTTTTCACTTCCTTTCAGTCTTTGTCTTATCATCTCCCACACTTGTGTCCAGCATGCTCCAACAGGAGCAGTGTCTGAAATCAGTTCCAAGGCCCTGTGCTCCTTTCAGGACAGTCCCCTGGCCATGCACGGCCCCATCCGCTCTCTGACAGAAGCCTTCCCTACAGGTGCCATAAGGCTACAGGGACATCACCTCCTTCTGCAGAAGACAACTGAGAACTAGCCAGCCTCATCACAGTTAGAAATGTGGTGATGGTGGGGAAAGTGCAGAGGACTGATGGCAGCAGCTGTGAATGAGACACCGACATGGGCTGAGTCACTGTGGCAAGCCAGGCTCCCACTGCCGCTGCTGTTTGCTGCCTGTGTCTATGCAGGCCTTCTCCTGGGTGGTTCCTGAGCTTAAAGGGCTGAGGAGGAGCAAAGATTTCACACTGACCTCTGGCACTCTGCTCATAGTGACAAAGGCTTCGGTGCTGCCCTTACCCACCTCCATTCCTCACCAACAGAGAAAGAAAAAGCAAAGGGAAAGAAAAAAGCTCTGCTGACTTCCAAGCGTGACAAAGAGGTTTGCCGCTTCCTCAGGGTTACGTGGGAGGAAGTTTCCAAGTGCACTCAGAGGCTCCCAATGGCATTTGGAATCCATAGCTGAGAATCATGCCACAACTTTTCCAACTCTTTGCAGGGTAATGTCCCAGTCCCAGGTTTAATCCTCCCTTTTTCTTAGGCCCTAGAAAGCCTATCTTTTGTTCCTGATTGCTCTGCCAAACCAGCTGGATGAGCCATGGAAAGAGGTTTGGCATGGAAGCTTTAAGCTCTGACAGAGAGGGCCCAGTGTTGTTTTGCAGCAGTAATGACACTGACCTGGTTTTTGATGTTTTCTATTCCTTTTTACCTTTTCAAACTTCTACAACACTCCAGACTCCCAATCTGATAGGGAAAACCCACAGGCAGCCACTCTCTTGGACTGTAACATCGGTTTTGTTTCTCACCAGGAGAGTAAAGCTGCTCTGAGATAATCTGAAGGCTGCATATTAAGAACTCTACTAAGTGATTTTCAAGTCTGCTGCTCTGCACCACTACCACACTTAGGATGTTTACCTCTGTATCCAGCCTAAATCTCTAAGGATCTGTTTCAGTAGCAGGGAGAAGGGATACAGAGGAAGAAAGATGAAAGGCTGAAACCAAGGAGACAAAGGAGAAAGCCCAGGAGAAAAAACCCAACACTTCACCCTTAAAAAGAGTCACTGTTACACTGCTTGGAAAAAAGCCCAAACTGGAAAAAACCCAAGGCCAACTGACTCTGCTGCTGTGAGGAGCATCTGGCTGCAGGCATCCATCCTCAGAGGATTTCACCCAATTCAAATCTAACAGGCAGGACATGCTAGAAAACCAGGAGAAAACCCCAATCCTGTAGCTGGAGGAGTAGCCAGTGAGAGATGTGCCTCTGCTGCACCACTGCTGTGAGGGCAGCTGCTGGGCTAGTGCAGAGTGCAGGACTCCTTAGCTGCACAGAGCAAACCAGTCACATTCCATGGGAGCCAAGAGCATCCTCAGCTGGCACCCTGGGGCTGGAACGTGCTGCAGGGACACCTCCTGGGCATGCTGGGAAAAGGTTGTAGCTTATATCTGTGGTTGTAGTTTACTGAGTAAGGGAGTTACAACAAAGAGTGTAGAAACAGCCACTCTTGGGCAGTAGTTACTCTCCTTCAGTTAGGGACATAGGTTAGAGATCTTCAGCTGTGAAGGGCTTCAGGGACTTCTGCTGCAAGTGGGACTCCAGGACTGTAATGCTGTGGATTGTACAACACAGCAACAAAGGACTTCTGGGAGAACTTCTGAGATTCTCTGCCTTTCTGGAGCCTCACTGCTGTACAGCAACAGTGTTTGTGCCTTCGTTTGTCACTCAGTGGCCCCTGTACCAGGGGCTAGAGGAAACCCAACAGGCCTCCCCCCGCGATCTGGCTCAGAACCGCATCCCTTGCGTCAGCTGGACCCGAGCTACCCCTGACCCTTACGTCAGCTTCACTTGGACTTTGCTGCTGGGGCCCTAAACACTCCCTCCTGCCTGAGGGGTGCCCTGCACACACCTTTAGTCATGAACTCGGTGACGATGTAGATGGGCTCCTCCGAGACCACGGCGTAGAGCGGCACCAGCTTGTCGTGCCGCAGCTTCTTCATGATCTGCGCCTCCTGCAGGAAGGCCTCGGGCATCATGGTGCCAGGCTTCAGCGTCTTGATCGCCACCTTCGTGGTGCCGTTCCATGTCCCTGGAGGAGCACATCAGGTTTTACTCTCCCCTAGAGCAAATCAGAGACTTCCTGCTGAAATCTTGCCTGGCTGCTGCCCTTCAGTGAGCTCACAGCACAAGCTGGGGTGCCTGTAGGGCCCGCCGCAGCCGGCGCCTTCGCTCTGCGCTTGGCTCTCTTCAGTTGCTCATTTCTCAGGGGAGCTTCTCCTGCCTCTCTGCTCTGCCCTGGTGAGAACACATCTGGAGTACTGTGTCCAGTTCTGGGCTCCCCAGTTCCAGAAGGGCAGGGATAGACTAGAGAGAACCCGATGGATGCTGAAGGGACTGAACATCTGTGCAATGTGGAAAGGCTGAGAGCCCTGGGGCTGTTGAGTCTGGAGAGGAGAAGGCTGAGAGGGATCTGATCAATGTCTCTCAATAGCTGAGGGCTGGGGCCAGGAAGAGGGGGCCAGCCTTTTTTTCAGTAGTGTCCTGTAACAGGACAAGGGGCAATGGATACAAACTGGGACCCAGGAAATTCCACCTCAACATGAGGAGAAACTTTTCTACTGTGAGGGTGCTGGAGCCCTGGAGCAGGCTGCCCAGAGGTTGTGGAGTCTCCTTCTCTGGAGCCTTTCAAGGTCCTGCTGGATGTGTTCCTGTGTGACCTGCCCTAGGTGACCTTGCTCTGGCAGAGAGGTTGACTGGGTGATATCCAGAAGCCCCTGCCAACCCCTACCTTCTGTGGCCCTGTGATCAGGATCTCTTTTCAGACCCCAGTACTGATTTGCTCACAACACCACCAAAACATTCACAAGAACAACGTGAAAGCAGTCACATGAAGCTCTTACCCATCCATACTTCACCAAAGCAGCCTTGGCCCAACTTTACTTCCAGCCTCAAAGACTCTCTAGGGATTTCCCAGGCATCTTTTGCCAGTCCCTGTGTCTGTGGTTTCACAGTGGGACACACAGTTGTCAGCTTGTGACACAGCCCATCAGCATGTTCTAGGAGATGGAGAAATAAGCTCAGTTGCTGAGACTGCACCACAGTGACATCCTCCTGCTGACAGAAGGAGCCAGCCCCTTAGTCTTTGCTGAGATAAAGGCAGTGTCAGAATGGTGAATGTGAATAAGCTCCACAGGCAGCTTTTGCTTCCTGAGAGGCAGAGAGTGGCCTTGGGACACCAGAGCTTGGGCTTACCTCTGTAGTGTTTCACCAGCTTCTGGAGAGATTCAAACTGTGCTCTGGTTGTGATGTAGTATCCACCATTGTCCAGCTTCCTGATTTTGTAGTGTTTCACATTATCACCTCTGACCTCATCCCAGTCTCGTATGGAGAGGGAATAAGCACCTAGGGAACAAAGCATCCCTGGATCTTCACCAGGAATTAAACCCCAGACCCAGCATATGCCCCCAGCACCACACACAGACAGGGAGCACAGGAGCACACAGTGGGACAGGCAGAAAATGCTCATGCTGTCCAGCTTGGGGGGGGGATGAGGGAGTGGGGAATGGCAGAGAGAAGAGACACAGATGATCAACACAGACCAACACAGACCAATACAGATCAACAGAGACCAACACAGACCCACCCAGCCCCACCCAGCCCCACCCAGTCCCACCCAGCCCCACCCAGCCCCACCCAGTCCCACCCAGCCCCACCCAGCTACCTTTAGTGGTTTCACTCTCTCGTACTAGGAAGATCCCACGCTGGTTGCCAGGGTTTAGCAGCAGCCTCTCTGCATCCTTCCTGCCCATCTTCCCAAAATACCACCTAGAGAGTGTTAAGGGAAATGTGTGTAAGGAAGAGCTTCCTGTGCTTTGGCAAGGACAGAAACCCAAGGTTTAGCAGCCAAGAGCCCAGGCAGCCACCCCTCAAGCACTGCCAGGCATCAGCAGCCCGAGCAGAGCTCCTTCTCCATCACCCCTGGAGCACAGCTGCAGAGGCCCTGCCTGCAAGCAGCAGCAGTGCAGCAGTGCACACTGAGCACCTGGCACCACCATCCTGCTCCTGGTTAAGGAGCTCACAGCCCAAGCTGAATCAGATGACCTTGCACCACACCCACCCCACAACGACCTTCCCTGCTCTGCTCTGTGCCACAGCAGCGCTGAGTGCCTGGGGCTGTGCACATCCACCGCAGGATTCCAGGGTGGCTCAGGCTGGAAGGCATCCTCAGGAGGTGTCAGCTCCAGCTCCCTGCTGCAGGCAGGGTCAGCTGTGAGCACAGCCCTGCTTGCTCAGGGCATTGTCCATTGCAGGCTTGAAAAATCTGAAGGCTGGACCCTGCAGAGGGAGCCTGGGCAGCCTGGGTGCCAGCCTGGGTGCCAGCCTGGGTGCCTGCCTGGGTGCCTGCCTGGGCAGCCTGGGTGCCAGCCTGGGTGCCAGCCTAGGTGCCTGCCTGGGCAGCCTGGGTGCCTGCCTGGGTGCCAGCCTAGGTGCCTGCCTGGGTGCCAGCCTAGGTGCCTGCCTGGGTGCCAGCCTGGGTGCCTGCCTGGGCAGCCTGGGTGCATGCCTGGGTGCCAGCCTAGGTGCCTGCCTGGGTGCCAGCCTAGGTGCCTGCCTGGGCAGCCTGGGTGCATGCCTGGGTGCCAGCCTAGGTGCCTGCCTGGGTGCCAGCCTGGGTGCCTGCCTGGGTGCCTGCCTGGGTGCCTGCCTGGCTGAAAAGGGTTGGAAAGGTTTCTTCTTATATCCAGCTGCAGCTGGAGAGAGAATCTGCTGCTTCACCTTCCACTGCCTCTCAATCTTCCCTGTGTCAGTGGAAGGATCAGCCCTGTGGCAGGCATCAGTGCCCCCTCCAGCAGCACCACTCCACCTCAGTCCCATCGCCGAGGCACCAATGGCTGAACTGCCTGCAGTCCTCTCACACAAGGAGCTGCTTCTATGTTCCCACAGTACTCAAGCTGAGGAGCAGCCTGCACACAGCTCTCTTCTGAGATCCATCTCCCAGGGCACCCCTAGGCTTTGCAGTATCTCTTTATTTCTAACTACATTTTCCTTTGGCTGTATGCCTCAGAAGTGATGCAGAGTGTAAAATGCAAACAGTTTTGTCTGGCACCATCCTACCACCAAGCAAACCTGGCCCAAGAGTGGGGAGAACCAGCACTGGAAACTCTTGCCAAGAGAAGCAGGCTTGGCAGGTGTCAAACACAGGTCAGGAGGGATCCCTGTGTGGGGCTCTGCAATCTCTTGGCAATGTGCAGCTTGGGAAACTCATCCTCACTCCTGACTGCATTTGCACTCTGACTGCTCGAGTCCTTCCCTTTGTGCCTCTCCAAGAAGAGGGAATCCTGTGGGCCAAGACAGGGCATGGGGCACCAAGAGGGTAGTTAGTGTCCAAACATCCCTTCCTTCAAGCTCAGGACAGGTGCATTCCTTTGAGCTACAAATGCAGGGAAGGAGGAAGGAAACCTGTATGGATGTGCTGGGAAAGGTCATAGGAAAGAAAGAAGTTCACAGGATGTGGAAAAAGGAACAGGTCCCTTGGGAGGACGATGGGAACCTTGGCAGGGTGTGCAGGGATCCAGCAAGGAAGAGCAAAGCTCTGCTGGAGTTAAACCTGGCAAACAAAGGCAAAGAGAACAAGAAGGGCTGCTGCAAATCCATCAGTGGTGACAGGAAGAGCAGGCAGAATGTGGGCCCACTGAGGAATGAGGTGGAGCCCTGGTGACAGAGGCTGCAGAGTGTCACCTTTGCTTCAGCCTTTGGTGCTAGGACCAGCCCTCAGGAATCCCAGATCCTGGAGGTAAGAGAGACAGCCTGGTGGAAGGAGGAGTCTCCAGTGGTCAGTGAAGTTAGAGGTCATTTGGGTAAGCTGAATGTGCACAGATCCACACACCCACAGGTGCTGAGGGAGCTGCTGCTGATTTGCTCTACCACTCTCCATCACTCTTGAAAGGTGATGGAGCATGGGAGAGGTGCCTGAGGGCTGGACCAATGGCACTCTAAGTCTTCAAAAAGGGCAAGAAGATTCAGGGGACTGCAGAGCAGTCAGCTTCAGCTCCATCCCTGGAAAGGTGGTGG
Source organism: Melanerpes formicivorus (assembly GCF_026170545.1). Taxonomy (NCBI): domain Eukaryota; kingdom Metazoa; phylum Chordata; class Aves; order Piciformes; family Picidae; genus Melanerpes; species Melanerpes formicivorus. The sequence continues at coordinate 2,466,614 of NW_027142441.1, forward strand.
GGCAGCTCCTTCTGGAGGTTATCTCTAAGCACATGGCAGAAAAGGTTACCAGGAATAGCCAGCAGGGACTGCCCAAGGGGCAGTGGTGTTTGACCAAGCCAAGAGCCACAGGACAGGGTGAAAGGGAGATGCAGGCAGGGCAGTGGATGTTGCCTGCCTTGACTTCAGCAGGGCTTTGGACACTGTCTCCCATAACATCCTCACAGACAAGCTCAGGAAGTGGGGGTCAGAGGAGTGGGCAGTGAGGTGGGCTGAGAGCTGGCTGAAGGACAGAGCACAGAGGGCTGTGAGTCCAGCTGGAGACTTGTGGCCAGTGGTGTTGCCCAGGGGTCAGTGCTGGGTCCAGTCTTACTCAAGATCCTCAGCAAGTGGCTGAAGGGATGTGCTTGTGATACCAGACTGGGAGGAGTGGCTGACAGGCCACTGGGCTATGTGGCCATGCAGCAGGAGAGCTGGGTGAAGGGGAACCTCATGAGCTTCAACAAGGTAACTGTAGAGTCCTGCAGCTGGGGAGGAGCACCACAGAGTGCCAGTGGGTGCTGACTGCAGGCCCTTTCATTAGCAGAGCCAGCTGAGAGCAGCAGCAACACACAAAAGTCTCAGCTTGAGACTCAGGAAACACCTTGGGCACTTATCCCAGAAGTGTGGCAGCAAACAAGACAGAACACAGACCAGTGGGCAGGGAACTGCCTGCTGGCAGTGCCAGGCCTGGGGTCTGAAGCAAGAGCTGTGGGGGTCTGTGCTGCAGGTACAACAAATGCAATGAGCCCTTGGAACAAGTCTCACTTCAAACTGCACCTCCACTCACAGCTCCCACATAACCTGCTGTGATTCTGGGGGGTGCTCTGGGATCTCTGCAAGGGAGGAAGGTGCCCAAAGCAAGATCATTCCCAAGTCACATCAGTCCTCAGCACAGCTCCCAATGCTGTCAGCCAGGAGCTGCAATGGACTCCCAGTGTGGGGTGCAGCAGGGACACAGCCACTGCTGCTGCTTAGTGCTAGAGGCAAGCAGGGGGGGCCTGGGGTGAAATTCCTTACTGTGAGGGTGGCAGAGCACTGAACAAGCTGCCCAGAGGTGGTGGAGTCTCTGTCTCTGGAGGCCATCAAAACCTGCCTGGATGCACTCCTGGGTGATTTACTGCAGGTGATCTCCTCAAACAATGGGGTTGGACCAGAAGATCTTCAGAGGTCCCTTCCAACCCCTACCATGCTGTGATTCTGTGATGAGCAGGAACTGTCCACACAAAGGCTTTTTATAGTGTAAGATGAGGTGCTGCCAAGGCTGTGGCTGGTCTTCAGCTAGGGTTAGGATAAAACCCTAGACCTGATGGTGTGTGAACTCCTGATCCATTTTTGCCTTCTATGAAACACACTGCATATGCCCCAGCCCTTCCCCTCAGGACTGTGTTCTCCCATCCTCTTGCCTCTAGACCTACCTATAGCAAGCAGAGGGCTCTGGAGCCCTCAACACAGGAAGGACATGGATCTGATGGAGCAGGTCCACAGAAGGGCCATGAAAATGCTCAGGGGGTTGGAGCAGCTCTGCTATGGGGACAGGCTGAGGGGGCTAGGGGTGTTCAGCCTGGAGAATTCTCCAGGGAGACCTTAGAGCAGCCTGCCAGTACCTGAAGGGGTTTGCAGAGGGACTGTTTACAAAGGCCTGCAAGGACAGGCCCAGGGGCAGTGGCTTCAAGCTAGAGCAGAGAGATTGAGATTGGATGAGGAACAAATTCTGCACCAGGAGGCTGCTGGAACACTGCAGCAGGTTGTGCAGGGAGGTGGTTGAGGCTCCATCCCTGGAGCTATTCCAGGTGAGGCTGGACAGGGCTTTGGGCAACCTGATGCAGTGGAGGATGTCCCTGCTGAGTGCAGGGGCTTGGACTGGATGAGCTCTGGAGCTCCCTTCCAGCCCAGCCCATTCTATGTTGCATGAAAACATCTGCATGTGTCCCCCTCACACTTAATCCTCCCTTTGAGATGATCCAAGCTGCATTGCTACCTCTCATCAGTGCACTTCATGTTACACAGACTGAACCAAAGGAACAGTGTCACCACAGGGCATGAAGTGTAGGGTGGGCAAGGAGGACAGACAGGGTGCAAGGTCTTACTCTTCTGCTTGGATGGAGTCTGCAGGAGCCACGTAATTGCTCGGGATGTAGCCTGTTTTTCCTGTAGCAATGGATCTTGCTTCCCACCAGTCTCCTTCCCTGCAATGAAACATCAGTTATCTCTTCCACACACAAGCAGCACAGCATTCCCCAGCACCTCTAACATCCTCACCTGAAAGGCCACATAACTGGAGCCATGTGCTGTAAGCAGCACCAGCACCCCTCTGAAGGTCAGGCTGGATGGGGCTCTGAGCAACTTGCTCACTGAAGGCTGTGGAGGTGCTGCACTGGATGACCTTTAAAGGCCCCTTCCAAGCACACTCCATGACTGTGAGTTTTGCAGTGCAAGGGTTTGGGGCTTGTTACTTCAATTGCAAGAGGGATTTATCAATCATGTGAATTGCAGACCTACAGCAGGAAGGTTTGGGGCAGAGATGTGAAAGGAATTCCCTGTTCCCTGCTCTTCACCTGGCTCTCCCAGATGGTTTTGCTGACACATAAGGAAGCAGGAAGCCAGCCAGTGAAGTGGACAAATGAAACTGCTCCAGGTGCTAAGTGGAACAGAACATCACTGCAGCCAACAGCTGCCTGCAAAGAGACCTTCAAGATGAACTAAGGATTTCCTTCATCAGACTTGCAGAAAACAGGCTGAGGTGCTGTAAGGCTCCTGCAGCTCATCTACACCCAGCTGCTCACAGGCCTCTGGGCATGGCTGGCCTGAGCACTTGCAGGGCAGGCTGTCCCTGCCTGCAGGCAGCGCTCTCTGCTCTGGCATTCCCAGCGCAGTGCAGCCAGCTGTGCCCTCTCCCTGGGAGAGGTGGCAGGGAAGCCACCAGAGACCCTGCAAGCTGCAGAGCCTTGGGTTGGACAGCATGTGCCTGCAGCCCCACTGTGCTGGAGAGGGCAGCTGTGCCTCGCTGGAGCAAGGAGTGGAAGGACAGCACTCAGCCAGCCGGAGGGGAGAGGCTTGGGGCCCCCCGCTCACCGCAGCGCTGCGCTCAGAACCCAGGGCTGAGCCTGCAGGCTGCTGTCTCACCAGCAGCAAGACTTTGACCCCAAGCTCCTTGAACATCTAGGCAAGAAAATGGAGAAATCAATCCATCTGCTGCTCTCTGCAGCAGGCCAGGCCCCAGAAGAGCTGAGGCTCCCTGGGCTGTGCCTTACGTGTTGTTGATGATCTGGAAGCGCTCCCCCTTGCTGAAGGACAGGTCCTCCGTGGTCCTGGCCTCGTAGTCATACAGGGCCACAAAAACAGTAACACCACCTGGGGGAGGACAAAAACAGCAACACATGACACAGCTGCACTGGTGCACTGCAGGCCCTGCCCACGGAACAGCTCCTCCACTTGGGTGTGGAAGCAGCTAAGACTCCGGATCCCGTTTGGATCAACCATCGGCAGAGTCCTTAGGAGAAAGCCTGAGGCCAGCCTTGCACAGCACACAGCACAGCCAGGGATGCCCCAGCATTAGGTGAAGGACTAAGAGCTCTCACACACAGACAGGAGTCAGCAGCAGTCAGGGAAGCATGCTCCTGTGAAGGAAGGCAGATCCAGAAGGTCTGAAGGGCCTGCAGGCTGTGCTGGGAGCCACAGCAGCTCCTGCAGCTGAACCGGGCTGAGGAGTCCCCAGCCTTCTGAGGCTCCACCTCAAGGTCTGCTCAAGGAACTAACCCAGAAAGAAATGCATTCTGCTGGAGATGAAGACACTTCTCTGCTTTAGAGCTAAAGGTTTTCAATTCCATCAACCCCCCACAGCCCCTTGCTGAGGATGACCTCAGTGTACTGCTCCAGGTGACAAGCACTGAGACGAGTCCCGGGAGAAGCAGCTGCACTGCACCAACCAAACGGATGTGCTGCTCCATCCCACTGCTCCTGCAGGACAAAGGAAGAGCCCAGAAGCTGCAGGCCACTCAGTCTGGCCTCTGCCTGGCAGGGTCCTGGAGCAGATCCTCCTGAAGCCCTTGCTGAGGCCTATGGCAAATGAAGCAGAGGTGATTGGTGGTAACCAGCAGGGCTTCAGCAAGGGCAAACCCTGCCTGGTGAACATGATGGAGGCACAGCACCAGTGGACAAGGGAAGAGCAACTGATGGCATCTCCCTGGGCTTGTGCAAAGCACTGAGCCTGCCCCACCTGACAAACTGGAACAGCATGGACTGGAGGGGAGGCCACTGGCTGGGTAAGGAAGTGGCTGGATGGCTGCACTCAGAGTTGTGGTCAATGGCTCAGAGTCCCAATGCAGAGCAGTGGCAAGTGGTGTCCCTCAGGGGTCAGTGCTGGGAGCAGTGCTGTGGAACAGCTTTGTCAGGGCCATGGGCAGTGGCACTGAGGCTCCCTCAGCAAGGCTGAGAGGACACCAAGCTGTGTGCTCTGGCTGCACACTGGAGGGAAGGATCCATCCAGAGGGACCTGGACAGGCTGCACAGCTGGGACCAAGACAACTTGCAGCACTGCCTCCAGCTCTGGAACCCCCAGCACAAGAAGAACCTGGAGCTGCTGGTGAGGGTCCAGAGGAGGCCATGAAATGATCAGAGGCTGCAGAACCTCCCCTGTGGGGCTAGGCTGGGAGAGTTGGGGCTGTTCTGCCTGGAGAAGGCTCTGGAGAGACCTCAGAGCAGCCTTGCAGTACCTGAAGGAGCTCCAGGAGAGCTGGGGAGGGACTTGTGACAAGGACTGGGAGTGCCAGGGTGAGGAACAATGGCTTTGAGCTGGGAGAGAGGAGACTGAGACTGGGGATGAGGAAGAAATTGTTGAGAGTGAGGCTGGGGAGACTCTGGCACAGGCTGCCCAGGGAGGCTGTGGATGAGGCCTTGAGGAGGCTGTGCTGGTGGGAGGTGTCCCTGGGTGTCCATGGCATTAGGTGATCTTTAAGGTCACAGAATCTCAGAATGTGAGGGGCTGGAAGGGACCTCCAGAGCTCATCCAGTCCAACCTCCTGCCAGAGCAGCATCACCCAGGGCAGGGCACACAGGAACACATCCAGGTGGGCTTTGAGTATCTCCAGAGAGGGAGACTCCACAGCCCCCCTGGGCAGCCTGCTCCAGGGCTCTGTCACCTCACAGGGAAAAAATCCTTCCTCCTGTTCCCATGGCACTTCCTCTGCCTCAGCTTCCACTACTGCCCCTTGTGCTGGCATTGGGCATCCCCCAGCAGAGCCTGGCTCCAGCCTCTGGGCATCACCCTGCACAGCTTTAGCAACAGCAATGAGGTCACAAACATTAATGACAACCAGTTCCACTGCCTGCAGCAGCTCTGGGGCTCTGTGCTGGACTCTTCTCAAACAGTTCCCTGAGGTTCCCAGAGCTAGACAGAAGATTCCAGCTGTGGTCTCAGCAGGGCAGAGTAGAGAGGCAGGAGAACCTCTCTTGAGCTGCTGACCACAGCCCTTCTAATCCAGCCCAGGCTGCCCTTGGCCTTCTTGGCCAGCAGAGCACATTGCTGGCTCATGGTCAACCTCCCATCCACCAGGACCCCCAGGTCCTTATCCCCTTGACTGCTCTGCAGCAGCTCAGCCCCCAACCTCTCCTGCTCCCTGGGGTTGTTCTTTCCCAGCTGCCAGACTCTACCCCTGCCCTTGCTGAATTTCATTCCATTTCTCCCTGCCCAGCTCTCAGCCTGTCCAGGTCTGCCTGAATGGCAGCACAACCCTCCTGTCTCAGCCACTCCTCCCAGCTTGGTGCCAGCAGCAAACTTGCTGGCAGTGCTCTCTGTGCCCTCAGCCAGGTCATTGATGAATAGATTGAACAACTCTGGTCCCAGTCCTGACCCCTGAGGGACTCCACTAGACACAGGCCTCCAACTGGACCCTGTCCCTTTGACCACAACTCTCTGACTTCTTCCCTTCACTGCCTGATCATCCAGAGCACACTGCCTCAGCTTAGCTGCCAGGATGCAGTGGCAGACAGTGTCCAATGCTTTACTGAAATCACAATAACCACATCCACTGCTCTGCCCTCATCCATCCCCCTGCTGGTGTCCTCACCAAAGGCTGGCAGGTTGCTCAGACAGGACTTGCCCTTGGTCAAACCATGCTGACTGCTCCTAATGACCCTCCTGTCCTTTTATGCCTCAGGACAGTGCTGAGGATAAGTTGCTCCATCAGCTTGCCAGGGATGGAGTTGATGCTGAGCAGTCTATAGTCACCTGGGTCCTCCTTTCTTATCCTGTGTGAAGCCTGGAGTGGTATTTGCCCTCCTCTGGTCCCCAGGCAGCTCTCCTGTCTGCCATGACCTGGAGGCTGGTCTGGCAATGACCTCTGCCAGCTCCCTCAGCATCTCTGGGTGCATCCCATCAGGACCCATGGATTCATGGGTGCCCAGCTGGCTTCTATAAAGGCTTCACTGATCTCTAACCCAGTCCTCACCAACCATGGAAAGTTTCTCCTGCCCTTCTCTGGGGCCTTGGGCCCCTGGGGACAGCCTCCAGCAGCACAGATGGAGACAAGGAGACATGTAGCAACTCAGCCTTCCCTGTGCCCTCTGTCACCAAGGCACCACTCAGCACTGGGCCTGCACTGCCTCTGCTCTTAGCTCTTCTTGCAAGGGATCTGAAGAAGCCTTTTCTGTTGTCCTTGACCTCCCCTCACAAGGCTGAGTTCCAAGGAGGCCTTAGCCTTCCTAGTAGCTTCCCTCCATCCTCTGACAACTGTCTTAGACTCTCCCAAGTGCCAGCCCCTCCTTCCATCATCTGTGGCCCTCTTCTTCCACCTGAGTTTGCTCAGCAGCTCCCTACTCAACCATGCAGGTCTCCTGGCTCCCCTTCTCCATTTCCTACTCCTTAGGATGCTCTGATCCTGAGCTTGGAAGAAGAGGTCCTTGAATGTTAACCAACTGCCTTGGGCCCCTTTGCCTTCTGGTACCCTGTCCCTTGAGATTGCCCTTAGCAGCTGCCTGGAAAGGCCAAAGTTGGCCCTGCTGAAATCCAGCACTGTAATCCTGCTTGATCCTCTCTTCCTGCCACACAAGATCCTGACCTCCTCTATCCTGTGGTCACTGCAGCCAAAGCTGCCCTCAGCCTTCCCTGCTTCAACCACTTCCTCCCTGAAGGTATCAGGTCCAGGAATGCTCCTCTCCTAGTTGGCTCCCCCCCATCTGCATCAATAAATTCCCATCAGTGCCCTGGAGGAAGCTCCTGGCTGTGGAGGGCTGGCTGAGCAGGCTTCCCAGCAAACACCTCAGCAGCTCAAGTCCCCCTAGCAACCAGGGCCTCTGACTGTGAGCCTGCAAGGTCCCTTCCAAGCTAAACCACTCCATGAGCACAGGTCATGAGATGCTGAGTGGGGGCAGGGGCTGCTGTCCTGGCAGCAGGAAGGAGAGGGGGAGGAGAGCAGGCTGTGTGCCAGTGCAAGCCACACTGCAGAGCCACAGCTGGGGACCAGAACTGCAGGACAGTGCAAATAGAAAACTGCAGATCACAGCAGGGGAGGGGCTGGAAGGGACCTCCTGAGTGCCCTGGGTGCCAGAGCAGGGGCACCCAGGGCAGGGCACACAGAACACAGCCAGGGCTTTGATCCAGGCTCTGGCACCCTCCAGGTGAAGAAGTTTCTCTGTATGTTTAGGTGGGTTGGAAAGGTCCTCAAACCATCAGCTCAGAAACAGTTCAGGAGCTCTGGGATTGCTCTTCCCCAGTCCAATGGACACTCAGGAGGCCTAGTGACAGCCCAAGCAGTGACTTGCTAAAGAGTATAGCCAGCTCTAACACTCATCCCCATGGACCAAGAGAGATGGGGCACCACCAACAGAAACATGCTGCATGGCCAGCAGGGCCCTCTGCCACTGCTCCAGGGCTGTGTCCAGCTCTGCAGCCCTCAACACAGGAAGGACATGGTCCAGAGGAGGCCACAAAAAAGGTCAGGGGGCTGGAAAACCTCTGCCATGAGGCCAGGCTGAGGGAGCTGGGGGTCTTCAGCCTGGAGAAGAGAAGGCTCCTGGGAGACCTTAGAGCAGCCTGCCAGGACCTGAAGGGGCTGCAAGAAGGATGGAGAGACAAAGGCCTGCAGGGACAGGAGCAGGGGCAATGGCTTCAAAGTAGAGCAGAGCAGATTGAGATTGGATGTGAGGAACAAGTTCTGCACCAGGAGGCTGCTGGAACACTGCAGCAGGCTGCCCAGGGAGGTGGCTGAGGCTCCATCCCTGGAGATATTCCAGGTGAGGCTGGACAGGGCTCTGGGCAACCTGCTCCAGTGTCCTACAGAGAGGTTGGACTGGATGCCCTTTGGAGCTCCCTTCCAGGGCTAGCTGTGGAGCTCCCACTGTGACTGAAGCTGGGAATGCAATGAGCATGGCCTACAGCTGACACCCTGTGCTGACACACTGCTGCAGGAGCTCCCACCCACCTGAACCTTGCCATCTGCTGCACTCAGGCTGTGACTGCAGGATCCCAGCAGGCCTCAGCTGCAAATGAACTCAGTTCCTCTAGGAAAAATAGAAAGAAGTGTCCCCACAGGAGGAGAGAGCAAGTGGGGTGAGCTGTGAGCCATGAAGTGAGAATGAGGGGCAATGAGCATCCAGGCAGTGAGTCCCAGTTACACCCAGCACAGCTGGCCCAGTGCCTGCCTGCCTCCCACAGCACCACTCTGCCTGCTGGACAGACTGCTGCCCTCTGCATCCACAGACAGCAACCACAGGGTGGGGAAAGAAACCATCCCCAGAGAGATCCTCAGCAGGGGAAGAAAGCCAACACTCTCAAGGTGCAGCAGGGCCAGAGAGCCAGGGAGAGTCCAGGAGCAGAAGTGAGAAGGCAGCACTGCTGGATGAGCCAACACTCCTGGCACTCAGAGGGGTTGGGCAAGGCTCTCTTCCTCTCCTGTGAAACCAAGGGCCAGAGGACAGGACCCAGTGGGGCAGTGGCCCTCTGAAAGCTCACCTCCAGAGGAAGTTCATCACTTTACTCATTCACAAAACCAGTTTGGATTGATCCCAAAATTGGTGCTGGGTACTCTAATGGCCTCTGGGGCAACCTCTGCACTCTGGAAGCGTTCCTGGATGTGCTGCTGGCAGATGAGCTGCCAAGTGCTCTCCATCATTGTCCTCCAGTCCTGGCTCACAGGTGAGGTCCCAGCTGACTGAAACTGGCCAACGTGGTCCCCATCCACAGGAAGGGTCGGATGGAGGAACCTGGAAACTCCAGGCCTGGCAGCCTGACCTCAGTGCCAGGGAAAGTGATGGAGCAGATTATCCTGGGGGCAATAACTGCACCTGAAGGATGGCCAAGGGATCAGGCCCAGCCAGCATGGATTCAGGAAGGGCAGATCCTGCCTCTCCAACCTGATCTCCTTCCATGCCCAGGTGACTGCCTGGTGGGTGTGGGGCAGGCTGTGGATGTGGTCTGCCTGGACTTCAGCAAGGCCTTTGCCACCATCCCCCATAGCAAACTCCTGGCCAAGCTGTCAGCCCCTGGCTGGGACAGCAGCTCTCTGAGCTGGGTTAAGAACTGGCTGGAGGCTGAGCCCAGAGAGTGGTGGTGAATGGTGCCACAGCCAGCTGGCAGCCAGGCACCAGTGGTGTGCCCCAGGGATCAGTGCTGGGCCCTGTGCTCTTTAACATCTTCATTGATGATCTGGATGAGGGCATTGAGTCAGGCATCAGCAAGTTTGCAGATGACACCAAGCTGGGGGCAGATGTTGGTCAGTCAGAGGACAGAAGGGCTCTGCAGAGGGACCTGGACAGGCTGGACAGATGGGCAGAGGCCAACAGGATGGCATTCAACAAGTCCAAGTGCCAGGGGCTGCACTTTGGCCACAGCAACCCCAGGCAGAGCTACAGGCTGGGGGCAGAGTGGCTGAGAGCTCCCAAACAGAGAGGGACCTGGGGGTGCTGGTTGACAGCTGCCTGAACATGAGCCAGCAGTGTGCCCAGGAGGCCAAGAAGGCCAAGGGCATCCTGGCCTGCAGCAGAAAGAGTGTGGCCAGCAGGAGCAGGGAAGTCCTTGTGCCCTGTGCTCAGCACTGCTGAGGCCACACCTTGAGTCCTGTGTCCAGTTCTGGGCTCCTCAGTTTAAGAAGGACATTGAGAGACTTGAAGGTGTCCAGAGAAGGGCAACAAAGCTGGGGAGGGGTCTGGAGCACAGCCCTGTGAGGAGAGGCTGAGGGAGCTGGGGTTGCTTAGCCTGGAGAAGAGGAGGCTCAGGGGAGACCTCATTGCTCTCTCCAACCCCCTGAAGGGAGGTTGTAGCCAGGTGGGGGTTGGTCTCTTCTCCCAGGCAGCCAGCACCAGAACAAGAGGACACAGTCTCAAGCTGTGCCAGGGGAGGTTTAGGCTGGAGGTGAGGAGAAAGTTCTTCCCAGAGAGAGTTGTTAGCCATTGGGATGTGCTGCCCAGGGAGGTGGTGGAGTCCCCATCCCTGGAGGTGTTCCAGAGGGGATTGGATGTGGCACTTGGTGCCATGGTCTAGCCATGAGGTCTGTGGTGCCAGGTTGGACTCAATGATCTTTGAGGTCTCTTCCACCCTTGGTGATTCTGTGAGACTGTGACACAGCCAGGAGCAGTCAGTGCCTGTGCACCAGAGCCTCACCTGACAGCAAACAGCTGGCACTGCCCCCACAGCCTGCCCTACACTGACCCCACACTGATGAGGCTCTGGGCTCTGGCCCAGGACATGGAGAGCCTCAGCACCAGCAGCACAGGGACAGGCCAGAGATCCTGCCTGGCCTCTGCAGCCAGGGATTTGTGCTGCCTAGGGTAGAGCTTCATCCCTGGTGCCTGCTGCTGCCCAGGAGTGCCTGCTGCTGCCCAGGAGTGCCTGCTGCTGCCCAGGGGTGCCTGCTGCTGCCCAGGAGTGCCTGCTGCTGCTGCCCAGGAGTGCCTGCTGCTGCCCAGGAGTGCCTGCTGCTGCTGCCCAGGGGTGCCTGCTGCTGCCCAGGAGTGCCTGCTGCTGCTGCCCAGGGGTGCCTGCTGCTGCCCAGGAGTGCCTGCTGCTGCCCAGGGGTGCCTGCTGCTGCCCAGGAGTGCCTGCTGCTGCCCAGGGGTGCCTGCTGCTGCCCAGGGGTGCCTGCTGCTACTGCCCAGGGGTGCCTGCTGCTGCCCAGGGGTGCCTGCTGCTGCTGCCCAGGGGTGCCTGCTGCTGCCCAGGGGTGCCTGCTGCTGCTGCCCAGGAGTGCCTGCTGCTGCTGCCCAGGGGTGCCTGCTGCTGCCCAGGGGTGCCTGCTGCTGCTGCCCAGGGGTGCCTGCTGCTGCCCAGGGGTGCCTGCTGCTGCCCAGGGGTGCCTGCTGCTGCCCAGGAGTGCCTGCTGCTGCCCAGGGGTGCCTGCTGCTGCTGCCCAGGGGTGCCTGCTGCTGCCCAGGGGTGCCTGCTGCTGCTGCCCAGGGGTGCCTGCTGCTGCTGCTCAGGGGTGCCTGCTGCTGCCCAGGGGTGCCTGCTGCTGCTGCCCAGGGCTGCCTGCTGCTGCTGCCCAGGGCTGCCTGCTGCTGCTGCCCAGGAGTGCCTGCTGCTGCTGCCCAGGGGTGCCTGCTGCTGCTGCCCAGGGGTGCCTGCTGCTGCTGCCCAGGAGTGCCTGCTGCTGCCCAGGGGTGCCTGCTGCTGCCCAGGAGTGCCTGCTGCTGCCCAGGGGTGCCTGCTGCTGCTGCCCAGGGGTGCCTGCTGCTGCCCAGGAGTGCCTGCTGCTGCTGCCCAGGGGTGCCTGCTGCTGCTGCTCAGGGGTGCCTGCTGCTGCCCAGGGGTGCCTGCTGCTGCCCAGGGGTGCCTGCTGCTGCTGCCCAGGGCTGCCTGCTGCTGCTGCCCAGGAGTGCCTGCTGCTGCCCAGGGGTGCCTGCTGCTGCTGCCCAGGAGTGCCTGCTGCTGCCCAGGGGTGCCTGCTGCTGCTGCCCAGGGGTGCCTGCTGCTGCTGCCCAGGGGTGCCTGCTGCTGCCCAGGGCTGCCTGCTGCTGCTGCCCAGGGGTGCCTGCTGCTGCTGCCCAGGAGTGCCTGCTGCTGCTGCCCAGGAGTGCCTGCTGCTGCTGCCCAGGGCTGCCTGCTGCTGCTGCCCAGGGGTGCCTGCTGCTGCCCAGGAGTGCCTGCTGCTGCCCAGGGGTGCCTGCTGCTGCCCAGGGGTGCCTGCTGCTGCTGCCCAGGAGTGCCTGCTGCTGCTGCCCAGGAGTGCCTGCTGCTGCTGCCCAGGGGTGCCTGCTGCTGCTGCCCAGGAGTGCCTGCTGCTGCTGCCCAGGGGTGCCTGCTGCTGCCCAGGGGTGCCTGCTGCTGCCCAGGAGTGCCTGCTGCTGCTGCCCAGGAGTGCCTGCTGCTGCCCAGGAGTGCCTGCTGCTGCCCAGGGGTGCCTGCTGCTGCCCAGGGGTGCCTGCTGCTGCCCAGGGGTGCCTGCTGCTGCTGCCCAGGGGTGCCTGCTGCTGCCCAGGGGTGCCTGCTGCTGCTGCCCAGGGGTGCCTGCTGCTGCTGCCCAGGGGTGCCTGCTGCTGCCCAGGGGTGCCTGCTGCTGCTGCCCAGGGGTGCCTGCTGCTGCTGCCCAGGGGTGCCTGCTGCTGCCCAGGAGTGCCTGCTGCTGCCCAGGAGTGCCTGCTGCTGCTGCCCAGGGGTGCCTGCTGCTGCCCAGGAGTGCCTGCTGCTGCCCAGGGGTGCCTGCTGCTGCCCAGGGGTGCCTGCTGCTGCTGCCCAGGAGTGCCTGCTGCTGCTGCCCAGGGGTGCCTGCTGCTGCCCAGGGGTGCCTGCTGCTGCCCAGGAGTGCCTGCTGCTGCTGCCCAGGGGTGCCTGCTGCTGCCCAGGAGTGCCTGCTGCTGCCCAGGGGTGCCTGCTGCTGCCCAGGGGTGCCTGCTGCTGCTGCCCAGGAGTGCCTGCTGCTGCTGCCCAGGGGTGCCTGCTGCTGCCCAGGAGTGCCTGCTGCTGCCCAGGGGTGCCTGCTGCTGCTGCCCAGGGGTGCCTGCTGCTGCCCAGGAGTGCCTGCTGCTGCCCAGGAGTGCCTGCTGCTGCTGCCCAGGAGTGCCTGCTGCTGCCCAGGAGTGCCTGCTGCTGCTGCCCAGGGGTGCCTGCTGCTGCTGCCCAGGGGTGCCTGCTGCTGCCCAGGGGTGCCTGCTGCTGCTGCCCAGGGGTGCCTGCTGCTGCCCAGGGGTGCCTGCTGCTGCTGCCCAGGAGTGCCTGCTGCTGCCCAGGAGTGCCTGCTGCTGCCCAGGGGTGCCTGCTGCTGCTGCCCAGGAGTGCCTGCTGCTGCCCAGGGGTGCCTGCTGCTGCTGCCCAGGAGTGCCTGCTGCTGCTGCCCAGGAGTGCCTGCTGCTGCCCAGGGGTGCCTGCTGCTGCTGCCCAGGAGTGCCTGCTGCTGCTGCCCAGGAGTGCCTGCTGCTGCTGCCCAGGAGTGCCTGCTGCTGCCCAGGAGTGCCTGCTGCTGCCCAGGGGTGCCTGCTGCTGCTGCCCAGGAGTGCCTGCTGCTGCCCAGGGGTGCCTGCTGCTGCCCAGGGGTGCCTGCTGCTGCTGCCCAGGAGTGCCTGCTGCTGCCCAGGAGTGCCTGCTGCTGCTGCCCAGGAGTGCCTGCTGCTGCCCAGGGGTGCCTGCTGCTGCCCAGGAGTGCCTGCTGCTGCTGCACAGGGGTACCTGCTGCTGCTGCCCAGGGGTGCCTGCTGCTGCCCAGGGGTGCCTGCTGCTGCTGCCCAGGAGTGCCTGCTGCTGCTGCCCAGGAGTGCCTGCTGCTGCTGCCCAGGGGTGCCTGCTGCTGCCCAGGAGTGCCTGCTGCTGCTGCCCAGGAGTGCCTGCTGCTGCTGCCCAGGGGTGCCTGCTGCTGCTGCCCAGGGGTGCCTGCTGCTGCCCAGGGGTGCCTGCTGCTGCTGCCCAGGAGTGCCTGCTGCTGCTGCCCAGGGGTGCCTGCTGCTGCTGCCCAGGAGTGCCTGCTGCTGCCCAGGGGTGCCTGCTGCTGCTGCCCAGGAGTGCCTGCTGCTGCCCAGGAGTGCCTGCTGCTGCTGCCCAGGGGTGCCTGCTGCTGCTGCCCAGGAGTGCCTGCTGCTGCCCAGGAGTGCCTGCTGCTGCTGCCCAGGGGTGCCTGCTGCTGCTGCCCAGGAGTGCCTGCTGCTGCCCAGGAGTGCCTGCTGCTGCTGCCCAGGGGTGCCTGCTGCTGCTGCCCAGGGGTGCCTGCTGCTGCCCAGGGGTGCCTGCTGCTGCTGCCCAGGAGTGCCTGCTGCTGCCCAGGAGTGCCTGCTGCTGCTGCCCAGGGGTGCCTGCTGCTGCTGCCCAGGAGTGCCTGCTGCTGCCCAGGAGTGCCTGCTGCTGCTGCCCAGGGGTGCCTGCTGCTGCTGCCCAGGAGTGCCTGCTGCTGCCCAGGAGTGCCTGCTGCTGCTGCCCAGGGGTGCCTGCTGCTGCTGCCCAGGGGTGCCTGCTGCTGCCCAGGGGTGCCTGCTGCTGCTGCCCAGGAGTGCCTGCTGCTGCCCAGGAGTGCCTGCTGCTGCTGCCCAGGGGTGCCTGCTGCTGCTGCCCAGGGGTGCCTGCTGCTGCCCAGGAGTGCCTGCTGCTGCCCAGGAGTGCCTGCTGCTGCTGCCCAGGGGTGCCTGCTGCTGCTGCCCAGGGGTGCCTGCTGCTGCCCAGGAGTGCCTGCTGCTGCTGCCCAGGAGTGCCTGCTGCTGCCCAGGGGTGCCTGCTGCTGCCCAGGGGTGCCTGCTGCTGCCCAGGGGTGCCTGCTGCTGCTGCCCAGGGGTGCCTGCTGCTGCTGCCCAGGAGTGCCTGCTGCTGCTGCCCAGGGGTGCCTGCTGCTGCCCAGGGGTGCCTGCTGCTGCTGCCCAGGAGTGCCTGCTGCTGCCCAGGAGTGCCTGCTGCTGCCCAGGAGTGCCTGCTGCTGCTGCCCAGGGGTGCCTGCTGCTGCTGCCCAGGAGTGCCTGCTGCTGCTGCCCAGGAGTGCCTGCTGCTGCCCAGGGGTGCCTGCTGCTGCCCAGGAGTGCCTGCTGCTGCTGCCCAGGAGTGCCTGCTGCTGCCCAGGGGTGCCTGCTGCTGCTGCCCAGGAGTGCCTGCTGCTGCTGCCCAGGAGTGCCTGCTGCTGCTGCCCAGGAGTGCCTGCTGCTGCCCAGGAGTGCCTGCTGCTGCTGCCCAGGGGTGCCTGCTGCTGCTGCCCAGGAGTGCCTGCTGCTGCTGCCCAGGAGTGCCTGCTGCTGCCCAGGAGTGCCTGCTGCTGCCCAGGAGTGCCTGCTGCTGCTGCCCAGGGGTGCCTGCTGCTGCTGCCCAGGAGTGCCTGCTGCTGCCCAGGGGTGCCTGCTGCTGCTGCCCAGGAGTGCCTGCTGCTGCTGCCCAGGAGTGCCTGCTGCTGCTGCCCAGGGGTGCCTGCTGCTGCTGCCCAGGAGTGCCTGCTGCTGCTGCCCAGGAGTGCCTGCTGCTGCTGCCCAGGAGTGCCTGCTGCTGCCCAGGAGTGCCTGCTGCTGCTGCCCAGGAGTGCCTGCTGCTGCCCAGGAGTGCCTGCTGCTGCTGCCCAGGAGTGCCTGCTGCTGCCCAGGAGTGCCTGCTGCTGCCCAGGGGTGCCTGCTGCTGCTGCCCAGGAGTGCCTGCTGCTGCTGCCCAGGAGTGCCTGCTGCTGCCCAGGGGTGCCTGCTGCTGCTGCCCAGGAGTGCCTGCTGCTGCTGCCCAGGAGTGCCTGCTGCTGCTGCCCAGGAGTGCCTGCTGCTGCCCAGGAGTGCCTGCTGCTGCCCAGGGGTGCCTGCTGCTGCTGCCCAGGAGTGCCTGCTGCTGCTGCCCAGGAGTGCCTGCTGCTGCCCAGGGGTGCCTGCTGCTGCTGCCCAGGAGTGCCTGCTGCTGCCCAGGGGTGCCTGCTGCTGCTGCCCAGGGGTGCCTGCTGCTGCCCAGGGGTGCCTGCTGCTGCTGCCCAGGAGTGCCTGCTGCTGCTGCCCAGGAGTGCCTGCTGCTGCTGCCCAGGGGTGCCTGCTGCTGCTGCCCAGGAGTGCCTGCTGCTGCTGCCCAGGGGTGCCTGCTGCTGCTGCCCAGGGGTGCCTGCTGCTGCTGCCCAGGAGTGCCTGCTGCTGCTGCCCAGGGGTGCCTGCTGCTGCTGCCCAGGAGTGCCTGCTGCTGCCCAGGAGTGCCTGCTGCTGCCCAGGAGTGCCTGCTGCTGCTGCCCAGGGGTGCCTGCTGCTGCCCAGGGGTGCCTGCTGCTGCCCAGGGGTGCCTGCTGCTGCTGCCCAGGGGTGCCTGCTGCTGCCCAGGAGTGCCTGCTGCTGCCCAGGGGTGCCTGCTGCTGCTGCCCAGGAGTGCCTGCTGCTGCTGCCCAGGGGTGCCTGCTGCTGCCCAGGGGTGCCTGCTGCTGCTGCCCAGGAGTGCCTGCTGCTGCCCAGGGGTGCCTGCTGCTGCTGCCCAGGAGTGCCTGCTGCTGCTGCCCAGGGGTGCCTGCTGCTGCCCAGGGGTGCCTGCTGCTGCTGCCCAGGAGTGCCTGCTGCTGCTGCCCAGGGGTGCCTGCTGCTGCCCAGGGGTGCCTGCTGCTGCTGCCCAGGGGTGCCTGCTGCTGCCCAGGAGTGCCTGCTGCTGCTGCCCAGGAGTGCCTGCTGCTGCCCAGGGGTGCCTGCTGCTGCTGCCCAGGAGTGCCTGCTGCTGCCCAGGGGTGCCTGCTGCTGCTGCCCAGGGGTGCCTGCTGCTGCCCAGGGGTGCCTGCTGCTGCTGCCCAGGGGTGCCTGCTGCTGCTGCCCAGGAGTGCCTGCTGCTGCTGCCCAGGAGTGCCTGCTGCTGCTGCCCAGGGGTGCCTGC
This sequence comes from Melanerpes formicivorus, assembly GCF_026170545.1. NCBI lineage: Eukaryota > Metazoa > Chordata > Aves > Piciformes > Picidae > Melanerpes > Melanerpes formicivorus. The sequence goes on from NW_027142441.1 coordinate 2,483,337, forward strand.
TGCTGCCCAGGGATGCCTGCTGCTGCTGCCCAGGGGTGCCTGCTGCTGCCCAGGAGTGCCTGCTGCTGCTGCCCAGGAGTGCCTGCTGCTGCTGCCCAGGAGTGCCTGCTGCTGCTGCCCAGGGGTGCCTGCTGCTGCCCAGGGGTGCCTGCTGCTGCTGCCCAGGAGTGCCTGCTGCTGCCCAGGAGTGCCTGCTGCTGCCCAGGAGTGCCTGCTGCTGCTGCCCAGGAGTGCCTGCTGCTGCCCAGGGGTGCCTGCTGCTGCTGCCCAGGAGTGCCTGCTGCTGCTGCCCAGGAGTGCCTGCTGCTGCCCAGGGGTGCCTGCTGCTGCCCAGGGGTGCCTGCTGCTGCTGCCCAGGGGTGCCTGCTGCTGCTGCCCAGGAGTGCCTGCTGCTGCCCAGGGGTGCCTGCTGCTGCCCAGGAGTGCCTGCTGCTGCTGCCCAGGGGTGCCTGCTGCTGCTGCCCAGGAGTGCCTGCTGCTGCTGCCCAGGGGTGCCTGCTGCTGCCCAGGGGTGCCTGCTGCTGCTGCCCAGGGGTGCCTGCTGCTGCCCAGGAGTGCCTGCTGCTGCCCAGGGGTGCCTGCTGCTGCTGCCCAGGAGTGCCTGCTGCTGCCCAGGAGTGCCTGCTGCTGCTGCCCAGGGGTGCCTGCTGCTGCCCAGGGGTGCCTGCTGCTGCTGCCCAGGAGTGCCTGCTGCTGCCCAGGAGTGCCTGCTGCTGCTGCCCAGGGGTGCCTGCTGCTGCTGCCCAGGAGTGCCTGCTGCTGCCCAGGGGTGCCTGCTGCTGCTGCCCAGGGGTGCCTGCTGCTGCCCAGGGGTGCCTGCTGCTGCTGCCCAGGGGTGCCTGCTGCTGCCCAGGAGTGCCTGCTGCTGCTGCCCAGGGGTGCCTGCTGCTGCCCAGGGGTGCCTGCTGCTGCTGCCCAGGGGTGCCTGCTGCTGCTGCCCAGGAGTGCCTGCTGCTGCCCAGGAGTGCCTGCTGCTGCTGCCCAGGGGTGCCTGCTGCTGCTGCCCAGGGGTGCCTGCTGCTGCTGCCCAGGGGTGCCTGCTGCTGCCCAGGGGTGCCTGCTGCTGCTGCCCAGGGGTGCCTGCTGCTGCCCAGGAGTGCCTGCTGCTGCCCAGGAGTGCCTGCTGCTGCTGCCCAGGGGTGCCTGCTGCTGCTGCCCAGGGGTGCCTGCTGCTGCTGCCCAGGAGTGCCTGCTGCTGCCCAGGGGTGCCTGCTGCTGCTGCCCAGGGGTGCCTGCTGCTGCCCAGGGGTGCCTGCTGCTGCTGCCCAGGAGTGCCTGCTGCTGCTGCCCAGGAGTGCCTGCTGCTGCCCAGGGGTGCCTGCTGCTGCTGCCCAGGAGTGCCTGCTGCTGCTGCCCAGGAGTGCCTGCTGCTGCCCAGGGGTGCCTGCTGCTGCTGCCCAGGGGTGCCTGCTGCTGCTGCCCAGGAGTGCCTGCTGCTGCCCAGGGGTGCCTGCTGCTGCCCAGGAGTGCCTGCTGCTGCTGCCCAGGGGTGCCTGCTGCTGCTGCCCAGGAGTGCCTGCTGCTGCTGCCCAGGGGTGCCTGCTGCTGCCCAGGAGTGCCTGCTGCTGCCCAGGAGTGCCTGCTGCTGCTGCCCAGGAGTGCCTGCTGCTGCCCAGGGGTGCCTGCTGCTGCTGCCCAGGAGTGCCTGCTGCTGCTGCCCAGGAGTGCCTGCTGCTGCCCAGGGGTGCCTGCTGCTGCCCAGGGGTGCCTGCTGCTGCTGCCCAGGGGTGCCTGCTGCTGCTGCCCAGGAGTGCCTGCTGCTGCCCAGGAGTGCCTGCTGCTGCCCAGGAGTGCCTGCTGCTGCTGCCCAGGAGTGCCTGCTGCTGCCCAGGGGTGCCTGCTGCTGCTGCCCAGGAGTGCCTGCTGCTGCTGCCCAGGGGTGCCTGCTGCTGCCCAGGGGTGCCTGCTGCTGCCCAGGAGTGCCTGCTGCTGCTGCCCAGGAGTGCCTGCTGCTGCCCAGGGGTGCCTGCTGCTGCTGCCCAGGGGTGCCTGCTGCTGCCCAGGGGTGCCTGCTGCTGCTGCCCAGGGGTGCCTGCTGCTGCTGCCCAGGAGTGCCTGCTGCTGCCCAGGGGTGCCTGCTGCTGCCCAGGAGTGCCTGCTGCTGCTGCCCAGGGGTGCCTGCTGCTGCCCAGGAGTGCCTGCTGCTGCTGCCCAGGGGTGCCTGCTGCTGCTGCCCAGGGGTGCCTGCTGCTGCTGCCCAGGAGTGCCTGCTGCTGCCCAGGGGTGCCTGCTGCTGCCCAGGAGTGCCTGCTGCTGCTGCCCAGGGGTGCCTGCTGCTGCCCAGGAGTGCCTGCTGCTGCTGCCCAGGGGTGCCTGCTGCTGCTGCCCAGGAGTGCCTGCTGCTGCTGCCCAGGGATGCCTGCTGCTGCTGCCCAGGGGTGCCTGCTGCTGCCCAGGAGTGCCTGCTGCTGCTGCCCAGGGATGCCTGCTGCTGCTGCCCAGGAGTGCCTGCTGCTGCTGCCCAGGGGTGCCTGCTGCTGCTGCCCAGGAGTGCCTGCTGCTGCTGCCCAGGGGTGCCTGCTGCTGCTGCCCAGGAGTGCCTGCTGCTGCTGCCCAGGAATGCCTGCTGCTGCCCAGGGGTGCCTGCTGCTGCTGCCCAGGAGTGCCTGCTGCTGCTGCCCAGGAGTGCCTGCTGCTGCTGCCCAGGGGTGCCTGCTGCTGCCCAGGAGTGCCTGCTGCTGCTGCCCAGGGGTGCCTGCTGCTGCTGCCCAGGGGTGCCTGCTGCTGCTGCCCAGGAGTGCCTGCTGCTGCCCAGGGGTGCCTGCTGCTGCCCAGGAGTGCCTGCTGCTGCTGCCCAGGGGTGCCTGCTGCTGCTGCCCAGGGGTGCCTGCACACACAGCTGTGCTTCCCAAGGGAACAGAGCAGTCAGTGAGATGCTGTTGTGTTACTCTCAGCCCATGGAGCTGAAGCCCTGCAGCTGCCTGCCTAATCCTGCCCCTGCCATGGGTGGGGAGGAGGAAACACAACCAAAGGCTCCAGGGCCCAGACCAAGGACAAGGAGGCCTCACTGCCCAGCCCTGCTCACAGCTAGAGCACAGCCTTAAGGCTTGGGGGAAGCAAAGCAGCTTGAAGAGCCCCCAGCAATCCCCAGCTGCTCAGTGGGGCAGTGAGCAGTGCACCTCCCCCAGCTGCCCCTGCTCATGCCCAGCTCTGTGCCCACAGTGCCACACAGCATGGGGCTGTGCTGCCCTGAGCTTGTCTCTGCTGCCCCTTCCCCCTGAGGGCCAGAGCTCCTTACAGCCCTGCCCTGCTGCCCTGGGGCAGCCATGGCACACTGCTCCCAGGCCTCTCCTGCCAGCAGGGATCCCCTCTGCAGGTGCTGCTCTTTGGAGTGGAGGGGGAAGGAGCAGGCTTGCTGCAGACCAGGCTGGGACACCGATGGGCTGCTGTGGTGGCTGCACTGCTGCCCCAGCCAGGCCATGTGGGGAGGAGGGGCAAGGGCCCTGGAGGAGGCAGGGCTCCCAGCAGGGCATGGAGTGAGCCAGCAGGGAGCAGCCCCCACACAAAGCTCCCCAGCTGAAGGGTGTCTGCCCAGGTGTGGAGCATGGGGAACAGGCCAGGAGGCTGGAGCCTCTGGTCCAGCAGCACACTACACTGTCACTGCCCTGATGCAACAGGGGGGAGTGCTGTGGAGGACAACTGCAGGCTCTCCAGAAGGGCCAGGAGGAGAGGAGCCTGTGTGCCAGGGAGGGCCTGGGCTGCCAGGAGCATGGTGACTGTGGGTCAGAGCCAGGGGAAAGGCCAAGTCCAGAGGGGGCTCTGCTAGAGCACCCAGCCAGGACAGGGAGGTAGATGAAGTGCTTCAGAGGTGCCTTGGGCAGGGCTCAGAACCACCAGCCCCTGTCCTTGTGAGGGGCTTCAGCCTACCAGAGACCTGCTGGGGTTGCCACACAGCAGGCAGGAAGCATCCCAGGGGGTCTTGGAGTGCATGGGAGAGAACTTCCTAACACAGCTGGAAAGGAGCCAGTGGGGAGGGCAGAACCCCCACCCACTGCTGGGTGCAGCAGGGAAGCTCCTGGCCAGGGAGAAGGAGCAGGCTCAGCTGCTGAGCCCTGCTTTGCCTCAGTGTCTCTCAGTGACCCCAGCTGCTCCAGGAGGAGTCAGGCCTGGAAGTGGGAGATGGGTGAGGAATGAAGGCAGGAACCCTGCTGCTGTGCAGCAACCAGACCCCAGGCATGCAGGGTCTCAGCAGTCCTCCCAGAAGTCCTTTGTTGCTGTGGTGTGGAATTCCCAGCATGAGAGCTCTGAGTGTCCTGAGCAGCAGAAGTCCTGGGAGCCCCTCACAGACAGCAGCCAGCAGCAGCCCTGAGCACCTCCCAGCAGCAGCCCTGAGCACCCTCCCTGCAGCAGCCCTGAGCACCTCCCCAGCAGCCCTGAGCACCCTCCCTGCAGCAGCCCTGAGCACCTCCCCAGCAGCCCTGAGCACCTCCCAGCAGCAGCCCTGAGCACCTCCCCAGCAGCCCTGAGCATCTCCCCAGCAGCAGCCCTGAGCACCTCCCAGCAGCAGCCCTGAGCACCTCCCAGCAGCAGCCCTGAGCACCTCCCCAACAGCAGCCCTGAGCACCTCCCCAGCAGCAGCCCTCAGCATCTCCCCAGCAGCAGCCCTGAGCACCTCCCCAACAGCAGCCCTGAGCACCTCCCAGCAGCAGCCCTGAGCACCTCCCCAGCAGCAGCCCTGAGCACCTCCCCAGCAGCAGCCCTCAGCATCTCCCCAGCAGCAGCCCTGAGCACCTCCCAGCAGCAGCCCTGAGCATCTCCCCAGCAGCAGCCCTGAGCACCCTCCCAGCAGCAGCCCTGAGCACCCTCCCAGCAGCAGCCCTGAGCACCTCCCCAGCAGCAGCCCTGAGCACCTCCCCAGCAGCAGCCCTGAGCACCCTCCCAGCAGCAGCCCTGAGCACCCTCCCAGCAGCAGCCCTGAGCACCTCCCCAGCAGCAGCCCTGAGCACCTCCCCAGCAGCAGCCCTGAGCACCTCCCCAGCAGCAGCCCTGAGCACCTCCCAGCAGCAGCCCTGAGCACCTCCCCAGCAGCAGCCCTCAGCACCTCCCAGCAGCAGCCCTGAGCACCTCCCAGCAGCAGCCCTGAGCACCCTCCCAGCAGCAGCCCTGAGCATCTCCCCAGCAGCAGCCCTCAGCACCTCCCAGCAGCAGCCCTGAGCACCTCCCAGCAGCAGCCCTGAGCATCTCCCAGCAGCAGCCCTGAGCACCTCCCAGCAGCAGCCCTGAGCACCCTCCCAGCAGCAGCCCTGAGCATCTCCCCAGCAGCAGCCCTGAGCACCTCCCAGCAGCAGCCCTCAGCACCTCCCAGCAGCAGCCCTGAGCACCTCCCAGCAGCAGCCCTGAGCACCTCCCCAGCAGCAGCCCTGAGCACCCCCAGCAGCAGCCCTGAGCACCCTCCCAGCAGCAGCCCTGAGCACCCTCCCAGCAGCAGCCCTGAGCATCTCCCCAGCAGCAGCCCTGAGCACCTCCCAGCAGCAGCCCTGAGCATCTCCCCAGCAGCAGCCCTGAGCACCCTCCCAGCAGCAGCCCTGAGCACCCTCCCAGCAGCAGCCCTGAGCACCCTCCCAGCAGCAGCCCTGAGCACCTCCCAGCAGCAGCCCTGAGCACCCCCAGCAGCAGCCCTGAGCACCCTCCCAGCAGCAGCCCTGAGCACCCCCAGCAGCAGCCCTGAGCACCCTCCCAGCAGCAGCCCTGAGCACCTCCCAGCAGCAGCCCTGAGCACCCTCCCAGCAGCAGCCCTGAGCACCTCCCAGCAGCAGCCCTGAGCACCCTCCCAGCAGCAGCCCTGAGCACCCTCCCAGCAGCAGCCCTGAGCATCTCCCCAGCAGCAGCCCTGAGCACCCTCCCAGCAGCAGCCCTGAGCACCCTCCCAGCAGCAGCCCTGAGCACCTCCCAGCAGCAGCCCTGAGCATCTCCCCAGCAGCAGCCCTGAGCACCTCCCAGCAGCAGCCCTGAGCACCTCCCAGCAGCAGCCCTGAGCATCTCCCAGCAGCAGCCCTGAGCACCTCCCAGCAGCAGCCCTGAGCATCTCCCCAGCAGCAGCCCTGAGCACCCTCCCAGCAGCAGCCCTGAGCACCTCCCAGCAGCAGCCCTGAGCACCCTCCCAGCAGCAGCCCTGAGCACCTCCCAGCAGCAGCCCTGAGCACCTCCCCAGCAGCAGCCCTGAGCACCCTCCCAGCAGCAGCCCTCAGCACCTCCCAGCAGCAGCCCTGAGCACCCTCCCAGCAGCAGCCCTGAGCACCCTCCCAGCAGCAGCCCTCAGCACCTCCCAGCAGCAGCCCTGAGCATCTCCCAGCAGCAGCCCTGAGCACCTCCCAGCAGCAGCCCTGAGCACCTCCCAGCAGCAGCCCTGAGCATCTCCCAGCAGCAGCCCTGAGCACCTCCCAGCAGCAGCCCTGAGCACCTCCCTGCAGCAGCCCTGAGCACCTCCCTGCAGCAGCTCTGAGCACCCTCCCAGCAGCAGCCCTGAGCACCCTCCCAGCAGCAGCCCTGAGCACCTCCCAGCAGCAGCCCTGAGCACCTCCCTGCAGCAGCCCTGAGCACCTCCCCAGCAGCAACCCTGAGCACCTCCCCAGCAGCAGCCCTGAGCATCTCCCAGCAGCAGCCCTGAGCATCTCCCAGCAGCAGCCCTGAGCACCTCCCAGCAGCAGCCCTGAGCATCTCCCCAGCAGCAGCCCTGAGCACCCCCAGCAGCAGCCCTGAGCATCTCCCCAGCAGCAGCCCTGAGCATCTCCCCAGCAGCAGCCCTGAGCATCTCCCCAGCAGCAGCCCTGAGCACCCTCCCAGCAGCAGCCCTGAGCACCCTCCCAGCAGCAGCCCTGAGCACCTCCCAGCAGCAGCCCTGAGCATCTCCCCAGCAGCAGCCCTGAGCACCTCCCAGCAGCAGCCCTGAGCACCTCCCAGCAGCAGCCCTGAGCATCTCCCAGCAGCAGCCCTGAGCACCTCCCAGCAGCAGCCCTGAGCATCTCCCCAGCAGCAGCCCTGAGCACCCTCCCAGCAGCAGCCCTGAGCACCTCCCAGCAGCAGCCCTGAGCACCCTCCCAGCAGCAGCCCTGAGCACCTCCCAGCAGCAGCCCTGAGCACCTCCCCAGCAGCAGCCCTCAGCACCTCCCAGCAGCAGCCCTGAGCACCCTCCCAGCAGCAGCCCTGAGCACCCTCCCAGCAGCAGCCCTCAGCACCTCCCAGCAGCAGCCCTGAGCACCTCCCAGCAGCAGCCCTGAGCACCCTCCCAGCAGCAGCCCTGAGCATCTCCCCAGCAGCAGCCCTGAGCATCTCCCAGCAGCAGCCCTGAGCACCTCCCAGCAGCAGCCCTGAGCATCTCCCCAGCAGCAGCCCTGAGCACCCTCCCAGCAGCAGCCCTGAGCACCTCCCAGCAGCAGCCCTGAGCACCCTCCCAGCAGCAGCCCTGAGCACCTCCCAGCAGCAGCCCTGAGCACCTCCCCAGCAGCAGCCCTCAGCACCTCCCAGCAGCAGCCCTGAGCACCCTCCCAGCAGCAGCCCTGAGCACCCTCCCAGCAGCAGCCCTCAGCACCTCCCAGCAGCAGCCCTGAGCATCTCCCAGCAGCAGCCCTGAGCACCTCCCAGCAGCAGCCCTGAGCACCTCCCAGCAGCAGCCCTGAGCATCTCCCAGCAGCAGCCCTGAGCACCTCCCAGCAGCAGCCCTGAGCACCTCCCTGCAGCAGCCCTGAGCACCTCCCTGCAGCAGCTCTGAGCACCCTCCCAGCAGCAGCCCTGAGCACCCTCCCAGCAGCAGCCCTGAGCACCTCCCAGCAGCAGCCCTGAGCACCTCCCTGCAGCAGCCCTGAGCACCTCCCCAGCAGCAACCCTGAGCACCTCCCCAGCAGCAGCCCTGAGCATCTCCCAGCAGCAGCCCTGAGCATCTCCCAGCAGCAGCCCTGAGCACCTCCCAGCAGCAGCCCTGAGCATCTCCCCAGCAGCAGCCCTGAGCACCCCCAGCAGCAGCCCTGAGCATCTCCCCAGCAGCAGCCCTGAGCATCTCCCCAGCAGCAGCCCTGAGCATCTCCCCAGCAGCAGCCCTGAGCACCCTCCCAGCAGCAGCCCTGAGCACCCTCCCAGCAGCAGCCCTGAGCACCTCCCAGCAGCAGCCCTGAGCATCTCCCCAGCAGCAGCCCTGAGCACCTCCCAGCAGCAGCCCTGAGCACCTCCCAGCAGCAGCCCTGAGCATCTCCCAGCAGCAGCCCTGAGCACCTCCCAGCAGCAGCCCTGAGCATCTCCCCAGCAGCAGCCCTGAGCACCCTCCCAGCAGCAGCCCTGAGCACCTCCCAGCAGCAGCCCTGAGCACCCTCCCAGCAGCAGCCCTGAGCACCTCCCAGCAGCAGCCCTGAGCACCTCCCCAGCAGCAGCCCTCAGCACCTCCCAGCAGCAGCCCTGAGCACCCTCCCAGCAGCAGCCCTGAGCACCCTCCCAGCAGCAGCCCTCAGCACCTCCCAGCAGCAGCCCTGAGCATCTCCCAGCAGCAGCCCTGAGCACCTCCCAGCAGCAGCCCTGAGCACCTCCCAGCAGCAGCCCTGAGCATCTCCCAGCAGCAGCCCTGAGCACCTCCCAGCAGCAGCCCTGAGCACCTCCCTGCAGCAGCCCTGAGCACCTCCCTGCAGCAGCTCTGAGCACCTCCCAGCAGCAGCCCTGAGCACCTCCCAGCAGCAGCCCTGAGCACCCTCCCAGCAGCAGCCCTGAGCACCTCCCTGCAGCAGCCCTGAGCACCTCCCCAGCAGCAACCCTGAGCACCTCCCCAGCAGCAGCCCTGAGCATCTCCCAGCAGCAGCCCTGAGCATCTCCCAGCAGCAGCCCTGAGCACCTCCCAGCAGCAGCCCTGAGCATCTCCCCAGCAGCAGCCCTGAGCACCCCCAGCAGCAGCCCTGAGCATCTCCCCAGCAGCAGCCCTGAGCATCTCCCCAGCAGCAGCCCTGAGCATCTCCCCAGCAGCAGCCCTGAGCATCTCCCAGCAGCAGCCCTGAGCACCTCCCCAGCAGCAGCCCTGAGCACCTCCCCAGCAGCAGCCCTCAGCACCTCCCAGCAGCAGCCCTGAGCACCTCCCAGCAGCAGCCCTCAGCACCTCCCAGCAGCAGCCCTGAGCACCTCCCAGCAGCAGCCCTCAGCACCCTCCCAGCAGCAGCCCTCAGCACCCTCCCAGCAGCAGCCCTCAGCACCCTCCCAGCAGCAGCCCTGAGCACCCTCCCAGCAGCAGCCCTGAGCACCTCCCAGCAGCAGCCCTGAGCACCTCCCAGCAGCAGCCCTCAGCACCTCCCCAGCAGCAGCCCTGAGCACCTCCCAGCAGCAGCCCTGAGCACCTCCCAGCAGCAGCCCTGAGCACCCTCCCAGCAGCAGCCCTGAGCACCTCCCCAGCAGCAGCCCTGAGCATCTCCCCAGCAGCAGCCCTGAGCACCTCCCAGCAGCAGCTCTGAGCACCCTCCCAGCAGCAGCCCTGAGCACCTCCCAGCAGCAGCCCTGAGCACCTCCCCAGCAGCAGCCCTGAGCACCTCCCAGCAGCAGCCCTGAGCACCCTCCCAGCAGCAGCCCTGAGCACCTCCCAGCAGCAGCCCTGAGCACCCTCCCAGCAGCAGCCCTCAGCACCTCCCCAGCAGCAGCCCTGAGCACCTCCCAGCAGCAGCCCTGAGCACCTCCCAGCAGCAGCCCTGAGCACCCTCCCAGCAGCAGCCCTGAGCACCTCCCCAGCAGCAGCCCTGAGCATCTCCCCAGCAGCAGCCCTCAGCACCTCCCAGCAGCAGCCCTGAGCATCTCCCCAGCAGCAGCCCTGAGCACCTCCCAGCAGCAGCCCTCAGCACCCTCCCAGCAGCAGCCCTGAGCACCCTCCCAGCAGCAGCCCTGAGCACCTCCCAGCAGCAGCCCTGAGCACCTCCCAGCAGCAGCCCTGAGCACCTCCCAGCAGCAGCCCTCAGCACCTCCCAGCAGCAGCCCTCAGCACCTCCCAGCAGCAGCCCTGAGCACCTCCCAGCAGCAGCCCTGAGCACCCTCCCAGCAGCAGCCCTGAGCACCTCCCAGCAGCAGCCCTGAGCACCCTCCCAGCAGCAGCCCTGAGCACCTCCCCAGCAGCAGCCCTGAGCACCCTCCCAGCAGCAGCCCTGAGCACCTCCCCAGCAGCAGCCCTGAGCACCCTCCCAGCAGCAGCCCTGAGCACCTCCCAGCAGCAGCCCTCAGCACCTCCCCAGCAGCAGCCCTGAGCATCTCCCCAGCAGCAGCCCTGAGCACCTCCCAGCAGCAGCTCTGAGCACCCTCCCAGCAGCAGCCCTGAGCATCTCCCCAGCAGCAGCCCTGAGCATCTCCCCAGCAGCAGCCCTGAGCACCCTCCCAGCAGCAGCCCTGAGCACCCTCCCAGCAGCAGCCCTGAGCACCTCCCAGCAGCAGCCCTGAGCACCTCCCAGCAGCAGCCCTGAGCACCTCCCAGCAGCAGCCCTCAGCACCTCCCAGCAGCAGCCCTCAGCACCTCCCAGCAGCAGCCCTGAGCACCTCCCAGCAGCAGCCCTCAGCACCTCCCAGCAGCAGCCCTGAGCACCTCCCCAGCAGCAGCCCTGAGCACCCTCCCAGCAGCAGCCCTGAGCACCTCCCCAGCAGCAGCCCTGAGCACCCCCAGCAGCAGCCCTCAGCACCCTCCCAGCAGCAGCCCTGAGCATCTCCCAGCAGCAGCCCTGAGCACCTCCCAGCAGCAGCCCTCAGCACCTCCCAGCAGCAGCCCTGAGCACCTCCCAGCAGCAGCCCTCAGCACCTCCCAACAGCAGCCCTGCACCAAAGCCCAGCCTAGCTCAGAGGGGCTCTGTGTTCTCAATCCCTTCAGCCAGTGAAACCCAAGCACAGGGACAGGCTCAAACCTTCCCCAGGGAGGTGCCAGCATGCCCAGGAGGTGTCCCTGCAGCATGGGCCAGCCCCAGGGTGCCAGCTGAGGAGGATGCTCTTGGCTCCCATGGAATGGGGTTGCTTTGCTCTGTGCAGCTAGGGAGTTGTCAGCTAAGGAGTCCTGCACTCTGCACCAGCCCAGCAGCTGCCCTCACAGCAGTGGTGCAGCAGGGAGACAGGGATGGGGAGCAGCAAGCAGCTCCCACAGGCCAGGAGGAAATGATCAGTGACCTGTTGTGCCACTGAGGTGTGCACAGCTCTGTGGGGACAGGATGGGAGCCAGCAGGGCTGCCTCAGGAGCTGGCAGCAGTGCTGGCTCCCCAGGCAGGTCCCAGGGACTGCAGGCCAGCACAGCTGATACCAGCTACAAGAATAGCTGAGAAGAGAAGCCAGGGAACCCCAGGCCTGACAGCCTGAGCTGGGTGCCAGGCAAGGTCATGCAGCAGGGCACACACAGACACCCTGAAAAGCAGGGCCAAGCAGCAGGGGGCTATGAAAGGCAGCTCCTGGGGGCTGCTCTGACCTCCTACAGCAAGTGACCTGGCTAGGGGAGGAGGGAAGGGCCTGCACATTGTCTGCTGGACTTCAGCAAAGCCTCTGACACTGCCCCAGGTTCTCCTACAGAAACTGCTGGCACAAGACTTGGCTCAGTGCCCTCTGCCCTGGCTCACAACCTGGCTGATGCCCAGAGAGGGGTGGAAATGGAACTGAACCTGGCTGGGACTCAGCCACCAGTGGTGTCCCCAGGGCTGGGGCTGTGCTCTTTAGTGTCTTTGTCACTGGTCTGGGTGAGGGCATGGAGGCAGCCTCAGGAGTCTGCAGGTGGCACCAAGTTGGGTGGCTGTGTCCCTCTGCTAGCGGGCAGGGAGCCTTACAGCAGGGTCTGTTCAGGTGAGAGCCATGGCCAAGGCTCATTAGATGAAGTTCAACAAGGCCAAGGGCCAGGTCCTGCACCTGGGTCACCACAACCCCATGGGGAGCTCCAGACCTGGGGATGTGTGGGTGGAAAGCTGCAGCTTGGAGAGGGACCTGGGGGTGTTGGTTGGCAGCCACTGACCAGGAGCCAGCAGTGCCCAGGGGGCCAAGGAAGCCAATGGCAGCCTGGCCTGGGTCAGAAGCAGGGTGGGCAGCAGGGACAGGAGGTGACCATCCCCTGTGCTCAGCACTGGGGAGGCCACACCTCGAGTGCTGTGCTCAGCTCTGGGCCCTCCCTGCAGGAAGGACACTGAGGGGCTGGAGCCTGTCCAGAGCAGGGCAGCCAGGCTGGAGAAGGGCCTGGAGCCCCTGGGCTAGAGGAGGGCTGAGGGAGCTGGGGGTGTTCAGGCTGGAGAAGAGGAGGCTGAGGGAGAGCTCCTTGCTCTCTGCAGCTCCCTGCAGGGAGGTTGGAGTGAGGAGGGGACAGCCTCTGCTCCTTGGTGCCAAGGGACAGGAGCAGAGGCAATGGCTCCAAGCTGCCCCAGGGGAGGCTCAGGCTGGAGCTCAGGAAATGTTTCTGCCCTGGAAGGGATCTCAGCCATTGGCAGAGGCTGCCCAGGGCAGTGCTGGAGTCCCCATCCCTGGGGGTGTTCCAGCAGCTGTGGCCCTGGGGCTCAGGGACATGGTTTGGTGCTGAGCCTGCAGTGCAGCCTTGGGTTGGACTGGCTGAGCTTGGAGCTCTCTCCCAGCTGGAAGTGTTCTGTGATCCTTGCAGCAGCAGACTGCTCCAGATGGGGCTCAGAGCTGTGGACTCCTTCAGGAGCAGTGCCTGCTCCAGCAGGGCTCCTCCACAGGCTGCAGGCAGGGCTCTCCTCCAGCACTGATCTCTAGGGGTTGCAAGGCTCAGCTGCCTTCTCCCACAGCTGCTCCAGCAATGCCTCCCTGCTCCTTCCTCACTGCCCTGGGCATCCACATGGCTCCAGCAGGACTAGAGCTCCCCAGACAAGCAGCTTTCCCCTCTCCAGTGTTATCAGAGGTGCTGAATGCCTTGGCCTTGGCCAGAGGTGGCTCCAGCCTGCAGCTGGGGGAGTTCTGGAAGCTCCTTAGAGGAGATATGCCAGTAGCCCCCTCCCTGCTGCCCAGAGCCAGGCACCATCCCAACACAGAAACACATCAAGACTGGGGAAGCAGATGAAGGTTTCAGGCATGAGGAGCAATAAAGAAGAATTCTGATGCTATTTCATCTCTGAATATGTTCACCCAAAGCAGGGACCCAGAGCTGGCACAGGGTTGAGGCAGGGCAGATGCTCCCTGGAAGCAGGTGAGGGCCTGGCCACTCCCAACTGCTGCAGAGGGACAGAGCCCTGTGGTGCCCTGGAGAACAGCTCAGGATGGGCAGGGCCAGTCCTGCTTCTGGCAAAGGCAAATCCCTCCATGGGCAGCTAGGAGCAGCTGCTGGGTGCTGCAGGAGGGTGGAGATCCAACCTGTACTGCAAGGCATTTCATTTGGGCAAGGACCTGCATGATGCTGACTGCTAGCTACCTTCTGGGCAGGCCAGAGGTGGCACAGAACAAGGAGTGGATGAGGGCCTGGGTTTGGCTAGGATAGGAGTCTCTGTTCACAGGAAGGGGGCAGGGAACACAGCCAGGACAGCCCAGACAGGGCAGCCCAGGCAAGGCAGCGCAGGCAGGGCAGCCCAGACAGGGCAGCTCAGGCAGGGCAGCCCAGGCAGGGCAGCCCAGGCAGGGCAGCTCAGGCAGGGCAGCTCAGGCAGGGCAGCTCAGGCAGGGCAGCTCCAGAGCTGGCCCCAGAGCTGCAGCTGTGGTCTCAGCAGAGTGGAGCAGAGGGGCAGAATCCCCTCCCTGGCCCTGCTGGCCACACTTCTCTTGCTGCAGCCCAGGCTCTGCTTGGCTCTCTGGGCTGCAAGTGCTCCCTGCTGGCTCCTGCTGAGCTTCTCCTCCCCCAGCACCCCCAAGGCCTTTTCTCCAGGGCTGTTCTCCAGCCAGTCCCTGCCCAGCCTGGATCAGTGCCTGGGATTGCCCTGCCCCAGCTGCAGGACCTTGCCCTTGGTCTTGTTGAACCTCCTGAGGTTGTCCTGGGCCCAGCTCTGCAGCCTGTCCAGGTCCCTCTGGATGGATCCTTCCCTCCAGCTGCCTGCTGCACCACACAGCTTGGGGCTGAGGGAGCCTCAGTGCCACTCTCCATGGCACCAACAGAGATGTTAAACAAGCCTGGTCCCAGGACTGAGCCCTGAGGGGCTCCACTTGTCCCTGGCCTCCACTTGGCCATGGACCATTGCCAGCCACCCTTTGGGTGCAGCCCTCAAGCCAGGTCTGTACCCACTGAGTGGTCCCTCTATGGAGCCCAGCTTGGAGACCAGGATGTGGTTGAAGGCTTTGCTCAGGTCAATGAGGTCAGCTGCTCAGCCTTCATCTCTTGATGTTGTGACCTTCTCACAGAAGGCCACCAGGTTTGTCAGGCAGGATTTGCCCTTGGTGCAGCCCTGCTGCTTGTGCCCAGTCACCTCTTTGCTATTCTTCTGCCTCAGCAGTGCCTGCAGGAGGCTCTGCTCCATGAGCTTAGCAGGCACAGAGGTGAGACTGCCTGGCCTGTAGTCCCCTGGGTCATCCCTCTTTCCCTTCTTGACACTGGGAGTTATGTTGCCCCTTTTCCAGTCAGTGAGGACCTCCCCAGACTGCCAGGGCTTCTGGAATAGAATGGAGAATGCTTTAGCAACCTCCTCCCCAGCTCCCTCAGCACCCCTGGCTGGGTCCCATTGGATCCCATGGATTGAACACTCTCAAGTTCTTCAGGTCACAACCTGAGCTTCACTCACCAGGAGCAGTTTCTTCCTCCAGTCCCTGCCATCATCTTCCATCACTCTGGGAGCGTGGCTGGAGCCCTTGCCAGTGAAGACTGAGGTAAGGAAGTCCTTGAGCACCTCAGCCTTCTCCATGGCACTTGTCACTAGCTCAGCTGTTTGCTTTCTGAGGGGCCCACACCTTCCCCAGGCTTCTTTTCACCCTTACTATACCTATAGGAATGTTTACTGCTCCCCTGGGTCTCCCTGGCTGGATTGACTTCTAACTGAGCTTTAGCTTTTCTAACCAGGGCTCTTGCTGCTTGGGCAGCTCCCTTCCATGCCCCCATTCCAGCTCTCCTCTCTTCCCCTCCTTGTAGAGTTCCTTTTTGTGTGCCAGGATGTCCAGGAGCTCCTTGCTCACCCAGGCAGGTCTCCCAGCATTCTCTCCTGCTTTCCTCTTTGTGGGTATACTTTGCTCCTGGGCATGGGGAAGGTGGTCCTTGAACAATGCCCAGCTGCCCTGGGCCCCTCTTCCCTCTAGGGCTTTGTCCCACAATGCTTTGGCCAGCAGATCCCTGAAGTGATCAAAGTCTGCATGCCTGAAGTCCAGGGCTGTAAGCTTGGGATACTCCTCCTAGTTGCCCTGAGGATCTTAAACTCTATTGCATCGTGGATCCTTCCCTCCAGTGTGCAGCCAGAGCACACAGCTTGGTGTCATCTCAGCCTTGCTGAGGGAGCCTCAGTGCCACTGCCCATGGCCCTGACAAAGCTGTTCCACAGCACTGCTCCCAGCACTGACCCCTGAGGGACACCATTTGCCACTGCTCTGCATTGGGACTCTGAGCCATTGACCACAACTCTGAGTGCAGCCATCCAGCCACTTCCTTACCCAGCCAGTGGCCTCCCCTCCAGTCCATGCTGTTCCAGTTTGTCAGGTGGGGCAGGCTCAGTGCTTTGCACAAGCCCAGGGAGATGCCATCAGTTGCTCTTCCCTTGTCCACTGGTGCTGTGCCTCCATCATGTTCACCAGGCAGGGTTTGCCCTTGCTGAAGCCCTGCTGGTTACCACCAATCACCTCTGCTTCATTTGCCATAGGCCTCAGCAAGGGCTTCAGGAGGATCTGCTCCAGGACCCTGCCAGGCAGAGGCCAGACTGACTGGCCTGCAGCTTCTGGGCTCTTCCTTTTTCCCCTGTTGAAGATGGGGCTGCTGTTTCCCTTCTCCAGTCAGCAGGGACTTCACCAGACTGCAGGCACCTTGCAATTCCTCCCTTTGCTCTTTGCATTGCCCTGTTCAATTCTCCTTTTCTCACCCTAAGGGGGTTGCAGTCTGCTCCCAGATTTGCCACCCATCCTGCTGGGGGAGGGACATGGTTTAGTGTTGACCTCTCAGTGCTGGGCTGAGGAGTGGGCTGGGGGAGCTCTGTGACTCTGTGAGGGGTGGGGGCAGCTGTGTGCAGGGCTGTGTGGGGCCTGGCTGTGCTTAAAGCCACACCACCTAACAGTTCCCCTATGGAGGGTAAAGGCTCTGCAGCGGGACCTGGACAGGCTGGGCAGATGGGCAGAGGCCAAGGGCAGGAGATTGAACACATCCAAGTGCCAGGTTCTGCACATTGGCCACAGCAACCCCAGGCAGTGCTACAGGCTGGGGGCAGAGTGGCTGAGAGCAGCCAGGCAGAGAGGGACCTGGGGGTGCTGGTTGATGGTAGGCTGAACATGAGCCTGCAGTGTGCCCAGGCAGCCAAGAGGGCCAATGGCATCCTGGCCTGCATCAGGAAGAGTGTGGCCAGCAGGAGCAGGGAGGTCATTGTGCCCTGTGCTCAGCACTGCTGAGGCCACACCTTGAGTCCTGTGTCCAGTTCTGGGCTCCTCAGGTTAGGAAGGAGGTTGAGATGCTGGAACGAGTCCAGAGAAGGGCAACAAAGTTGGTGAGGGGCTTGGAACACAGCCCTGTGAGGAGAGGCTGAGGGAGCTGGGGTTGCTTAGCCTGGAGAAGAGGAGGCTCAGGGGAGACCTTCTTGCTCTCTACAACTCCCTGAAGGGAGGTTGTAGCCAGGAGGGGGTTGGTCTCTTCTCCCAGGCAGCCAGTACCAGAACAAGAGGACACAGTCTCAGGCTGCGCCAGGGGAGGTTCAGGCTGGAGGTTAGGAGGAAGTTCCACACAGAGTGATTGGCCATTGGGATGTGCTGCCCAGGGAGGTGGTGGAGTCACCATCACTGGAGGTGTTCAGGAGGAAACTGAATGGGGTGCTTGGTGCCATGGGTCAGTTGATTAGGTGGTGTTGGATGATAGGTTGGACATGATGATCTTGAAGGTCTCTTCCAACCTGGTCTATTCTATTCTATGCTATGCTATGCTATTCCCTGGTGGCAAAGCCACAGAGGTTTACCAGGGATGCCCAATCTCTGGTGTTTAAAAGCTTGTGAGCAGTGCCACAACAAAGCAAATGTGCAGGGACTGTGCCTGTGCTAACATGAGAGCTCTGTGGCGACACCAGAGCTAGAGTGACCATTGCCCACGTGAGGGGAAGGGTCTCTGCAAAGCCTTCACAGCTCTCTCTCTCCTCTGTTACTCTCAGAGAAGGAAGAGCTCTGTGGTTCCTGCAAAGCCTGCAGCCAGCCTGCACAGGGCCAATGCCTTTCCAGGGATGTTTCAAGACTCTGTGATAAAGGGGAGTTTACAACAGCCAGTGTGCAGATGCCTGTCCATTGCTGCCTCTTCAGAGGCTCTCAGTCACCTGAGCAGCTCTTGGTGCCTTCTCCATTGGATTTGGGCATGTTCTGTTTGCTGCTGAACTGACCCCACCCCTGGGAGCCCTCCTGCCCTGCCCCCCAGAGCAGAACCCCTGCAGCTGCAGAGATGAACAGATTCAGCGTTGCACCAAAGGAACTCACAGCTAACAAGTCTGAAGAGCAGCTTCCAAGCTCCAGCTCCTGAAGTGGCTCTCATTTTGCACCTCTCTCCACATGTTAAAGCCCTTCTCACAGGCACTCCTTCAGCAGCCTGCAATTCCTAACACAGCATTAGCAACCATTTCCCTTACTGCCTTTAGAAAGCCTTCAGTTCCTCTGGGATGCTAAAATCACCTCCAAGACACAACTGCCCAGACATGAGCCCCTGCCAAGTGTCAGGCACTAGTGATCATGGGGTGAACTGAGCAGCAGAGGCTGCTGGCTGTACACTGGGAACTGGCTGCTGTGGCCAGGTGGTGTTTGGAATACCACTTTTAAGCTTTCCTAGCAGCAACAACAATAAGAGAAGGACACAGAGCTGGCAGTGGTGCAGAGCATCCCAGGGCTGGAGCAGCTCTGCTGTGAGCACAGGCTGAGGGAGCTGGGGCTGTGCAGCCTGCAGAGGAGAAGGCTCCAGGGGACCTCAGAGCTGCCTTTGAGTGCCTGAAGGGATCCTGCAGGAAGGCTGCAGAGGGACTTCTCCTGAGGGTATCATGAGACAAGGGGGAAGGGTCTGAGGCTGAGGCAGAGCAGGGTTAGAGTGGAGCTGAGGAAGAAGCTCTTCAGTACAAGGATGGTGAGGCTCTGGCACAGGCTGCCCAGGGAGGCTGTGGCTGCCTCCTCCCTGGGGGTGGTTCAAAGCCAGGCTGGATGAGGCCTTGGGTAGCCAAGTTTAGTTCAGAGCTGTCCCTGCCCTGGCAGAGGGGTTGGAGAAGATGACCTGTGAGGTCCCTTCCAGCCTGAGCCACGCTGTGGTTCTGTGAGCGGCAGTGGCAGCATCAGCTGCTGTGACACTTACCTGTTAGAGTGCTGGGATATGGAGTTGGCACAGCTGAAAATGAAGAGGATGCTCCTCCAAAGGGTGTCATTCCTGAGGGCCCTCCAAAAGGAGTCATGGAATGGCTGTTGAAGTTGACTGCTGATCCCTTCGCTGCTGGCGACTGCGAGGCCTGGCTGGAGTCGGAGCCGAAGTGGCTGCCGTGGCTGACCGGCTCGGGGGCGCTCTCAGCTCTGTACTTCAGGCCTGCACCCTTCTCTTCTTTGCTTTTGATGCACCCCATGGCTGCTCCTGTGAGGAGGAAAGGGAAGAGAATGAGTGCACCTCCTGAGCTTTGCTAACACAAAGACTCCCCAGATTACTGATTGGGTTTGAACCCCCGGGCAGCCCCCAGCCCCTGCTGCCTCCTTGCACGGGGAAGGGCTGCACACAAAGCCCAGGTCACTCACAGGCCAGGGATGACCTAACTCTGGCCCTTGACAACACCACACCCCACCAGCACATGGGGGTGGTTGCTCAGCCCAGCTCCCTGCTGGGCTGGAGATGGTGAGACAGTAAAAAGGAGCAAAGAGCAGGAGGCCAGCCAGCCAAAGCCAGCGCCAGCAGCAGAATCACTGAGGCACTCCTGCTTCCCTTCAGGCCTCTGCAGCAGGGCCCTGCCCTGCACTGCCAGCCCCCAAACAACTCACCAAGCCTGGGGCAGCCCAGGGCAGGGACAGGAGCAGAACAAACTCAGAACCACAGAACTGTTTTGCTTGGAACAGACCTTTAAGACTAAGTACCCTTCAACCCAGCACCACCACGGCCACCAAACCCTGCCCCCAGGTGCCATGGCCACAGCTCTCTGAACAGGGATGGGGACTCCACCACCTCCCTGGGCAGCCTCTGCCAGGCCCTAACCACTCCTGCAGCAAAGGATTTTTCCCTCATCTCCAACCTCAGCCTCCCCTGGCACAACTCCAGGCCATTTCCTCTCCTTCTGTCACCTGAGGCTAGGGAGCAGAGCCCAACCCCCACCCCACTGCCACCTCCTTCCAGGGAGCTGCAGAGAGCAATGAGGTCTCCCTCAGCCTCCTCTGCTCCAGGCTGAACACCCCCCGGCCCCCAGCCCTGCTCTCCAGACCTTTCCCCAGCTTTACTGCCCTTCTCTGGATGCCCTTCAGCACCTCAGTGTCCTTCTTGCAGTGAGACAGCTTCTCAGCCAGCAGGGCACCCCCTGGGCTTTCTCTGCTGGGCAGTTTGCAGCCACTCTGCCCCAGCCTGGGGCACTCCAGGGGCTGTTGTGAGCCAAGGGCAGGGCCAGGCCCTTGGCCTCGTTGACACTCACACAGCTGAGCTCAGGCCACGGGGCCCTGCCCCAGGCTCCCCCAGAGGAGCAGGCTGCGTGTGCAGGGAGCCCCCAGCGAGCCCCCAGCGAGCTCCCTGCTGCTGGGGCGGCTCGGGGGGGAGGGGCAGGGCGGCGGGGGGGAGGGGCAGGGCAGGGCAGCAGGGGGGAGGAGGGGCACGGCAGCGGGGGGGGAGGGGCAGGGCGGCAGGGGGGAGGAGGGGCAGGGCGGCGGGGGGGGAGGGGCAGGGCGGCGGGGGGGGGAGGGGCAGGGCGGCGGGGGGAGGAGGGGCAGGGCAGCGGGGGGAGGAGGGGCAGGGCAGCGGGGGGAGGAGGGGCAGGGCAGCGGGGGGAGGAGGGGCAGGGCAGCGGGGGGAGGAGGGGCAGGGCAGCGGGGGGGAGGAGGGGCAGGGCAGCGGGGGGAGGAGGGGCAGGGCAGCGGGGGGAGGGACAGGGCAGCGGGGGGGGGGGGCAGCGCAGCGGGGGGGGGAGGGGCAGCGCAGCGGGGGGGGGAGGGGCAGCGCAGCGGGGGGGGGGAGGGGCAGCGCAGCGGGGGGAGGGACAGGGCAGCGGGGGGAGGAGGGGCAGGGCAGCGGGGGGAGGAGGGGGGCAGGGCGGGGCAGGGCTGGGCAGGGCAGGGCAGGGCAGGGCAGGGCAGGGCAGCAGAGCCACGCCGTGGTGTCTGCAGGCAGCACTGCAGGCCCCGCAGCAGCTGGCTCTGGGACTCCAGGGCTCCCCTGCTGGCTCGGATCACTGCAGCGCACCGGGGGGGTTAGGAGTGGCCTTGCTGGAGGCCTACCAAGCCTGCTCTGCCCGGCAGGGACCAAAGGCACAGCGATGCTGCTCTGCTCCCCAGCTGGAACTCCCCTGTGTTACAGAACAGCAGGGGCTGGAAGGGACCTCCAGAGAGCCTCCAGCCCAACCCCCTGCCAGAGCAGGGCACCCAGGGCAGGGCACACAGAACACATCCAGGTGGGGGTGGAAAGTCTCCAGAGCAGGAGACTCCACAGCCTCTCTGGGCAGCCTGCTCCAGGCTCTGGCACCCTCACAGGGACAAAGTTTCCCCTCCTGTTCCTGTGGCTCCTCCTCTGCTCCAGCTTGCCCCCAGTGCCCCCAGTGCTGTCCTTGGCCATCCCTGAGCAGAGCCTGGCTCCAGCCCTGCACAGCTTTATCCCCAGCAGTGAGGGCAGCCCTCAGGCTCCTCTGCTCCCAGCCCCAGCTCCCTCAGCTGTGCTCACAGGAGATGTTCCAGAGGCTGGAGAAGGGCTTGGAGCACCTGGGCTACAAGGAGGGGCTGAGGGAGCTGGGGGTGTTCAGGCTGGAGAAGAGGCTGAGGGAGACCTCATTGCTCTCTGCAGCTCCCTAAGACAGCTGTCAGCCCCTGGCTGGGACAGCAGCACTCTGAGCTGGGTTAGGAACTGGCTGGAGGCTGAGCCCAGAGAGTGGTGGTGAATGGTGCCACAGCCAGCTGGCAGCCAGGCACCAGTGGTGTGCCCCAGGGAGCAGTGCTGGGCCCTGTGCTCTTTAACATCTTCATTGATGATCTGGATGAGGGCATGGAGTCCATCAGCAGTAAATTTGCTGATGACACCAAGCTGGGGGCAGGAGTTGATCTGCTGGAGGGTAGAGAGGCTCTGCAGAGGGACCTGGACAGGCTGGACAGATGGGCAGAGGCCAAGGGCAGGAGATTGAACACATCCAAGTGCCAGGTGCTGCACATTGGCCACAGCAACCCCAGGCAGTGCTACAGGCTGGGGTCAGAGTAGCTGAGAGCAGCCAGGCAGAGAGGGACCTGGGGGTACTGGTTGACAGCAGCAGAACATGAGCCAGCAGTGTGCCCAGGCAGCCAAGAGGGCCAATGGCATCCTGGCCTGCATCAGGAACAGTGTGGCCAGCAGGAGCAGGGAGGTCATTGTGCCCTGTGCTCAGCACTGGTTAGGCCACACCTTGAGTCCTGTGTCCAGTTCTGGGCTCCTCAGGTTGGGAAGGAGGTTGACTTGCTGGAAGGTGTCCAGAGAAGGGCAAGAAAGCTGGGGAGGGGTCTGGAGCACAGCCCTGTGAGGAGAGGCTGAGGGAGCTGGGGTTGCTTAGCCTGGAGAAGAGGAGGCTCAGGGGTGACCTCATTGCCCTCTACAACTCCCTGAAGGGAGGTTGTAGCCAGGTGGGGGTTGGTCTCTTCTCCCAGGCAAGCAGCACCAGAACAAGAGGACACAGTCTGAAGCTGTGCCAGGGGAGGTTTAGGCTGGAGGTGAGGAAGAAGTTCTTCACAGAGAGATTGGCCATTGGGATGTGCTGCCCAGGGAGATGGTGGAGTCCCCATCCCTGGAGGTGTTTAAGACAAGACTACCATGGCCTGGTTGATTAGTTAGGGTTGGCTGATTGGTTGGACTTGATCATCTTGGAGGTCTCTCACAACCTGGTTCATTCTCTGATGCAGTAGGGAGGTTGGAGTGAGGAGGGGACAGCCTCTGCTCCTTGGTGGCAAGGGACAGGAGCAGAGGCAATGGCTCCAAGCTGCCCCAGGGGAGGCTCAGGCTGGAGCTCAGGAAATGTTTCTGCCCTGGAAGGGATCTCAGCCATTGGCAGAGGCTGCCCAGGGCAGTGCTGCAGTCCCCATCCCTGGGGGTGTTCCAGCAGCTGTGGCCCTGGGGCTTAGGGACATGGTTTGGTGCTGAGCCTGCAGTGCAGCCTTGGGCTGGACTGGCTGAGCTTGGAGCTCTCTCCCAACCAGAGCTGTTCTGTGCTTCTATTCCTCTTTTCACCTAATGGAATCCCAGCCTCCCTGGGTTCCTTGCCAAGTCTTTGTCACTGTTTCCCAAGCTCTGCAGCTCTTCTCACATGCTGTGGTTCCTACTTTCCAGGCTGTCATAAATTGCCAAGTTTGCTCTTTTCAGCAGGACCAAGCAGGGCATTTTGAGGAGTGAGCTCTGCTGGCCTCAGTGCCGCCCCAGGAGTGGCAGCAGCCCTGCCAGGCTCGGTGGCACGCTGCACCTGAAGTGCAAGCAACCTAACCTTGGAAGGAAAGGTCTCAGGAGAAGCAAGAGAAAATAAAGCAAGAAGCATAAAAGCCCCAAAGCCTGGAAGCAAGGATGCAAATGAGTGGGGCTGGAGTGTTGAGCACACAGCTCTGGGCAGCTCTACCCAGAGGAGTCGCTGCAAGCCAGCGCTGGCACTCTGCAGCTGCCCCTGGGCCCAAAGACATGGAAAGGAAATGCAACATTCTCCTTACCACTGACCTCCAACCTGAACTTTCTGACCCCAGAGCCCACACCCTGCTCCTGCCATGACTGCACATCACCTTAAAGGAATCACTCTGGGGCTACTCTCGGACCTTTTGGTTTGGGCAGAAGCAGAAGGAACCTCAGATGGGTTGCTAAGGATGCTGCAGCTCAGCAAACAGCACAGCAGAGGACTCCACACAGAGAAGGAAAAGCCAAGCAGTACCAAGATGTCTCTTCAGCTGGACAGTTTGTATTCCTGAGCTACAAGCTGCAGGAGATGTTCCACCTCTGTTCCAGTCAATGGCCTGTCTGCAGGAACCACAGCTTCAGACTGGCACCAACAGCTGAGCCTGAGCCTCCCCCTGCAGGCCCTGCTCACCTGGCTGGCAGGAGCTCTGCTCCAGCAGTGTGCAGCTCAGTCCATAGTCAGGTGAAGACTCAGGACTCAGCCACTCAAGAGAAGTCCTGCAGGTGTGGCCTGCTTTGTGAATGGCACCGAGGTGACTGTGGATGCAACACCTCTCAGGGTTTGCATTCTGGGTCAGTACTGAACGGCTCCTGGCTGCCTGCTGCCAGCTGGGCTCATCACATCCAGCAGAAGGATGATTGCTGGAACATCACAACAGCCTGGGGGCTGAGCCCTCTGTCCCAGCCAAGGCTTCTGAAAGGAGGAAGGAAGGCAGACAAGAGCTGAAGGAGCTGTTCCAAGCACGACTGTCACGGCCTGGCTTTAGTGTCATACACCTGGAAAAGGCTTCCTTGCCCTGGGCACCCTGACCTCCTGGAGGATGTCCCTGCTGGCTGCAGAGTTGGACTGGATGAACTCTGGAGGCCCCTTCCAAGCCAGACCATTCTGTGATTCCTCATCAAAGCTGTTCAAGCATCTGCAAAAGCAGACTGTTGTCAGCCACCTCCCTGCCTTCCAGCTGTGCTGCACTGCAGCTGGGAGCTGCCCACCCTGTGGGCAAGAGAAAGCACAAAAAGGCACCCAGGGGGGAACAACAATAACCAAACCCAAACTCAAGCACCCAAGGCCAGGCATGGCAGGCAGAGAGCCCAGCTGGGGGGAATGGCCTGACAGCCAGGGAGAGCTGCATCTAGCCTCCAAAGCCAGGGAAGGTGTCAGGGGCAAGTGTGGAAGCGCACTCTGAAAAGCCTCCCCACTGCTGAACAGGAATCCTGCTTTCAGTTTGTTTTCAGGCTCTACTCTGACTTTTGGGTGAGGCTGGCATACTGCTCCCATCCAGAAATAGTGGAAGAGAACTTGTGCCCCTGTACAGCCAGCAGACCTGCCAGCACCTAAGGCAGCTGATGCAAAATGCACAGCCCTGAGGGATCTCTCTTCTGTATTCCAGCAGCTGAGAGCAGGGAGGGATTCAAACGATCAGAGCTGCAGAATCACTCTGCTCCACACACAGGAGCCCACATTAAAAGGTAGTCACAATCTCTAGCCAGACTATTTCAAAGCTCTGCCACAAGAAGCCATTTCCCTGCCAAGATGGTGCCACAGCCAACACAACTCAGCTGCCATCCAGAGAGCACTGCTGCTGCCCCTGGGACGGCAGCGCTGCAGCAGGCACCAAAGCCCACCTGGGCTTGGGCTTCTCAGGGCAGAGGCTGGTTTTATTCATCCATAAATAACTCAAATCACCTTAAAAACTAACATCTGAGACATTCCAGAAGTCTGGGCAAAATGGGCTGCCAGCTTCTGCAATCCCTATCAATCCACACTGTGTCATCTTCCCAGCTGGGCAGGCAGCCAAAGTGACAACTGCATGGGGATGACAAACTCCTCTGTCAGCACGAATCCAGCTGCACCTTCACTCCACCAACCCCAAGGAGAGGCACAGGAACTTCCAAGATGAAACAGGCAAAGCTCCTGTAATGGATGGCTGGGCCCCTCCTGAGACCAGCACAGGGACGGGATCTTTCCCAGACTCAGCAGAGTTGGGATGGGATGATACCTTCAAAGACCACCTCGTCCCAGCCCCCTGGCCCTGGGCAGGGACCCCTCCCACTGATCACTGCTCAAAGCCCCATTCCACTTGGCCTTTAACACTTCCAGTCGTGTGGCATCCACAACTTCCCTGGAAAACCTGTTCCAGGGCCTCACCACCCCCATCACAAAAGAACTATTCTCCTGGTGCAGACCTTCCTCCTTCCATTTCCAACCATCACCCCTTGTCCTGCCACAACAGGCCCTGCCAAGGAGCCTGGCCCAAAGCTTTCCAGTAAGCCACCTCTAGATACTGAAAGGCTGCAAGCCCTGCAGCCTTTTCTTCCTCATGCTGAACAATTCCAACTCATCTCTTCCCAGCAGAGGTGTTCCAGCCCTCAGACCACTCTTGTGGCTCTTCCCAGCACCTGCTCTGACAGGTCTATGCTCCTGCTGGGTGGGAGGCTCCAGGGCTGGACACAGGACTGCAGGTGATGTCATGAGAGCAGAGTGGCAGAATCCCCTGCCCTGACCTCCTGGCTACACTTATTTTGATGCAGCCCAGGCTACAGCTGGCCAGCAAGAGACAGGCAGTTCCTAGCCAGCTTCACCTACCAGCACCTCTGCAGGGCTGCTCTCAATTCATTCCTCCTCTAGCTTGCATGGACACTGGGGACTGCCCTGACCCAGATGCAGGACCTTGCACTTGGCCTTGCTGAACTTCATGAGGTTCCCCTGGGCCCACCTCAGACTGCTTTGCCCTGGCAGCAGCCACTCTCCCTTACAACTCCCAGGTCTTTTTCAGAGCTGCTCCAGGACAGCAATTGCCACACTCTGAAAGCACAGTGCTCAGCCTTGCTCCTAAAGGCATGAGAAGCATTTTGCTGTACCCAAGAGGCCTGGCTAGGGAGAATCTCACACTCCTCTGGAAATGGAGACAAGAGGAGAGAGCAGTCTCAGCACTGCCTTACCCTTACCTACACCACCTTTGACCTGCTTGTCCTCTGCTCTCCAAGCCCCTGGCGCTGTGCAGGGAGCTGAGCCACGCAGCAGCTCCACCACCCGAGCCCATCTGCTTCTGCAGGAGACAGCTCTCCCTGCTGCAGCTCAGCAGCACCCTGCAGAGGGGAAGCACCCACTTCCTTCTGCCTTGGGAGGCAAACCTGGCACAGTTCTAGACAGCCACACATGCAGCACAGCTCTGTCTTCAACAGCAAGGGCTCTGGTAGCACTTTGGTGAGCTCACTGCCAGGAAGGATGAACCAATAAAACCTTAACACTCTGCTTTCCCTCATGCTCATGTTTCCTCTGCCTAAGGAACCAGGACACTCAGCTGTTCCCAGCTCCAGACTAGTCCCAAGGCACACAAGGAGACCCACAGAGTGCTTGCCATTCCTTGCTGCTTTTCTTTTAGACTCATCTGCTGCTTTTTGATCTCCCACTGACAGCTGCTGAAAGGGCCTTAAACAGCCCCCAAAGAGAGCTCTGAAAGAGATGTCAGAGCCAGACTTTCCCTGACAGAACAAAGCAAGGGGGAATGTTTACCCAGATACAGCTCAATGGTGCTGAAGTCTTCAGACATCTCCTAAGGACACATGCAAGAGTTTTCTGTTCAAGAGCTTTCCCACATTAGGCAAGGAGCCTTCCCTCTCCTTTAGCATTCTCAAGCTTGCCCTGCTCCCTCCCATGCAGGTAACACAATGCCAGCATACCCCAGGCAGCTGAACAGAGCTGAGCTTTGCTAAGTTCCCCTCTGTACAGTGTGGAAAGCAGACCAGGAGTGGATGAGAAGGGTGCAAACAGGAGAGGGAGGAGATGCTAGAGCAGCAACCAGAGCACTGAGAGCTCTTTCCAAAAGAGCAAACAGGATGTCAGGAGTCAAAGAAACCAAAGAGGAACAGCAGAACATGAGTGTGCTGTGCTCCATGCCAGCAAAGGCTGGTAAGCTGCACCAGGGCACAGCACAGCACCATGCCAGGCTCCAGGTCGTGGCAGCAGGCTCAGGGTGAGGAAACCCCCCTTGCTCATTTTATCTTCTAGGCCATCCCTGTGCCTTGTTTTCAAGAGTACTTAACATGCACTTAGAGATTCTTCTCAGGCTACAGAGCTGCTGTTTAGCAGCAACCCCTCCTGCTCCTAAGAAGTAAGAGCTTTCAGCAATGCTCTTTCCACCCTGGAGGTGCTCCAGAACACCCAGGTGGCCACAGCAGTTTGGGACATGGCTTAGTGGCCGTGCTGGGGACGGGGTGCTGGTTGGCCTGGATGATCTTGGAGGGCTTTTCCAACTGAAACAGCTCTGATTGAACTCCAGGAGGAGTTCAGAAGGAAGGACCAATTCTGGGTCCATTGCTAAAGGTAGAAACCCTGAAGGGTGGGCAGAAGGCACTGGAGGTTCAGCAGCAGTGTGCTTGGCAAACAGCTTACTCTGCAGTAACCCCCAGGACACTTTGGTCACAGGTCAGAAGGATTTAAGTTATGAACAATAAGTTATGAACAGGATTGACATGGACTCCCTGCTGCCTGATAAAAGCACTGCCAGGACAGAACTTCTGATCCCCAGAAAGGAGCGGCGCGCTCCCGGGGGCCATGGCGCGCTCCCGGGGGCCGCGGCGCGCTCCCAAGGGCCGCTCCTGGGGGCTGCTCCCTGCACCTCGCTGCAGCCTGAGAGGCTCCAGAGGGAAGTCAAATCAAATGCAGAAAATCAAGTGCTGATTGGAAACCAAAGAGCCACCAGCCCCTGCCAACAGTTGTGTGTTCTGCTGCTCCCGTACAAAGGGAAGGGGAGAAACCTTGCGCCAGGTCTCCCCGGAGGCTGGGGCAGGTGTGTCAAGTGGTTTGCTGTTTTCTTGCAGTGCTTGGCTCCTCTGACCCTGATCTCAACTAACCTAAGGGTTTAGAAATGTTGGTAACTCGCTGCTCAGCTCCCAGCAGCTTGCACAGGAAGCTGTGGTGGGAGCAGGCCGTGTCTCCTGCCCAGCAGCAATGGGATTGTTTTGCTAAGCCTCAAACCTTCGGAGCTTCTGAAACTCCTTAAGGCCTCCTCTAAATGCCACCCATCCAGCTGGAAGCCACTCAGTACTGTCACTCCCAGGTGAGTTCTGAGAACCAAGGGAGTGCCTTGTGAACACTGCCTGATGGACTAAACATGGAATGAGTCTGCTGAAAACCAAGTTCTGCTGCTCAGAGCAACTGCTGCCCCGCTCACTGCCAGAACCCACTGCCAGTCACTGAGCCCCAGCAGCAATGGAGGAGCTGTACCTTGGGCCACCAGAGGCACAATTCACTGGTGACTGATCTAAAGACAGGCAGGGTCTGCCCAATCCAGCACTAACCCCCAGGTGCACAGTGGGGAGAAAGGAAAAACCAGAAGGCAGTAAGTGCCCTGGAGCAGCCTGCAGGGCAGCTGTCCATAGGCCTTCAGACTCTGCCACACACTGGCTGGGGGGCAGGGACACTGGCCCCCAGCAAAGTCCAGCCCAGCCTCCAGTGCAGAGCTCAGCAATTGCTGCCTGGCACAGACTGACAGGCTGACATCCTCTGCTCACACAAGACCTAGTAATGAACTGCCAGGCTTGGGACAGGGAGGATTATCCAGCCAGTTCTCAGAGACTGCTCTGTCTCCTTGCCTGGAAACCAGCTCTTTGCCTGGCAATTTCTAGCTGACAAATGCTCTGCTGGTGCCAGGGCTGCTGATGTGCTCCAGCTGTCCTCACCTGCTCCTGCAGCATGCCAGAGGTGTGACTTCTGCTTCTTGCTAGAGCTGAGAACTGGTTCACAGACTGGTCAGTACATGTGAGGAGTCCACTTGGTGCCTGTACAGCACCCAGCTCTCCCTTACGAGCCCCGAGCCCCTGCCAGGCTGCACCAGCTTTCCAGCCAGCAGCTCCTCTAAGCTCTGTGTGACACACTCCTCTCCCCCGTGCTGCAGCAGCCAGGTTTCTGTGACAGTGGGGCTGGGCTGATGGCTGGACTCAAAGATCTGAGAGATCCTTTCCAACAGAAGCAATCCTGTGATTCTGTGATCTATGTAACCTGAGACGTTTGGAGTTGTTTTCTAACCAGGCTGATGTCAGAAATGAAAGAACAACACTTCAGTGCAAACCCTCCCCCAAAGCACCACCAGCCTTTGCCTCTCCAAACCCAAGTGCAAGAGGAGAGAGACCCTGAGGCAGCAGCAAGGAGAGTACAGCAGCTGCTTTTGGATTCAGCTCTGAAGACAGAGGCTGCTGATGGGATGTGGTCAGTGTGACCAAGAGCATGAAGCCACCACAAATGAGGACATTAGAAGCAGAGTTCCCAAAAGGAAAGGGAAAAGAGCAAGAGAGCCACTAACAGGGATCAAAACCAAGCAGGAAATAAAGAGCCTGCAAGCACAGCAGCAAGCGAGCAGGGCACAAGAAGTAGCTCAAAAGGCCACCAGCCCCTCCAGGGGCCCCCTCCAGACCAGCACAATCATCAGAGCAGGGATCTGTGCTGCCTTCCTTTTGGTGCTGGAAATGTCAAGGCTGGATCACCTTGCAGGGGCTGCCTGTACGACCAGCAGGGAGACACAGGCTCCTCCAGAGAGGAAATGATCTGAAAGACAATTTTCCCCCATCCCTAAGGTTTAACAGCAGTTTGGAGCAGAAGGAACATCCTGTTACATGCACTGCTACTCCCTGCCTTCATCCCCCCACCTCAAAAACCAAACCTCTTGGCAGTAAGGCTCCTGAGCCAGCCCTGCAAAGCTGGATGCTCAGGAAAGAGGCAGTGGGAATCTGTCCTGCTTGGTAAGCTTCCAATCTGCCAC
Source organism: Melanerpes formicivorus (assembly GCF_026170545.1). Lineage (NCBI taxonomy): Eukaryota > Metazoa > Chordata > Aves > Piciformes > Picidae > Melanerpes > Melanerpes formicivorus. Next base: position 2,512,920 of record NW_027142441.1, read on the forward strand.
AGAAGCAAAGCACCTTCAGACACCACAGAACACAACCAGGCTACAGAGTGCTGCTTTTAAAGCTCTGCATCCTATAGCCTGGAAGAAGCCAGAAGACTTTCACTCAATTGCTGTGCCAGGCAAGGATGTCCTTCACGTTTCCTACGATAAACCACTGCATTATTGTGCAGTGATGAGCTTGAGGTGGGACACCCAGCTGTGTGTGAGGGCACCAGGCACTGAGAGGGCTTCTTTTTCTCCACAGCCTGTAAAGGGAGCCTGCAGAGCCAGCTCACCCACAGGCAGCCAAGGCATTCACCAAGCTGTCTCCTGGCAGCTAATGCTCCAGTGCACTCTGCACAGCCTGCCCAGTGCTTGTCTTCTACCACTGAACCACAAAACCAGGCTTAGGAGAGCTCTCTGAACAAGGCAAGAAGCAGCACTGTCCTAAACTGGCACCAGAATGACCTTCAGTGGTGTGTCAGCAGCAGCAGCAGCAGCCACTGTCCTCCCTTTACACACCAATCAAAACCAAACTAGAAACTCCACAACTGCATGGAGCTGCACACCTGTGGGGGATGGAAGAACAGCTCTGAGACACTGCAGCTAGCTGTAGAAAGCTATCCCCCTTCAGAAAATGATTCACAACTGGATGAAAACACTTTCTGAACTCTACTCATTGCCTAAACATCCTAAACCTCAGCGAGGACTCAGGATTCAAGTCACTGACACAGTTTACCACTAAGTCACAGAATGCTCTGGGTTGGAAGAGGCCTCCAAAGCTCATCCAGTCCAACCCCTCTGCACTCAGCAGGGACATCCTCCACTGCATCAGCTTGCCCAGAGCCCTGTCCAGCCTCACCTTGAAGATCTCCAGGCAAGGGCTCCAACCACCTCCCTGGGCAACCTGTTGCAGTGTTCCAGCAGCCCCCTGGTGCAAACTTGCTCCTACCATCTACCCAACCCATTAAGAGTGAACCAAACAGCAGCCCCCTCTGGGCCTGGCACAGCTGCCTCCTTAGTAAGGGAATGGAGCAGGTTCATGAAGTAGCAGCCTCCTGTTCCCAGTGGGGTGAACCTGCCCATGCAGTACTGCTGTCCAGCACAATCCCCTCTGAATATCACTTCTCCATCCAGAAGTGGAGAGGTCCCTTGACCATTTCAGTAGTCTCAACAGGTATAGGAAATGCATCTCCACTGCTAAGCTGGTGACAAACAACAGAGAGATAGCAGGGGCCCAGCACGGCTGCAGGGCAGCACAAATCACCACAGAGGAGCAGTGCAAAGAGAAAGCAGAGGGGAGAGAGTGGAGCTCAGACCATGATCCACACCCACAGGGGCCTCTCCTTTACGACTCCTCCCTCCCTCCAGGGCCTCTGTTAGGTGGGTGTTACAAGAGAAAGGGCAGTGGAAGGGCATCCATTGCATGGCCAAAAGGAACATGGGGGGGACAAAGCCACAGGCCCTTGCAGTCCTAAACCTGCTCTGAACACGACCCTTGCTTCATGGATACTTATATTTGGGTGGCACATCCAAGGTCAAAGAAAAGAATGGGTAGGTCCTAAACCATCCCCTAAATAAACCTGTTTAGTACCCCAGTTTGGACCAAGGTCTGAAGGCTACTGGTAGAAAGGATTCTGGAACAAAAGGTACAAGCAATGGTCCAAGAGGGGGCAGGTTCCAGAGGGCAGGAATGGCTGGAGCAAGGAGCAAGAGCCAGAGGCCAGTACCCACTCAAACACCCTCTGATGACAGCAGCCAGCAACAGACAGGGAGTGAAGCAAGGCAGAGCACCAGGAGCTGCCACCACAGCCCCAGAACAGTGCCAGCAGCCAGTAACAGACAGGGAGTGAAGCAAGGCAGAGCACCAGGAGCTGCCACCACAGCCCCAGAACAGAGCCAGCAGCCAGCAACAGACAGGGAGTGAAGCAAGGCAGAGCACCAGGAGCTGCCACCACAGCCCCAGAGCAGAGCCAGCAGCCAGCAACAGACACGGAGTGAAGCAAGGCAGAGCACCAGGAGCTGCCACCACAGCCCCAGAACAGAGCCAGCAGCCAGCAACAGACACTGAGTGAAGCAAGGCAGAGCACCAGGAGCTGCCACCACAGCCCCAGAGCAGAGCCAGCAGCCAGCAACAGACACGGAGTGAAGCAAGGCAGAGCACCAGGAGCTGCCACCACAGCCCCAGAACAGAGCCAGCAGCCAGCAACAGACAGGGAGTGAAGCAAGGCAGAGCACCAGGAGCTGCCACCACAGCCCCAGAACAGAGCCAGCAGCCAGCAACAGACACGGAGTGAAGCAAGGCAGAGCACCAGGAGCTGCCACCACAGCCCCAGAGCAGAGCCAGCAGCCAGCAACAGACACTGAGTGAAGCAAGGCAGAGCACCAGGAGCTGCCACCACAGCCCCAGAACAGAGCCAGCAGCCAGCAACAGACACTGAGTGAAGCAAGGCAGAGCACCAGGAGCTGCCACCACAGCCCCAGAGCAGAGCCAGCAGCCAGCAACAGACACGGAGTGAAGCAAGGCAGAGCACCAGGAGCTGCCACCACAGCCCCAGAACAGAGCCAGCAGCCAGCAACAGACAGGGAGTGAAGCAAGGCAGAGCACCAGGAGCTGCCACCACAGCCCCAGAACAGAGCCAGCAGCCAGCAACAGACACGGAGTGAAGCAAGGCAGAGCACCAGGAGCTGCCACCACAGCCCCAGAACAGAGCCAGCAGCCAGCAACAGACACTGAGTGAAGCAAGGCAGAGCACCAGGAGCTGCCACCACAGCCCCAGAGCAGAGCCAGCAGCCAGCAACAGACAGGGAGTGAAGCAAGGCAGAGCACCAGGAGCTGCCACCACAGCCCCAGAGCAGAGCCAGCAGCCAGCAACAGACACGGAGTGAAGCAAGGCAGAGCACCAGGAGCTGCCACCACAGCCCCAGAACAGAGCCAGCAGCCAGTAACAGACAGGGAGTGAAGCAAGGCAGAGCACCAGGAGCTGCCACCACAGCCCCAGAACAGAGCCAGCAGCCAGCAACAGACACTGAGTGAAGCAAGGCAGAGCACCAGGAGCTGCCACCACAGCCCCAGAGCAGAGCCAGCAGCCAGCAACAGACAGGGAGTGAAGCAAGGCAGAGCACCAGGAGCTGCCACCACAGCCCCAGAGCAGAGCCAGCAGCCAGCAACAGACACGGAGTGAAGCAAGGCAGAGCACCAGGAGCTGCCACCACAGCCCCAGAACAGAGCCAGCAGCCAGCAACAGACAGGGAGTGAAGCAAGGCAGAGCACCAGGAGCTGCCACCACAGCCCCAGAACAGAGCCAGCAGCCAGCAACAGACAGGGAGTGAAGCAAGGCAGAGCACCAGGAGCTGCCACCACAGCCCCAGAACAGAGCCAGCAGCCAGTAACAGACAGGGAGTGAAGCAAGGCAGAGCACCAGGAGCTGCCACCACAGCCTCAGAGCAGAGCCAGCAGCCAGCAACAGACAGGGAGTGAAGCAAGGCAGAGCACCAGGAGCTGCCACCACAGCCCCAGAGCAGAGCCAGCAGCCAGCAACAGACAGGGAGTGAAGCAAGGCAGAGCACCAGGAGCTGCCACCACAGCCCCAGAACAGAGCCAGCAGCCAGCAACAGACAGGGAGTGAAGCAAGGCAGAGCACCAGGAGCTGCCACCATAGCCCCAGAACAGAGCCAGCAGCCAGTAACAGACAGGGAGTGAAGCAAGGCAGAGCACCAGGAGCTGCCACCACAGCCCCAGAACAGAGCCAGCAGCCAGCAACAGACACTGAGTGAAGCAAGGCAGAGCACCAGGAGCTGCCACCACAGCCCCAGAGCAGAGCCAGCAGCCAGTAACAGACAGGGAGTGAAGCAAGGCAGAGCACCAGGAGCTGCCACCACAGCCCCAGAACAGAGCCAGCAGCCAGCAACAGACACTGAGTGAAGCAAGGCAGAGCACCAGGAGCTGCCACCACAGCCCCAGAGCAGAGCCAGCAGCCAGTAACAGACAGGGAGTGAAGCAAGGCAGAGCACCAGGAGCTGCCACCACAGCCCCAGCAGCCTGCAGGATGTCCTAGGCAAGGCCAGGGACTGGCACAGCCTGGCTCACCGGCCAGGTCAGGGTGCAAGGTTTACCCTCTGCACCCTCCCAAGGAATTCACAGCTGCTACAGCTTCTGCTGAGCCCCACCTCCTCCTGTATCCAGCTGCAGGTTTCTCTGGACACCACTGTGGGAGTGCAGTGGAAAGGGAGAGTGACCAAGCACCTGCTGGCGGTGCCCTGCTTGCTCCTGCCCGCGCCGGGAGGTGCTGCCGGGCCAGGCCCTGGGCTGCAGCTCTGCCCTCACAGAAGCTGTTCCACAGCTGCTCCTCCTTGAAAGCTCAACTTGGCTATTCCTGAGAAATGACAGGGGGAGGGGAGAGCAGGGTAGGAATGAAGGGAGAAGTGATTGGGTTTTCACAACAAGGCAATGGTTACTCTCTTTCTTTCCCAACCATTCCCAGTCACTCCTGAGCTCATCTCTCCAGATGCCTTTGAAGGCAAGCTGGCTACTGCCCACCTTCTGCCACACCACATGGAGCTGCTCCTGGGAAATGTCTCCTGCCAGTTGAACATCTGGCTGCTGAGCACTGGCAACTGCTTGTGGGATGCCAGAGCCTGGCTTTGCCCTCACTACCCACTAGTGAAGGCTGGCAGTTCACTTTTCTTCTGCATCCCTTCTGAACTTGAGCAGTCCTCATTACCATCACTCTGGAGAACTGTAAACCCAGGACCCCTCTCTACACTCTTATTCCAGTTCTCCATGCTTGTACTTAGTCACTCAGCCACAGAAAGTCCTTTCCCTTGTCCTACAGCTGCTCAGTTTCTTCTGCACTGCTCGGTGGATGCCTGCATCAAACACCTGTGGGAAATCCAAGTATCCAAGGAGAGACCTCACCTGCAGTGCTGTGCCCAGCCACGGGACCCCCAACAGGAGAGAGACATGGACCTGCTGGAGAGGCTCCAGAGGAGGCCACCAAGATGATCAGAGAGCTGGAGAACCTCCCCCGTGGGTATAGGCTGAGAGAGCTGGGGCTGCTCGGCCTGGAGAAGAGAAGGCCTCTTCAGAAGGGCCTGTGGTGACAGGACAAGGAGCAATGGCTTGGAACTGGAGCAGGGCAGAGTTAGGTTGGACATCAGGAGAAGTCCTGCACAGTGAGAGTGGTGAAATGCTGGAACAGGTTGCCCAGGGACGGGGGAGGCCCCATCCTGGAGACATTCAGATGAGACTTGATGTCCCCTCAGCAGCCTCCCCTCACCACAGGTGTCCCTGCTGCCTGCAGGGGGCTGGACAGGAGGACCTGTGAGGGTCCCTTCCACCCAACACAGCCTGTGAACTCTGTCAGATCTCTCTCATCCATGTATCACAGTATAACTTAGGTTGGAAAGGACCTCGAGGATCATTGAGTCCAACCTATCAACACAGACCCCATGGCTAGACCATGGCACCAAGTGCCACGTCCAATCTCCTCTTGAACACCTCCAGGGATGGGGACTCCACCACCTCCCTGGGCAGCACATCCCAATGAGGAATGACTCTCTCTGGGAAGAACTTCCTCCTCACCTCGAGTCTAAACCTCCCCTGGCACAGCTTGAGACTGTGGCCTCTTGTTCTGGTGCTGCTTGCCTGGGAGAAGAGACCAACCCCCACCTGGCTACAACCTCCCTTCAGGGAGTTGTAGAGGGCAATGAGGTCACCCCTGAGCCTCCTCTTCTCCAGGCTAAGCAACCCCAGCTCCCTCAGCCTCTCCTCACAGGGCTGTGCTCCAGACCCCTCCCCAGCCTTGTTGCCCTTCTCTGGACACCTTCAAGTCTCTCAATGTCCTTCTTAAACTGAGGAGCCCAGAACTGGACACAGGACTCAAGGTGTGGCCTCAGCAGTGCTGAGCACAGGGCACAAGGACTTCCCTGCTCCTGCTGGCCACACTCTTCCTGATGCAGGCCAGGATGCCATTGGCCTTCTTGCCACCCTGGGCACACTGCTGGCTCATGTTTAGGCAGCTGTCAATCAGCACCCCCAGGTCCCTCTCTGTTTGGCAGCTCTCAGCCACTCTGACCCCAGCCTGTACAAGCAAAGCTCAGCACAACTCCAGTGAGTCTGCAAAGCCTGGCAGCAAGCTGTGAGCCTTCCCTCAGCACAGTGTTGATGCTAAGTGTCTCCAGCAGCACCTGGGCAGAGCCTTCCTACCCTCCAGCAGATCCAGGGGGGACATACCTTCATGTGTCCTGTTTCAACATGGGGCTTGCTTCCCTCTGCATAGGAACCAAAGCTTCCCTGTAGAGCTTCTGCATGGCCTATGGAAAGTACATCTGGGAGTAGCAGCAGGGGCTTGCAACTCAGTGTCTGGGGGTTCTCTGGCTCCAGTCTCCCCACTGCTCCTGTGCTGGAGCAGGCTGAGGCAGTTTCATGCACAGGCTGCAGTGTGTTTTCCATGGGCATGCTCAAGGGGCTGCTCTGTCTGGCAGGCAAGAGAGAAGTTAATAGCACCCAGTGTCTCACCACTGCTGCCATGGGGCATGGAGAGGACACAGTGGACAGCCATGAAGAGACTTCAGTGCTGCTGGCAGCAAAGGAAAGACCCCCAGGAGAACAATAAAGCTGCAGTCACCTCCTATCCTCCAAGCTGTCCCAGGCAGGCTTGTGGAAGCACCAGCAGAAAGTGTCTGCCTGAACCAACAGAAACCCTCTGCCTCTGAGCTCTTCTGTTCAGTGTCATGTCCAGCACCACAGCCTGCTGGGGGCCTCTCCAAGCCTTCAATGACAACCACAGAGCAGGTAAAGTCAGAAGGGACTTCTGGAGGTCATCTACTCCAACCCTGCTGCTCAAAGCCCTGTCAACAACAGCAAGTTGCTGAGGGCTGTGTCTGGCTGGGTTTTGAGTTACTTGACTCCACATCTTTCCCCACCACCCCTCCAAGCACTCCCCCATCACCCCTGCACCAAAACAGCCACAGGGAATTTCCTCTGTCACAGTTTCTGCCCAGTGCCTCTGCTCCTGTCACTGGACACTGCTGAAAGGAGCCTGGCTCTGTCCTCTTTACTCCACTCCATCAGGTAGACTTAGCCTCCCCCTGCACCTCCTTCACTTCTCCAGGCTGAGCAGCCTCCACTCACACAGGAGAGATGCTCCAGGTCCTGACCAGACCTTTGCTGGACTCTCTCCTCTCAGCTGTACTGGGGAGCCCAGGAGCAGACACAAGCAGCACTCCATGGGTGGCCTCACCTGGAGTGGAAGGATCACCTCCTCAGCCTCCTGCTTACTTTTCTTAATGCATTCAGGATAGCCCTGGCCTCCTTCGCTGCAAGGGCACACTGCTGGCTCACACAAGCACCAAATGTGGGGGTTGGAAGGGCCTCTTGAGTCCAACCCCTCTGCTACAGGAGGTTCCCCTAGAGCAGGCTGCCCAGGACCTTGCCAGGCTGGTCTGGAATCCCTCCAGAGAAATGAAACTCCCACTGGCTCAGGGCAGCCTCCTCCACTGCTGCAGCACCCTCACAGCAAAGAGATCTCCCTTAGGCTCAGAACTTCCTGGGTGCCAGTGTGTGCCCACTGACCCTTGTCCTGTTGCTGGGCACCACTGAAGAGTCTGGCCCCACCCTCCTGACCTCACCCTGCAGATAGCAATAACTATTGATAACAGCTCCTCCCAGTTCCCTCTTCTCCCAGGCTGAAGAGCCCCAGATCCCTCAGGCTGCCCTGAAGCCCTTCGCTGGACTCTCTCCAGCAGCTCCCTCTTGAACTGGGGAGCCCAAACCAGACACAGTTCTCCAGATGTGGCCTCACTAGAGCAGAGGGAGAGGACAACCTGCCCTGCCCCTGCAAGGAGCCAGGCAGTCCCCAGCATACACTGCTGCCTGTGCTGCTCCCCTCCAGGGGCACAGCTGGCACCTCTCCTCACTGCAAGTTCTTCTGTCTGCTGAGGTCCCTCTGGATGGCAGCACCAACCTCCAGCCTAGCTCTCTGGTCTAGTTCTGCATCCTCTGCCAACTCAGAGTGCACCTTTGTGTGGCCACTCAAACCAGCTACAAAGTGATGAATGGCACAGGGCCATCCCTGGAAGCATCCAAGATGAGGCTGGAGAGGGGCTCTGAGCAAGCTGACAGCTGAAGCTGCCCTTGCTCACTGCCCTGGCATTGCACTGGCTGACCTGGAGGAGTCACTTCCAACCCAAAACCCTCTGTGGCTCTTCAGTTTAGCCCTGGGGGACATCACCAGGGACTGGCCTCCAGCTGGCCTGGAGTGCCACTGCTGACCACCTCTGGAGGCCACCAGCTCAGACAGTTTCCTGCTCTTCTCATTATCTACTCCCATGGCTGCACTTCATCAGCCTGTGCAGGAGGATTCTAGGGGAACCTGTGCTGAAAGGCTCGCTGAAGTCACAGAACCACAGAACATCCAGCTGGGAGAGAGCTCCAAGCTCAGCCAGTCCAACCCAAGGCTGCACTGCAGGCTCAGCACCAAACCATGTCCCTAAGCCCCAGGGCCACAGCTGCTGGAACACCCCCAGGGATGGGGACTCCAGCACTGCCCTGGGCAGCCTCTGCCAATGGCTGAGATCCCTTCCAGGGCAGAAACATTTCCTGAGCTCCAGCCTGAGCCTCCCCTGGGGCAGCTTGGAGCCATTGCCTCTGCTCCTGTCCCTTGCCACCAAGGAGCAGAGGCTGTCCCCTCCTCACTCCAACCTCCCTTCAGGGAGCTGCAGAGAGCAAGGAGGTCTCCCTCAGCCTCCTCTTCTCCAGCCTCAACACCCCCAGCTCCCTCAGCCCTCCTCTAGCCCAGGGGCTCCAGGCCCTTCTCCAGCCTGGCTGCCCTGCTCTGGACAGGCTCCAGCCCCTCAGTGTCCTTCCTGCAGGGAGGGCCCAGAGCTGAGCACAGCACTGAGCTGTGGCCTCCCCAGTGCTGAGCACAGGGGATGGTCACCTCCTGTCCCTGCTGCCCACCCTGCTTCTGACCCAAGCCAGGCTGCCATTGGCTTCCTTGGCCCCCTGGGCACTGCTGGCTCCTGGTCAGTGACTGCCAGCCAACACCCAACACCCAGTGCTCTGCCCTCACCCCCTCAGCCATCTCCCTGAAGGTGCCTCAGCATGATTTCCCCTTCGTAGGTCCACACTATGCTGACAGCTCCAAATCAACTTCTAGTCTTTCAGATTCAAGCTATTCCAGCTCCTGTTCTTAGTCTCTTCCAGTCTGAGCCTTTCACTTCTGCTCTACACAATGCACTCCCTCATTAGCAGCTGCACAAGTGCTAATTGGGGTGGGCTCAGAACAGCCAATCTCCCAGCACTGCTTAACCAACCCCTCACTGCAGGAACAATGCTTCCCTTTTCCCCACCACTGATTGAAACTGCAGCTGGAATGGCCTCATCCTCTCAGAGGCAGGCCAACAGCCTCCTACCCATCCCCAGACCTACTTACTACTGCCTGCTGGGAAACCCCAAGTTTCCAAGCACTCCATCCAACTCCCATAGCTGTGAGAATCTCTCTCCCTCCTCGAGCCCTGTGGTGCTGGCAGCCTTTCTCCACATCTCCTGCAATCCCCTGCCTTCTCAGAACCCCCTGGCTTGGCCATCTAGCCCCATCACCTGCACTGAGCAACCAGATCAGGTGGCCCAGGCTCTGGAGAGAAGCAGCCCTTCAGCTCAGGCCTCCCTGAACCTGAGGCACCAGGAATTCCAGGGAGGACCTTCCCTCTCTCTCTCCCCTTCAGAAGTGCACTGAAGACACATCAGAGCCCAAGCTGTGCTAAGGCCCAGACCCCTGCTTACCCTGAGAGGGGAAGAATGCACAGCACCAAATCCTCTGCACCCAAGTACCAACCTCCACTAGAACTGCATCAGCCCCTCTGCAGCAGCAGAGTCATGATCAGCTTTCCTCAGCTCTGCCCCAAACACCCTCCTTGCTGATGTGGCTGGGGGGCAGCTCAGCTCCACAGGCCCTGCAGCTGTGGTTTGACTGTGGGTTCTGCAGCTGACCAAGTGTTCCAGACAGGCTGTGGTGTTCAGCTGAGCTGGAAGGAGAGACTACAAGGGCAGTCCTGCATCCTTTCATCAGTTTAGTGATGTGCTGCCAAGAAAGAGCCCCTCTCAGAAGCTGTGTTGTACATTTGGCCAGGACAGGCCTGCTGTAGCTCCAACAGACCAAGGAGCAGCCTTTAAGGGTTTCTGGGGTGCTGATGCTGTCTTCAGCCAAGCAGCTGACTAACTTTTAAACAAATCTGGACATACTCCCAATCAATTACAACAATTTGCAGGCAGCTGAAGTCCTAGGCCAGTGTTAGCTGACAGCAGCCATTCACAAACTCTCACACTTGTGCAAAGTTCAAGCAGCTTGGCACTCTCTCTGGCAGGCAATTGTCCCTCAAAGCATGAGCACTATTCACCCAAGTGAATCACTGCATTGAGGGGACAGTTGGTTGGCAGGGGAGGACAGGACTGACAATGTGCCTCACACACAGAAGGTGCAGCGAGAGTGCCTAAACACCAAGAAGCAGTTCAGACCATGCAGAGGTGAAGCCAGCTGAAGACAACAAAAGCACAGGATGCTCCTGGGAAGGCACTGGTAGTTCAATAAGCTTCCTACCTACAACTGATCTTGTAACAGTCCTTGTGCCATGTCCTGCAAAGGCACAGAGGTGCTGCAGAGTTCCAGTTCACTGCTCAACCCCCTAGCACCAGCAGCTCTTTGCAAAGGGATCTGCACTCCTCCCAGGGAAGAAATTTTATCTCCCAAGCAAAATGTTAACAAACAAAGGGTGCAGCAGCATTTAAGGACTTGGTCTCAAATTACTCTAAGGAGATGACAATGTTCCAGCCCCTCTGCCCCTCGTTAAACTTCAGCTTTATTAAGGACAAGAAAGCTAAAGGTGCTTAGGTGAAAATAATCAGCCAGCCTGTTTGGTTTATTCACGATGCCAACAGGCACCAGAAGCACTGGAAGAAAGGTTTGATGTGAGTGGCAGGTGGCTTCACTTCAGCAGAAGCAGAGCAGAGTGACCCAGAAGCAATCCCAGCAGCTGAGCTCACTTCTCCAATACTCTCTCTTCACCATTTGTGCACACACCACAGACACAGCTACAGAAAGCACTGAAGAGGCCAAAGGCAACACTCTGCTGGGGAAGCCAGGGGGATTACTCTGGACACCACAGATGACTCCAGGAAAGACAGAGGAGAGCCTGCAGTCCATCCTCTGGTGTAGATGACTCAGCCTTGTCCCTCCTCAGCCAGGCAGCCGCTTGGGACACCAGCCTGAGGCTGAAGGGGTGAAGCCATGCAAAGCCCACAGCACTTGGCACAAAAGCCGGTTCAAGGTAAGCAGGTGGATCCCCTCCAGCCACTGCAGGAGAAATGGCTTATAAAGGGTTTATAAACTGTTCCCAAAGTGTTAGGGATGTCTCATGACAATTCTTAGCCCCCACAAAGGAGATTCTCCTCCTGTGAAGATCTGTACTGAACACCGAGCGACCTGCTCCCTGCTCCGAGCTGCTGCAGCGCTGCTGTCTCATGGCACAGGCTGAGTCAGCTGAACCAACCTGCTTGTTAAAGCTAAGAGATGCAGTTCCACTGCCTGTAAACAAAGGCAACACTTCTTCCTCTTCACTTTATACTCTAATGAAGTATAATTCAATAGAGTTGTCTCCACTTATCCCAGAGGACACTTTGATCCTGCTGTGTGAAGCTAACCCAGCTCTCCCTGCAGCACAGGGGAGTTCTGCACTTCAGTGTGGCAAAGGCTCCTCAGCTCCCAGCACAAGGTTACAGCATCTGTGAACTACAACAGGTCTGGATTTTCTGCTTCCTAATGGATAAAGAGGAAAAGAAAAGGATAAATATACAGAGTTGGTTTGATGGAAGGAGCAAGGAACAACAGAAACCTGCTTTCCACTCCAGCTCCAAGCCTGTGAAGAGCTGTTTCACCTGGCACTGGTTCTAAAGGCTCAGACAACACCTGCAGGGACAGCAGTGCTGAGGACCTCTCCCCCTGCCACCAACTACTGCTATTCCTGTAGTGCTTCACTGGAACTCACAGCCACAGACTGCACCAGCTTGGAAGGCACCCTCCAAGGTCATCTTGTCCAACTCCGTGCAGGCAGCAGGGACAGCCCCAGCTAGGGCAGGCTGCCCAGGGCCACACTGAGTCTGAGTTTGAATGCCTCCAGGGCTGGGGCCTCAACCACATCCCTGGGCAACCTGTTCCAGTATTTCACCACCCTCGTCGTGCAGAGCCTCCTCCTGAGGTTCAACCTAAACCTCCCCTGCTCCAGTTTCAAACCACTGCTCCTCATCCTAACCCCCCAGGCCCTTCTGAACAGCCCCTGCCCAGCCTTCCCACAGCCTCCTTTCAGATATTGAAATGCAGCTGAGCTCTCCCTGGAGCCTTCTCTTCTCCAGGCTGAAGAGCCAAAATCCTTTCAGCCTGTCCCCACAGCAGAGATTCTCCATCCCTCTGACGAGCTCTGTGGCCTCTGGACCCACCCCTTCAGTTCCACGTCTCTTGTGTTGAGGCCACCAGAGCTGAACACAGCACTGCAGGTCAGTTCTCACCAGGGCAGAGCAACAGTCAGCCCTCCTGGCCACACTTAAGATGATGTTAAAAGACAGAGGAGAGATTTTTGGTATCTTCAAAGGAAACAAACCCCAGCAAGTATGAAATCTATCTGTGCTGACCCCTCAGACACTGCAGTGACCAAGACCAGTCAACAAATTCAAGCTAGTATGTTTTCTGGTAAATAGACCCATCAGATTTAAAACCAAATGTGATTTGATTTTAGAGCCCTGGCCTTCTGCAGCCTTGCCTACAAGGCAACAGACTATTAACCTTCACCTTAAAATGTAGCACTGCTTGCTCACACCAAATTCAACCAGGCTCTCCACTCACATGCCACTGGACAGAAGAGAAAAGGGCTTGCACACAAATTGGGCTTTCGCTGCTCAAACAATTCCATAGCCCACAAGAACTGAGACAAACTCTTAGAGCATTAAATACACATGCACAGAATCCATGCCCCTGGCAAAAGGCTGACAAAAGCAGAGTAAAGCAGCTCTGTGCTGGGAGTCAATCTATGTACTGACCACTGAAAGCCAGCCAGTGCCAGGGCTTGACCTGCACCTGCTGCTGTTACCAGACCATGCTGCAGTCATGCCAGCTTCACAGAGGGAAGTGCTGGCTGGAGGGGAGCCCAGAATGTTAGGGGCTGGAAGAGACCTCCAAAGCTCATCCAGTCCAACCCCCCTGCCAGAGCAGGAGCACCTAGAGCAGATCACACAGCAACACATCCAGGTGGGTCTTGAATCTCTCCAGAGAGGGAGACCCCACAACCCCCCTGGGCAGCCTGCTCCAGTGTTCCCTCACAGGGAGAAGATTCTTTCCCATGTTTCCATGGCACTTCCTCTGCCTCAGCTTTCACCATTGCCACCTGTGCTGGCATTGGGCATCACTCAGGCTGCCCTTGGCCTTCTTGGCCAGCAGAGCACATTGCTGGCTCATGGTCAACCTCCCATCCACCAGGACCCCCAGGTCCTTATCCCCTTGACTGCTCTGCAGCAGCTCAGCCCCCAACCTCTCCTGCTCCCTGGGGTTGTTCTTTCCCAGCTGCCAGACTCTACCCCTGCCCTTGCTGAATTTCATTCCATTTCTCCCTGCCCAGCTCTCAGCCTGTCCAGGTCTGCCTGAATGGCAGCACAACCCTCCTGTCTCAGCCACTCCACACAGTTTGGTGTCAGCAGCAAGCTTGCTGGCAGTGCTCTCTGTGCCCTCAGCCAGGATGCTGATGAATAGATTGAATACAACTGGTCCCAGTCCTGACCCCTGAGGGACTCCACTAGACACAGGCCTCCAACTGGACCCTGTCCCTTTGACCACAACTCTCTGACTTCTTCCCTTCACTGCCTGATCATCCAGAGCACACTGCCTCAGCTTAGCTGCCAGGATGCAGTGGCAGACAGTGTCCAGTGCTTTACTGAAATCACAATAACCACACCCACTGCTCTGCCCTCATCCATCCCCCTGCTGGTATCCTCACCAAAGGCTGGCAGGTTGCTCAGACAGGACTTGCCCTTGGTCAAACCATGATGGGGCTGGAAGCTCAGGTTGCAGCATGGGAGGCTTCCTGTTCTGGTTGCTGGCCCTGGGTTCCAGGTTCTCGGCTGCTGTCCTTCCCACAGGGATGGCAGCAGGACAAGGAGGGCTGGGGGAGCAGCTCCCTGGCCTGGCCTTCAGCCTCACTTGCTGCTGCTTTGTGCTGTGCTGCTTCTGCAGCAGGCTCAGGGAGTTGTGCAGCTGCACCATCTCACTTGTTTTGGTCTCAATCCTGAGTTCTTGTGTGCCACTTTACCCTCGCTCCTGTGGTGGGCACAGGGCCAGGGTACCCTGCCGGTTCGGTTTGACCTCTTCCCTTCTGATCTGAACCACTGCAACCCTTTCTTTGGGAAAGGAATGAAGAAGGACAAGGCTAGAACTAAGTCAGTCCCATCTGTCATCTCTAAACTGCCTTCATGTTGCACACCTCATGACAGTCTAAGCCAGGCACTTCTACAGGTTTCCACACTGTGTGAAGGGAAATCAAGAGTTAATTGGTATAAGAAAGTCCTCCAGAGGCTAAAGAGTCCCAGGGGGATGGGCAGTTGGACCCAGGACACTGCAATTCATAGATCATAGAATTGTCAGGGTTGGAAGGGACCTCCAGGATCAGCCAGTCCCAACCCCCTGCCATGGGCAGGGACACCTCACACCACAGCAGGTTGCTCACAGCCACATCCAGCCTGGCTGCAAACACCTCCAGGCAGGAGGCTTCCACCACCTCCCTGGGCAACCTGTGCCAGGCTCTCACCACCCTCATGGGCAACAACTTCTTCCTCACAGCCAATCTCAATCTCCCCACTTCTAGTTTTGCTCCATCCCCCCAGTCCTTCACTCCCTGACACCCTCAAAAGTCCCTCCCTAGCTTTCTTGCAGCCCCCTGCAGATCCTGGAAGGCCACAATGAGGTCTCCTGGGAGCCTTCTCTTCTCCAGCCTGCACAACCCCAACTCTCTCAGGCTGTCTCCAGAGCAGAGCAGCTCCAGCCCTCTGCTCCTCCTCCTGGCCCTTCTCTGGACACCTTCCAGCCCCTCCAGATCCTTCCTGGCACAGAGGCTCCAGAGCTGGCCCCAGAGCTGCAGCTGTGGTCTCAGCAGAGTGGAGCAGAGGGGCAGAATCCCCTCCCTGGCCCTGCTGGCCACACTTCTCTTGCTGCAGCCCAGGCTCTGCTTGGCTCTCTGGGCTGCAAGTGCTCCCTGCTGGCTCCTGCTGAGCTTCTCCTCCCCCAGCACCCCCAAGGCCTTTTCTCCAGGGCTGCTATTCTGTTCAGTTTCCCTCCATCTCTCTGCTGAGGCTGAGAGGGGTGGAGGTTTCTGGAAGGCTCTGGCCTGATAGAAGGTGAAGAGCTGAGCCCAGTCTGTGAATGTGCTCCTGTTACCTGAGTGCCTTTTGTACAGATTTGTAAACAGAATTTCCTTTCAAACTTCCACTCCAGTGTGGAGCATTTCTATTTCACTCCTTGGGAAGGGGTAGCATCTCTTTTCTGGCCTTTTGCCCTGGGCAGCTGATGGCTCAAAACTAGGACACCATGAAGCATTTCCTGTTCAGTGCAGATCTCTCTGCCAATGCATAGTATAGAAGGATGCATTACAAATGTATCTCTATGCATGGCAAACTTACTCCTCAGTAAGACAGGCCGAAAGTTTATCACTTCCAATAACCTCAGCACTGTGATTTGTGAGTTGTGTTTTAAGGGCATAACTTCCACAACTCAGCATCCCATTCTTGTGTCTTCTGAAGCTGAAAATGTTGTACTTGCATTGTGCTGATTCATTTGAAGACCACAGGACTTCAAGCAGCCCCCCCACATTAGGACACCTTTTCTGCCCCCCTAGAGGCTATCAGTGCAAAGCTCTCTCAGCCTGAGCAAGTGTGGCTGCTGAGCAAAGGAAGTTTACCCTGAAAACTTCCTCAACTGATTTGTAGCAACAGCTAAGGAATTATCCCAGTTGTCTCTTGCTGGGTGATGGGTTTCCACAGGGACAGTGCTCTGCTCTGTGCTGCTGCTGCTACCTTCACTCAGACAAGGGCATCAGCCCTGGCTCTCTGTTCCTGTCTCCAATGCCTCATTTTCAGCTGGATGTGAATGAGCTGATGCAGCCAACACCATTAATAACCCTTGAGACAAATATTTAGCATCACTGGCAGTTAAACAAACCCCTCCTTCTCCATGCTTCCAGGACTTTGTCAGCTTATTGATGCTTCTTCTGCCAGTAAGAGGGGGAGGGGCAAGCAATGAACCCCACAGAACATACTCTGGCAAGCCTCTCAAATATCACAAGCCTTGAACCCAGAAGGCACCCTGAGATTTTAAGACCCT
This sequence comes from Melanerpes formicivorus, assembly GCF_026170545.1. Lineage (NCBI taxonomy): Eukaryota > Metazoa > Chordata > Aves > Piciformes > Picidae > Melanerpes > Melanerpes formicivorus. Next base: position 2,529,314 of record NW_027142441.1, read on the forward strand.
GCTGCTGGAAGAAAACCTGAGAATGTTTATTTCAAATGGGCAGAATCAGAACTGCTGCTGCTGCAAGCCCCAGACTGGAATTTCTCCTTTAAGCACACTTCCAAACCCTTTTGCTGGAGACATAACTGGGGGGGGGGCAAAAATAAAAGCTGAAACCCAACCATTTGCCCATCTGGACTGCCACTCAGCAAGCAGGTGCAAGCAGAGAGAGGAGAAGCTATGGCAAGGTTTGGGATAAAAGCCAAACAAGCAAAAGCAGCTCTCCATCTCCTCCAGCCCTGGGCAGACCTCTGTGCACCGCTCACAGGATCTAGCCAGGTGCAATGCAAGGAATGGGCTTTGCCCCATGGGTCTGACCCAGGCCTTGCAGAAATCTGCATCAGGAAAAAGAAAATAAATCCCTGGAAGTACTGGAAGATTTTCTCTCAAGAGGAAGCCCCCACAAGTGAGCAAGAGGCACTGGCACACGCTGGCAGCTTCATTCTCACACCAATGGCGGCTCGCACCCCTGAGGAAACGTGAAGTGCTTCAGATGAACCCTGGGCACCATGGAGTCACAGACCATAAACACTGACTCAACAGCCCCAGAAGCAGTGAGGGGTTCTGCTGACACACTGTTTGCAGCTCAAGCAGTAATGGGAAAGGGGACAGAACAAACTTGCTTTCATCACCATAAACTCTCCTCTCTTGACATCACAGAGCGTTAGAAGTTGAAAGGCACCTCCAGAGAGCCTCCAGTCCCAGCCCCTGCCAGAGCAGAGCACCCAGGGCAGGGCACACAGAACACATCCAGGTGGGGTTGGAAAGTCTCCAGGGGAAGACTCCACAACCTCTCTGGGCAGCCTGCTCCGGGGCTCAGCACCCTCACAGTAACAAAGTTTTTCCTTCTGTTCCTGTGGCTCCTCCTCAGCTCCAGCTTGCCCCCAGTGCCCCCTGTGCTGTCCTGGGCCATCCCTGAGCAGAGCCTGGCTCCAGCCCTGCACAGCTCTTCACAGAAAGATTGGTCATTGGAATGGGCTGCCTAGGGAGGTGGTGGAGTCACCATCCCTGGAGGTGTTTAAGAGGAGACTGGATGAGGTCCTTGGTGCCATGGTTGAGTTGATTAGATGATGTTGGGTGACAGGTTGGACTTGATAATCTCAAAGGTCTTTTCCAACCTGGTTAATTCTATTCTATCTTTATCCCCAGCAATGAGGGCACCCCTCAGGGTCCTCTGCTCCAAGCTCCAAGCTCCCTCAGCCTGTCCTCACAGGGAGATGTTTCATTGCCTGCAGCACCTTTGTGGCTCTGCACTGTGACATCCTTGCCTGCCCCTCCTCTGTTTGTCAATGCTACAGCCTACAAGCTTTTCCACCGTGCAGTCTGCTGTCAGGTTTCCTGCAGAGGTTCAAGTGCCACTGTGGGCAGGGATCACTGCTGTGCCCTTGTCTCACACCTGGGGGGCACTCTTCATTCTCTGCCCCTCACACACCAAGAACACTACAAATGTCATCCACTGATATGCTTTGGGAAGCAGGAAGGCTACATTTTTAACCTCAAACTGCAGGCCTTTGGAAAACCAGCCCCAAGGCACAGACAGGAGGTACAAGTGAACAACAAAACCAAGCTGGAAGATGTAAAACTGAACTTGGGGTTTTGTTCTGAACACTTTACAATGAACCCCAGAACTTTGGTATTTACATTCAAATTTCCTTCCTCAGCCACAGCTTTGTTCAGTTATTCTTTTCCAGTCTTGCAAGTGAATCCTGAGCTTCAGATCAGCTGAAAAGGAGAATGTTGCCCAGACACTGCTCAGCTTTCCAGGGGAGCATGCTTTGACCAGAGCCTCAGCCCTGCTGTGGATGGAGGCTCACCAAGGCAAGCCTATTGAAAAGCCAGCTGTTACCAAGCACACCAGAAGTCCAGGTAGATAAATACTCCTGAGTTGGAGCTGAGGTTCACCACTAGTCCCCCCAGCCTGAGCTGATGGCAATGTTGGATGTTCCAGGAGAGAGCCTAAGAGCCAGGCAAGCTGTGGCCATGCTATTCTTCCATCAACCTGATGGACTCTGACCTTCAGGGCATTTTTGCTGCCAAGACAGAGGATTCACTTTGGGCAAGCTCAGCTGGTAAAAACCAGGAAAAGCATGGGAAAAAGAGCAAGGTGTACAGAAGGAATTTCGAGAGGGTTTGTTGGTTCTTCTGTGATCACAAGTGTCAGCCAGGCATTCAGGTTCCAAAAGACAGCAGCCAGATCACACAGAGCTGGAGTTCCTTTGCCACATCTTAAGCACATGTAAGATTTTTGTTATCTAACCACACTTAAAATAACTTACTAAACCATGACTGTTCACTATCCATTTAAGTCTTCTTTTCCTGACTGACTGCCAAAACAGTTGTGCTGCACAGCTGACACACAAGAGCCTCCTAGGACTTTAGTCCTAAATCTGCTCCCATGAGCAGTGCCTCTTCCTAGAATCACAGAGACATTCATGATGGCTGAAAATGTGGAAGCCTGTAGCCAAGCTCCTGCATATTCCTTCTTGAACTTGATATGCATCACCAAAAAGTTTGCCTGAACCATGGGCAAATATTTGGGAGGGGGATGAACACAAACCCTTTCTTTTGCTAGGGGTTGCCCTGACTGTGTTCAGCACCCTGTAACATTACCTAGCACTGCAGTTAAGAACAACTGAATCAAAACCCCAGGTCTTGGCCACAACATTTGATGCAGCCAAGGACTTTCTTCCCAACAAGCCCTGTGGCAGTATCCCACTGAGCTGCAGGGCCAACAGTCCTCACAGGAGACCCCCAGCTTGAGGGCTCATTACAGCCAAGAGCAATTGTGAAACCCAGGTACCTACCCAAAGTGACAAAGGAAAGAGGATTCCCCACCCCACTTACAGTTACCCTCTATTTTTCCCACCAATGTGTGTTTAAATCTAAAGGGAACAAGACTCAGGCACAAGTGATTACTTGTAGCTACTTAATCTCGAGCATTAAGGTCACCATCATCTTCACCCCTGAGCCTGCAATCAGCCTTGCATCTTCACCTGTGGGTGCAGTGCCTCCCATTTCAGCAACTTCCTATGGTGTCAGGATCTGCTCTGAAGCACTGGCATTAGAATAGAATAGAATCAACCAGGTTGGAAAAGACCTTTCAGATCATCCAGTCCAACCTATCACCCAACACCATCTGATCAACTCAACCATGGCCCCAAGTGCCTCATCCAGGCTCTTCCTAAACACCCTATTACAAGAGGGATGTGGAGGTGCTGGAAGGTGTCCAGAGAAGGGCCAGGAGGATGAGCAGAGGGCTGGAGCACCTCTCCTGTGAGGACAGACTGAAGGAGTTGGGGTTGTTCAGTCTGCAGAAGAGAAGGCTCCCAGGTGATCTAATTGTGGCCTTCCAGTATCTGAAGGGGGCCTACAGGAAGGCTGGGGAAGGACTTCTCAGGATCTCAGGGAGTGATAGGACTAGGGGGAATGGAATGAAGCTGGAGGTGGGGAGATTCAGGCTAGATGTGAGGAGGAGGTTCTTCACCATGAGAGTGGTGAGACCCTGGAATGGGTTGTCTGGGGAGGTGGTCAAGGCCCTGTCCCTGGAGGTGTTTAAGCCCAGGCTGGATGAGGCTCTGGGCAGCCTGATCTAGTGTGGGGTGTCCCTGCCCATGGCAGGGGGGTTGGAACTAGATGATCCTTGTGGTCCCTTCCAACCCTGAATGATACTATGATACCTCCAGGGATGGGGACTCCACCACCTCCCTGGGCAGCACATCCCAATGGCCAACCTCTCTTTCTGGGAAGAACTTCTTCCTAACATCAGCCTGAATCTCCCCTGGCAGAGCCTGAGACTGGGTCCTCTCAATTGTCAAGGATAAACCTTCTTCAGTGGAACTGGCAACAAGAATGACCTCTTAAAAACTAAACTTCTCCTACAGTTAGTTAACTGACAGCCCCCTTTAATAGGAACTTTTTTTTTCCTACTATATCTAGCACACAGAATTTATCCAGGTTTGCCTTCAAAACCTGGCACCTTGATAACACAGTCTGGAATCCTACAGCTCTAAAGCCTTGGCTTGAAGGCAGCTGGAAACTGCAGTGATTGAAGGAAGCTACCATATGGCAACCATACAGCAGGTTGTATTAAACAAAAATGAATTCAAAGGAAAAGTGGCTGCCACATCACAAACCCCAACTATAAACCAGCATCTCACTGCCATCTCAAGGAGAACAACAAAGAAATGAACAGCAAGAAGGAGCTAGCGACTTGTATTTGGAGGTGGTTACTCCAGGGCACAAATGAAACCACTCTGTGACAGCAGCCTGAGAACCTTCACTTCTCACTCACTAACCCACCTGAGCCATCAGCTGCCAGACTTCCAGTACCAGAAGCCCAAAAGCTTCCATGAGAGCTTCAGAGTACCCACAGACTACACCCTCACACAGGTGTCCTGCCTGGCATGATGCAGCAGCGAGGCCCTGCTCAGAAAAGCTTCTGTGGTAACGCTGCCACCAGGCTCCAGATGAAGGCCAAGGGCTCAGCCAAACTGTGACCAAGGCGCGAGGCAAAGCAGCTGGGGCCAAGGAAGGAGTACAGATCAGAGTGTGGAGTTCCTCTAGCTAACAGTCTGAACACAGGGACTTATCCATGGAAAAACAGCATCATGCAATGGGTTGGAAGGGACCTTGAAGCTCATCCAGTTCCAAACCCCTGCCATGGGCAGGGACACCTCCCACCAGCCCAGGCTGCTCAAGGCCTCATCCAGCCTGACACCTCCAGGGAGTGGACATCCACAGCCTACCTGGGCAACCTGTTCCAGGGTCTCTCCACCCTTACTCTAAAGAATTTCTTCCTAATCTCCAGTCTAAATGGCCCCTCCTCCAGCTAAAGCCCTTGCCCCTTGTCCTGTCCTCCCCAGCTCTTCTGTACAAATACACATTCTGTATAGACACATATATGTACATATGGATACATAAATACACCTATCTTCTGTATAAATACACAGCTTTTGTCCACAGAGAACAGGAAACACACACAGCTACTTTGTTCATGCAGTAAACTTTGCCCCCACGGCGTGCCATGTCCCACAGCACTGTCACATGGCAGCCACCAGCTCCTGGAGTGCACAGCACCCATTCCACTCTTGGCGAATCCCAGCCCCAAATAAAGACTGCCAATAAAGACAGGAAGCCCAGACTGCTAGCTGCAGCTCCCCAAGAACTGTGTCACACAACAAAGGTTATTTTCTAGCTCTTTCAAATAATGCACCAAGTTAAATATACTTTCAGCTTTGTCATTTATCTCAGAGCCAAAGAACTGTTGGGAGACAATAAATATTCCTCTGAAAAAATCTCTCTTTGTAGCATGAAATGCAGATTAAGCTACCTTGGGCTCACTGCTCTCCTTCCAAAGGCAGCTCTTCAGATTTCCAGGAGTGGCACTGGGCTCCAGATACCAAGAAAGATGACTGAAAACTGGCCCAGGAGCTCTGCCAGCTCCACAACAGGGAGCCCCATTCCCTGCATCACCTGCTACCTTGAGGTATTGCTATGAGCTCTCCAGTGTGTGCACCATAAGCTCTCTCCCACCTTGCTTGCTCACATCCACAGATTTTGTAGGAATTTCTCACCTGAGACCTCAGCTACCAAACTGGTTAGAAATCAGCTAGCAGCCAGAATAGTTCTTAGAGGGACGGACAGCACAGGCCCTGCAGCTGCATTTGAGCCACGCTTCCTGAGGAAACAGAGCTAAGGAAACCCATGGAATGATTAATAACAACACTGCTACAAGCTGCTCTCGTCCTTTCCCACACCTGGGAACACTGGAGCTTTTCACCCAACATTCAGCTCAGTGCTCAAGCTGCTTTCTTTCTGTTCCTGTCACAGATACTCTCTGGTCCCAACCTTGGACATCCTGGCTAAGCAAAACACACCCAGGATCTCCACTCTATGCTTACGTTCAGCAGCAGCTTCCTGTGGCCTAACTTACAGACACACATCAGAAGCAGGGGTGGAAGGGCAACGTTTGGCTGTGTGGATGGGAAGAATTCTTACATCTAGGAAGCCTGCAGAAGCAGAGGGTTGTGGTAAATCTGCAACACACTGACAGTGTAACTGACAGGGGAATTCTATTAGAGATTCCTCTTCCAGGGCTTACTTCCCAGAAACAAACAAACAAACAAAAGCCTCCAAGGTAAACTTTTAGATCTCGCTTGCAAAATTTGCCTGCAATTCATTTTCCTGCCTATGGATTATTAAGCAACAGACAACATTCCCTGGCAACACGCTCCAAGTTTTCAACCGATTTTGGGCTATCCTGACCGTTTAAGTAAATCCAAACACCTCTTTCGTCATTTCTGCGCAGGTGACACGCAGCAGGTATGCCTGAACGCACCTTCTCCGCGGCCAGGAGGTCCGGCGCTATTGATAACCCACTTTTCTCATTCCCAGGGGCCTGTACCCACAGGCAGAGCAGACGCGGACCGGCCCGTTCCGACGGCAGGTTTCTTTGCAGCGCCGTGCCCAGGAGCCGCCAGGCTGGCCTGGCCCCGGGGGGGTGTGCACAACTCTGCGCAGCAAACCTGCAGCCGCACACAGCACCGCAAGCCACCCGCAGGCTCCGCGGAACAGGGGCCTGTGGGTGTCCAACACTTTCTTTTCCTTTAATCGTAAGAAAGATGAAGAGGCTTGATGAAATATCATGACTGAACGCTAATGACTCAGAAATTTAAAGCAATCGTGCTCCACCTGCTCGAAGCAAGGATACAAACCAGATCAGAGGGCGAAAAAAACATTACAGCCATCAATTCCATACAGGCCAAGCCGCAGGCGGCTCGGAAAGCGATTCCCCGAACGTCGGTCTCGCACATCCGCCTGCCGAGCGGTGCCTGCCGAGCGGTGCCGGCCGAGCGGTGCCTGCACCCCACCGCCCGCGCCCGGACCTGGAGCGGGCAGGGCGCGCGCCGCGCACAGCTCACGCCGAGCGCCGACCCGGGGGGGAGCCGGCAGCCTCCCGCAGAGCGCCGCGATGGCGGCAGCCCGCCGGTGGGGTGCGGGCACAGAGCTCCCCCTCGCAAACTTCCCCCCTGCCCAGCCCTCGCAGCCAGCCCGGCCCGGCCCCGAGCGGCGCGGAACGCCGCGGCTCCCTCCCGCCCGCCCGCTCGCTGCCGCGGCCCCGCGGGCGCGGGCCGGGAAGAAAGTTGCCGAGAAACTTTCTGCGGCGGAAGGGGCCGGGGATGAGGCACGCGGGGCCCCTGCCCGGGGCGCGGCGGCGGGGCGGCGCGGCGGGGACAGGCCGGGGGCGGGCGGCCGGGGCCTAGCGCTTCGGCGGGCGCCGCCATCGCGGCCGCCTCTCCCGCGAGGCAGGGAGCGGGAGCGGGGCCGCGGCCGAGTCCTCACCTGCCTCTCCTCGGCGCGGCGGGTGGGAGACGGTGGGGGCAGGGATGGAAGCAGGACCCCCCCCGCTCCTCCCGGAGCCGCGGCGACCCGGGGAGGGAAGGGGGGGAGGAGGGGAAGGGAGGAGGGACGAGGAACGGGAGGAGGGAGCAGGGCGCTCCGGTGCGTGCGGGGAGCCGGAGCCGTGCTGCGCGAGCAGGCGGAGCCTCCCCGCCCCTCCGGCCGGGCCCCGCCGGGCCCCGCCGCCCCTCCTCCGCCGCGCTCGTGCCCGCCCCCGCGCCGCCCGCGCGCCCTGGGAGCGGCTGGCCGCGCCCGAGTCCGTGGCGCGGGCTGCGGGCGGTGGCAGAGGCGGTGGCAGAGTCCGCGGCGCTGCGGTGCGCACGGGGCCAGCACGGTGGAGGAACGAGGCCTTACCCTGCGGCTTCGGAGGCGAGGAGGGGACCGCGGTTCGGCGGAGGGCAGCCGCCCCTTCCTATCTTTATCTGTCCGGGATGGACTTGGGTTGGGTCTTGGGGATCTGCGTCGGGATAAATACGAGGGGGGTCCCGAGCCGCGTCCCAACGGTGCCAGGCGAGTAGCCTCGGCAAGGCTCTCTCGGCAGAAAAGCTGAACCTGAGGGATTTCGGCAGCAGAGCCCTTCGTCGCGGTGCGGGAAAGGCGAATAAAATAACTGAACATCCTCAACCAGGCACCTCCAGGTGGGCCACGGCTTAGACTCGGTAAATGTGGGCTCTTTGGGTCAGACGCAAAGCTTGCGGCTTGCGGGCGCTGCGGGGACTCGGGGCTGCAGCTGGCGCTGAGCCGCCTCTGCGGCTCGCAGCAGCTCAAGGCTGCCCCGCAGCGCAGACTGTCCCCTGCACGCCGAGCCGGAGGGCCTGGTGCTTTCTGCTACGGGCTCCTCGCTCAGGACCCCGCGTTTTCAGAAAGAGAAGTTGGATGGGTGTGAAGGTGGCCTTGGTGGATAAAGGTCACTCAAGTGCACCCAGCCTGCAGGACGAAGCAGAACAACAAAAAATACCTTAAAAAAGCAATGCTGTTGACATTTGCATGGGCAAATTTGCAGTCCTCTCTCAGTGCTGACTTTTATTGTTTTCAGCTTTCTAGTAGTCAAATTTGGCATGGGAACAGAGTTTATGTAGCTTGTCTCTTACTTGGTTCAAAGGCTGACTATAAAACAATTACATTGATCACTAATGACAATATAATGTAATTTTGATCTTTAAAAAGCAGTTGAGGCAGGATGTCCAATTTATCTTCCAGGCAATGCTGTGTAGTACAGCCATTTGTATTTTTCCATGCAATAGAAACAAACAGATGTATTTGTTTGGACATATTTAAACTGGGAGAGGGCAGATTGAGACTGGAGATGAGGAAGGAATCCTTTGCAGTGAGGGTGGGGAGAGCCTGGCACAGGCTGCCCAGGGAGGCTGTGGCTGCCCCCTCCCTGGAGGTGTTCAAGGCCAGGCTGGATGAGGCCTTGAGCAACCTGAGCTAGTAGGAGGTGTCCCTGCCTAAGGCAGGGGGTTGGAACTGGATGAGCTTCAAGGTCCCTTCCAACCCAGCCCATGCTGTGACTCTGTACACTAAGCAGTTAACAAAATGCAAAAAAAGTGAAACTATGTTAGGTTTGGGAAATTGCACTCAGAATGCAGCCAGGAGTGATGAAGTTTATCCTCTAGCTAAATCACGTCATCCAGAACTGAAATCAACAGGGGTTTTACAAACTGACCTGGGCAAATGCCTGAGCTGAGGAGGGGTGTTTGCAGGCTGGTCCATGTCTGCCGCAGCTTCGTGGCCCCAGCTGGGCTCACAGCAGTCTGGCCTGGCCTTCACACAGGCAAGCATTGCTGTGGGGGTAATTTTACAGCACAGTATTAAAACCTGCATGTCTGAAAACCAGACCAAGCCCCAAGTATGTGATCATCTTCATGCTGTGTCAAAGGTACTGATTTTTCTAGCTTAACTAGAAGCTAAGGTTTTCTAGTGAGAGGCACATTGGCTTGTGCCAGCTCTTCCTGGAACCTGCCTGCTAGGTCTCAGGCCCCAGGGTCAATGCACGGAATGCACTTGGTTCTGCCCATGTGATACCAAAGGGTTCGTTGGGATTCTCAGTCCCATCATACCTCTCCCATTGCTTTCTCTCCTTAGAACCAACTTAAGGGATTCTTTGTTGGCTTTCTGAAAGACTAATCTGTGAGCTGTGGCCTCCCCTTGCTGTCTTACATGCATGTGTGCTCCTGGCTGCTAGGGTAGTACTGGGACTGTGGTTGAGTGTCAGAGAATCACAAAATGTTTTGAGTTGTAAGGGACCCGTAAAGGTCATCTAATCCAACTCCTCTGCAATGAAGGAGGGACATTTTTAACTAAATCAGGTTGTTCAAAGCTCCAGCCAACCTCACCTGGAATGCTTCCAGGGATGGGGCACCTGCCTACCTCTCTGGGCAACCTTGGCCAATGTTTCACCACTCTCACTGTAAAAAGATGTCTTATATCTAGATTGAGTCTACCTTCCTCCAGTTTAAAACCATCACCCCTTCTCCTTTCACAGCATGCCCTGCTAAAAATAATCTTTCTTATAAGCCTCCTTTAAGCTGCTCTGAGGTCTCCCCAGAGCCTTCTCTTTTCCAGGCTGAATAGCTTCAACTCTCAGCTTTTCTTCACAGGAGATCATTTCTGTGGTCCTCTCTCAACCTGTTCCAACAGGTCTCTGTATTTCCTGTCTGGGCACAGCTCTCCAGGTGAGGTCTCACCAGAGCAGAGTACCGGGGCAGAATCCCAATGGTTGGCTTTCAGGGCTGTAAGAAGTCATGGCTGGCTCATGTCCAATTATTCATCTACCAGTATCCCCAGGACCTTCTCTGCAGGGCTGCTGCCAATCCCTTCATCCTCCAGCCTGTATTGATGCTGTGGGTTGCACCTACTCTGCTACAGAATCTTGCACATGGCCTTGTTGAACCTCACCATTTCAATCACAGTGTGATTAAAATAGAACAGCTGAGGGGAGGGCAGAGTGACCATGGCTGACAGCAAGCTCAGAGCCACACCACCTGAGCATGGAAGAGTAGATGAGGGTTTGAGTCTGGGAGTCTTAGAGGGCAGACATGCTTGCATTGCAGTGAAACCCCAGCTGATGCTGACACCGGTTTGCACTTGCTGGTGACAGTCTGAGTGTCCCTTGTTTGTGAAGAGACAGCAGGAAGTGACTTCACCAAACTTTTGGCTGTTCAATCTCTTTGATCCCGCACTGGAGGGGACTGGGGGCATCATTGCCACCTTCTGTCTGTGAGCCAGCCTGCAAGCTGTCACCACATCTTACCTGGGCACAGCTGCCCTGTGCTGTGTGATGGAGTGGGGCTGTGCAGTGCTATGAGCTGGGCAGGGGGATGGGCACCTCTTGGTATGTGCTCAGGAGGCATCTGCTGAAACTGGCACCAGTCTCAGCTGCTTTGATTAATATCCTGTACCTTTTCTTTTGGTTTAAATTGATATTTTTGACTTTGGCTGGGGTGGGAGGAGCTGCCCTGCTTTGGCACGGCTGTGTGGCAAGGGCTTGCTGCTGCCATTTGCCAGCATCTTCTCTAACAGCCCTGCAGCCAGGCTGGGCACCCAGCAACCCCTCAGCTGCACTTCAGCTGCAAATCTGAAACATTTGTCTAAATAATACCTGCAGAATGCCCTTGAATTCATTCTAAATTAGGGCATCATTTCTCTTTTTACAGTCCTTAATGTCTTGGGGCTTGGTTTTCCAGGTTACCCAGTGATGGGGTAGGATCAAGTACAGGTGATGCCAAATAAAGTGTTTCTAGGGTGTGGTAGTGAGAGAAGTTCAACTCTCCCCCCCTCACACAAACCACAGCTAACTCATTTGGAGAAGAAAAATGGAAAAGAGCTGTATTTTTACCAGCAGGATGAAATGCAATGAATATATACACAAGATACAGGATTTACAGTATATACAAAAATATACAGGAAAGAATGTAACACAGAAAACTTTCCCCCCCTCGATGGAGGAGGGTTTCCCCCAAAATCCCCTTTCCCCCCTTCCTTCTTTTTTCCCAAAAAGGGTTAGAGAGAAAAGTAATTATTAAGGGAAATTCTGTTAGTTCAAAGCATATATTAAGGGAAGAAAAGAATTAGTTTCTTATCTCATTAGTCCAAGGTCAGCTCCAGCAAGCACAGAAGAAAGAAAACCAGCTGTCCAGACCGACTGCACAGACTGAACTAAAACTAAAACTCCTTAAAGTTACATTGCTACCAATCTACCATTGAAATTAATTTAGAATTATCTTTGTTTTCCTTTTTACACCAAAACATTCAGCTAGAGCGTTCAGTAGCTGACCTTTCTTAAAGGCACAGCCTAAAACTGTCACAATCCACCCCTTCTAAGCAATTCCATTGGCTGTTTGTACTGTCCAAGAACATCAGGAAACAAGAAAACAGTTTTTACAAGGGGAAATAGAATCCTAGAGTGCACTGGGTTGGAGGGCACCTTTAGAGGTCATCCAGCCCTACCCCTCTGCAGTGAGCAGGGACATCTCCCAACTAGATCAGGTTGCTCAGAGACCCATCAAGCCTAACCTTGAATGTCTTCAGGAATGGGGCCTCCACCACCTCTCTGGGTAACCTGTTGCAGTGTTCCACCACCCTCACAGTAAAGAACCTCTCCCTAATGTCCAACCAAAATCTGCCCTGCTCTGCTTTCAAACTACTGCCCCTTCTCCTAGTGGTACAAGCCTTGCAAACAGTCATAAAATCATGGAATTGTTTCAGTTGGAAAAGGCCTCCAAGGTCAAGTCCAGCTATCAGCTGAACACCACTATGGCCATTAAACCATGACCCAAAGTGGACAAGCCCTCCTCAGCTTTCTTGTAGCCCCTTCAGCTACTGGCAGGATGCTCTGAGGTCTCCCTGGAGCTTTCTCTTCTCCAGGCTGAACAGCCTCAACTCCTCTCAGCCTGTCCCCATAGGGAAGGTTCTCTATCCCTCTGATCATCTTTGTGGCTACCCTGGACCCTCTCCAGCAGTTTCATGTCTTTCTTGTGCTGGGGGCACCAGAGTTGGACACAGCACTGCAGGTGAGGTCTCACCAGAACAGAGTGACAGAATCACCTCTTTCTTTTTGATGCTTGTTTTGATGAAGCTGTGGTAGGTTGAGAGACCAATTCTCCCACCACGGGCAAAAGAAACGACTCAGACAAACGGATTGCAAAAAATAGTGGAAAGTTTAAATGGAAAAACAAAGTTTTACAGAGAACCACAAGCACCATGACAAAAGAGAGAGAGATCCTAAAACATACCCAAGAACATCCCACCCCCACCTGGGGGTACACCCAAAACTCCCAGGGCTCTTTCTCCCGCCCCCAGCCCGGCCTTGGGCCTAGCCAGGCCCAAGACAGGCAGCTCACCCTATTACCTAGGGAGCGGTGAGGGAAGTAAGAGGCAGAGAGGACCCCCTGCTGAAGTTTTATAGGGGAGCAGGGCATTATGGGATGAAATACTGGCTTCCTGTGCCCACCCCCTGGGTTGGACCCCCTGGGGCATGCCTGAACCTCCACACACCACCCCTTATTTCATACCATAATCCCTGCACCCAAAACATACAATCAAATTAGAACTCTTCTGATGACATGTCTAGCAGCAGTCCGTGTCTTCATCTGGGTGTTCTTCCACACAGTCTCTCATTCAGGCTCAAGTATCAGTCCATTCCAGTTCTTCTTTCTCATATGTTGGAACCTCCCAGCAACACAGAACCATTCTCCTGCAGTGTGAATTCTTTGTGGACTTGTTGGACATCCTGGTCACCTGGAAGAACCTCACAACTTCTCAGTCAAGCCTTTATTTGAATCTACATTTACTCAGTGGCTTTTTCCAACCCTGGGGCAAGCCGGTCGGAGCAATCAGGCTCCACGACCGCTTTTTTTTCATCCCTCCAGGGAGCCACATGTCGAGCCTCCCATAAACCAGCAGGGGCCTATCCCAAGCCCAGCGCTGGCCGCTTCCAGCCACGGTCCGAGGCTATACAAACGCATATCGCAGGTACATCGCCCCCCCGCTGGGCGTTCGCGTACCGAGGCATGACAGGCATCCAGGTGCACAGCTCTCCCCTGGAAGAGGGAGCGGCTGCACCACAGCCCACTGAGAAGAGAGGAGGCGGAGCCAGGTTCTAGGCGCCATTTTCAGAACATATCCAAAAACCAGGGAAGAGATTTACAGCTGCCGCCGCCGCTCGAACGCAGCCCAGCACGGGCGGTGCCGCTGCCACCACCCAAACGCAGCCCGCCATGGGCGGTGCCACTGCCGCCACCCAAACGCAGCCCGGCACGGGCGGTGCCGCTGCTGCCACCCAAACGCAGTCCGGCACGGGCGGTGCCGCTGCTGCCACCCAAACGCAGTCCGGCACGGGCGGTGCCGCTGCCACCACCCAAACGCAGCCCGGCATGGGCGGTGCCAATGCCGCCACCCAAACGCAGCCCGGCACGGGCGGTGCCAATGCCGCCACCCAAACGCAGCCCGGCACGGGCGGTGCCGCTGCCGCCACCCAAACGCAGTCCGGCACGGGCGGTGCAGCTGCCATCACCCAAACGCAGCCCGGCACGGGCGGTGCCGCTGCCACCACCCAAACGCAGCCCAGCACAGGCGGTGCTGCTGCCACCACCCAACCGCAGCCTGGCATGGGCGGTGCTGCTGCCGCCACCCAAACGCAGCCCAGCACGGGCGGTGCCGCTGCCACCACCCAAACGCAGCCCGGCACGGGCGGTGCCGCTGCCACCACCCAAACGCAGCCCGGCACAGGCGGTGCCGCTGCCGCCACCCAAACGCAGCCCGGCACGGGCGGTGCCGCTGCCACCACCCAAACGCAGCCCGGCACAGGCGGTGCCGCTGCCGCCACCCAAACGCAGCCCAGCACAGGCAGTGCTGCCGCTCGAATGCAGCCTGGCACAGGCCATGCTGCCACCACCACTTGAACATGGCACGGCTCCCGCTGAGCCGCCACCACTCAGTACCCATCAGGCCTCCTGCCATCTCTGTCGCTGCGATGCAGAATCAAAGTCACCTCCACCCCTTCAGGTACTCAAATGGCTTTTCCAGCCAAAGCCATGAACGCGTTCCCAGAGCCTTTGGGAATGGCTTTCCAGCTGAAGTCCCCATTTGCCATCTTGGGTTTTGGGAGCCATTGCTCACCCATTTGCCACGGGTGGCCCTCCCCCACAGTGAAAACAGGCCTGACTCTGGTCTGCTTGCTGCTGCCCCTCCTCCACTCTGCTCCCTGCCACTTGCCGCTCTGCAGAGAGCAAGGAAGAAAAAGGTAGGTCTCGCATTCTTAAGCTACCCTGAGCCGAAAGCCACAGAGAGAACCAGGCCTCGCTGCTTTCAAACAACAGGAGTGGTTTCTGTGCCATCGGCCGTGCACCAGGTGTCCCCCGGCAGTCCATAAGAGCTCACACAGTCGCCCCGGCAAGAGAACTTGAGTCCCAACTTCCGAAACCAACACCCAGATCTGACTTTAAACTTTCCTGGACCCTTTGGGCACATGCCTAAACCACACAGAAGCCCAGGCAGCCATTGGACTCATGTGCCTCAGCACAGATTCTAGGAGCATCTGTTCCATGATCTTCCCAGGCACAGGGGTGAGGCTGTCAGGTTGGTAGTTCTCAGTGTCCTTTCTACCCTTTTCAACAGTGGGGGCAAGGTTTCCCTTCTTCCAGTCCTCAGGGACTGCACCTGACTGCCAGGAATGTTCCAATGGCATGGAGAATGGCTTGGCAACTTCGGCAGCCAACTCCCTTGGGACTCTCCTCAGCTCCCATGGACTTGCATACGTTCAGTTTCCTCAGGTGGTCATGAACCTCATCTTCCCTTACAGTGAGAGGGACTTTGTCCCTCTGGTCCCCATTTTGTGGTCATTCAACTTGGGAGGGTGTGAGAAGAGAGATAGCCAGTGAAGACCAAGGCAGAAAAGCTGTTGAGAGCCTCAGCTTTCTCCTGCTCTGTTGTCACCAACTCACCTTTCTTGCTGGTCAGAGAGTGTGTTTTCTGTAACCTCTGCTGGTTGATGGACCTGCAGGAGCCCTGTTAGTTATTCGTCATATCTCTTGCCAGGTTCAGCTCCAGCCATGCCCTGGCCTTCTTAACTTCATCCCTACACAACTGGTAGTATCCCTATGCTCTTGCTAAGATCCCTGCCCCTGTTTCCACTGCCAGTGCAGTTCCTTCTTGCCCTTCAGTTTCACCAGGAGCTCTCTACTCAGCCATGCTGGTCTCTTCCCTTCCTTTCCTGATATTTTTTTTTTATGCCTGGGCATCAAGAGCTCTTGCAGTCTATCCTTAAAGATCCACCAGCTCTGACCATTTCCCAGGGGTCCCTACTAATTCTTTGCAGAGCTACAAGTTTGCCTTCCTAAAATACAGGGCACTGACTCTGCTCCTTGTCTGACTCATCCCTTAGGACTGCAAACTCCGCCAGTGTGTGATCACTGCAGCCCAGGCTGCCTCCATTCATAGAATCAATAAGGTTGGAAAAGACCTCAAAGATCATCAAGTCCAACCTGTCACCCAAGACCTCATGACCACTAACCTATGGTACCAAGTGCCACGTCCAATCCCCTCTTGAACACCTCCAGGGACGGTGATTCCACCACCTCCCTGGGCAGCACATTCCAATGGCCAGTGACTCAGGGAAGAACTTTCTCCTCACCTCCAGCCTAAACTTCCCCTGGCACAGCTTGAGACTGTGTCCTCTTGTTCTGGTGCTGATTGCCTGGGAGAAGAGTCTTGACATCCCTGATGATCTCTCCTGCATTGGTGGCCATCAGGTCCAGTCTCGCATCCCCTTGGGCAGGGCTCTCTGTTTTCTGTTGAAAGAAGTTACGAGGCACTGCAGGAGTCTCCTGGATGGCTACCGCTTGCCATGCTGCTTTTCCAGTAGATGTTGAGGTGGTTGAAATCCTCCAGCAGGATGAGAGCCTGTGAGCATGATACCTCCTGAAGCTGGAATAAGAAGACTTCATCAGTAGGCTTCCTTGATCAGGTGGCCTCAGTAAACATCAACCACAAGGTTCCCCTTATTGCCTTGATCTCTAATTCATACTCATAAGCTTTCAAGTTCCTCATGGCTATTCTTTAGGGACATCTCTTCACACTCTATCCATTTCTTAACAGAGAGGGCAACACCTCCTCCCCTCCTTCCTCTGCTGTCCGTTCTGATCAGCCTGTAGCCATTGACAGCCACACTCCAGTCATGGGATTCATCCCACAGGTGTAAGAGCAGAAAGAAAGAAGGACGAACAGGAGTAGAGACAGAGGAAGGCAGCCTGAGATATTTCAGGCATTGATTGGGTTCAGTGGTTTGTGGTTGTAAAATGCAGGGCTGGTCTCCTGAGATTTGGAAGGATGTGGGCAGGTTGGTTTTGTGAAGAGCTTTAGCAGTGCACACCAAAGATCAGTCCATCAGACAGGGTGAGGCCTGCTGGAAAACACTTGCTGGGATATTTTCCAATAGATGGGAATAAGCAGCAGGCTTTGTCCCCATGTGGCCAGTTTTTTGATCAGACAATGACCACTGCTCCCTCCCCAAGGAGGGAAATCAGGAAAAGGAAGATGTTGAAATGAGACCAGTTTTAATAAAGCAATAATACAAACTTATTACTGCTAGAAATGTGAAGCACACAAAGTTGTACTCGGGGAGAGATCAGGAGCCAGACACACTCCCAACAGTGGATGTTAAATGTCAGCACTGAGCACCACAGCACCAACAAAAGCTGGATGGTCACAGCAGATAGAGCAGGTCTGGGAGCACAGCTCTTCAGTTCACGGGGTGGTTTATGGTATAAAATGCTCCTGCTGGGCAGCCTGGGGCAGCGGCCCTGCCCTTTGCGCTCACTGGATTGGCTTTGTGGTCTCCTCGAGGAATGCAGCTCTCCTGAGCAGGGCGTTGGTGACTCTATCTCACAAGAGCCAAAAGTCAGG
This sequence comes from Melanerpes formicivorus, assembly GCF_026170545.1. NCBI lineage: Eukaryota > Metazoa > Chordata > Aves > Piciformes > Picidae > Melanerpes > Melanerpes formicivorus. The sequence continues at coordinate 2,546,657 of NW_027142441.1, forward strand.
GCTTGGGTGCAGCGAGCAGCTGCAGCACCCTGCGGGTGGGATGGGAAGGAAAACCGGGAGTGAAGGCAAATGCCGGTGGGTGGAGATAAGGAGAGTTTCACAGAACATCAGGAAGAGAGAAAAAACACGTTGGGAACAGCAAAACGCTGCAGGCAGGCTGCACAGAGTGCGGGGCTGCAGGGATGGCCCTGCCAAGCCCGGCCCGGCCCTGACAGGCCCCCTGGCCCTGCTCTACAGCTGCAGCCACTGGCTGCAAATGCACTGCCCATGGATCAGGATGGTGTGGAACAGCCCATTGGCTGGCTCAGCTGAAGGCAGGGGGGTGTGGAACAGCCCATTGGCTGGCTCAGCTGAGCACAGGGGGGTGTGGAACAGCCCATTGGCTGGCTCAGCTGAGGGCAGGGGAGTGTGGAACAGCCCATTGGCTGGCTCAGCTGAGGGCAGGGAGGTGTGGAACAGCCCATTGGCTGGCTCAGCTGAGGGCAGGGGAGTGTGGAACAGCCCATTGGCTGGCTCAGCTGAGGGCAGGGGGGTGTGGAACAGCCGATTGGTGGGGTGCTCAGGGCTGCAGTCTGCGTTCACAGGCTGGTTAAGATGTGTCACCCTGTAAGACGTCTTCTGCAGGTGTTCTGGAGGTGTCCTGTTGCAGTGCGGTCTGGACTAGTCCCCTTCCGAGTGGTACTGGACACCCCTTCAAGTGAAAGCCAAGTGTGGCCTGCACTGTGCTGCCAAAGGGCCAGAGGAAAGTGCCTCAGCCGTGTCAGCTGTGCTGCTACCACTCGGCTGCCTTGGACTGCAGCTCCTGCTGAGTTCCCGCACGTGCGGCACAGCACACGCAGCAGTGGGGCGGACGCGCGCTGGCTGCACCGGCTGTGTGGGACTGTTAAACGAGGAGCAGGTCCTGCTGACTGCTCCTTGGCTCTCCAGCAGATGGCTCAGCTCATAGCTGGGGATCAGGCAGGCTTGGTTACTGCCTTGGTGTGCTAGCTGCCAGTGCACCACTGCAGCAGAAATGGGCACTTTTTCTTGCTCATCCCTCAGTAGCCCAGAGAGTTTTATCCCGGGGAATAAGAGAAAGAGACTTTGTTGACTGGAAAAGAAAACCAATGGCTTTAATGGAACAACAATGACATTTAATATGGACAAACCCTATACTGAACCCAACTGCCCCCATAGCAGTCACATCATCCCTGATAGTATGTGCAGACTGCACTGGGCAGCAGATGGGAACCAGATTCAGTGCTTCCATAATGCATGGGCTGGAGCTGATGGACTCCTCCTTGGATACTGCTCGTGGAAGAGGAGAACTTGGCCATGGTGATGGCTCAGCTTTATGCTGGATGTGAGGTATATGGAATGGCAAGATAGGTTGTCTGCAGGACAAGTGGCCTCCTGAGCTGGCAGGTGGAGGCAGGGAGCAGCATAGTTCCCCTCTGATCCAGGAGGAAGTAGTTAGAGACCTGCTCAGCCACAAGTCCATGGGACTGGATGGGATCCATCCTAGGGTGCTGAGAGAGCTGGCAGATGAGCTCCAAGCCACTCCATCATTTTTCAGCAGTCCTGGCTCACTGGAGAGGTCCCAGAGGACTGGAAACTGCCAAGGTGATGCCCATCCACATGCAGGGCCAGTTGGATGAGCCAGGGAGTTCCAGACCTGTCAGCCTGACCTCAGTGCCAGGCAAGGTTATGGAACAGGACATCCTGAGTGCAATCACACAGCACTCACAGGATGGCCAAGGGCTCAGGCCCAGCCAACATGGATTTAGGAAGGGCAGGTCCTGCCTGACCAACCTGATCTCCTTCTATGCTCAGGTGACTGCCTGGTGGATGTGGGGCAGGCTGTGGATGTAGTCTGCCTGGACCTCAGCAAGGCCTTTGACACTGTCCCCCACAGCAAACTGCTGGCCAAGCTGTCAGCCCCTGGTTTGGACAGCAGCTCTCTGAGCTGGGTTAGGAACTGGCTGGAGGCTGAGCCCAGAGAGTGGTGGTGAATGGTGCCACAGCCAGCTGGCAGCCAGGCACCAGTGGTGTGCCCCAGGGATCAGTGCTGGGCCCCAGCCTGTTCAATATCTTTATTGATGATCTGGATGAGGGCAGGAGGGTAGGAGAGCTCTGCAGAGGGACCTTGCCAGGCTGGACAGATGGGCAGAGTCCAAGGGCAGGAGATTGAACACATCCAAGTGCCAGGTTCTACACATAGGCTACAACAACCCCAGGCAGTGCTACAGGCTGGGGTCAGAGTGGCTGAGAGCAGCCAGGCAGAGAGGGACTTGGGGGGAGTGGGTGATAGTAGGCTGAACATGAACCAGCAGTGTGCCCAGGTGGTCAAGAAGGCCAAAGGCATCCTGGCCTGCATCAGGAACAGTGTGGCCAGCAGGAGCAGGGAGGTCATTGTGCCCTGTGCTCAGCACTGGTTAGGCCAAACCTGGAGTCCTGTGTCCAGCTCTGGGCTCCTCAGGTTAGAAAAGATGTTGAGCTGCTGGAAGGTGTCCAGAGGAGGGCAACAAAGCTGGGGAGGGGTCTGGAACACAGCCCTGTGAGGCAAGGCTGGGCTGTGCTTTGCTGTACTTTGCTGTGCTTTGCTGTGCTATGCTGTGCTGTGCTTTGCTGTGCTGTGCTACGCTGTGCTATGCTGTGCTGTGCTGAGCTATGCTGTGCTGCACTGTGCTGTGCTGCGCTGCACTGTGCTGTGCTGCGCTGTGCTGCCCTGTGCTGTGCTGCGCTGTGCTGTGCTGCCCTGTGCTGTGCTGTGCTATGCTGTGCTGCACTGTGCTGTGCTGCGCTGTGCTGTGCTGCCCTGTGCTGTGCTGCGCTGTGCTGTGCTGTGCTGTGCTGCGCTGTGCTGTGCTGCGCTGTGCTGTGCTATGCTGTGCTGCACTGTGCTGTGCTGCGCTGTGCTGTGCTGCACTGTGCTGTGCTGTGCTGTGCTGTGCTGCCCTGTGCTGTGCTGTGCTACGCTATGCTGTGCTGTGCTGCGCTGTGCTGTGCTGTGCTGCACTGTGCTGTGCTGCGCTGTGCTGTGCTGTGCTGCCCTGTGCTGTGCTGTGCTGTGATGTGCTGTGCTGTGCTGCACTGTGCTGTGCTGTGCTATGCTGTGCTACGCTGTGCTGTGCTGTGCTGTGCTCTGCTGCACTGTGCTGTGCTGTGCTGTGCTGCGCTGTGCTATGCTATGCTGCGCTGTGCTGCGCTGTGCTGCGCTGTGCTGTGCTATGCTGTGCTGTGCTATGCTGTGCTGTGCTGTGCTATGCTATGCTGCACTGTGCTGTGCTGCGCTGTGCTGTGCTATGCTGCGCTGTGTTGCACTGTGCTGTGCTGCACTGTGCTGTGCTACGCTATGCTGTGCTGTGCTGTGCTGCGCTGCGCTGTGCTGTGCTGCGCTGTGCTGTGCTGCGCTGTGTTATGCTATGCTGCGCTGTGCTGCGCTGCGCTGTGCTGTGCTGCGCTGTGCTGCGCTGCGCTGTGTTATGCTATGCTGCGCTGTGCTGCGCTGCGCTGTGCTGTGCTGCGCTGCGCTGTGCTGTGCTGTGCTGCGCTGCGCTGTGCTGTGCTGCGCTGTGCTGTGCTGCGCTGTGCTGCGCTGCGCTATGCTGCACTGTGCTGTGCTGCACTGTGTTATGCTATGCTGTGCTATGCTGTGCTGTGCTGTGCTGTGCTGCGCTGTGCTGTGCTGCGCTGTGTTATGCTATGCTGCGCTGTGCTGTGCTGCGCTGTGCTGTGCTATGCTATGCTGCACTGTGCTGCGCTATGCTGTGCTGTGCTGTGCTGCGCTGTGCTGTGCTGCACTGTGCTGTGCTGCGCTGTGCTGTGCTGCGCTGTGCTGTGCTATGCTATGCTGCGCTGTGCTGTGCTGTGCTGCGCTGCACTATGCTGTGCTGCGCTGTGCTGTGCTGTGCTGGGCTGCGCTGCACTATGCTGTGCTGCGCTGTGCTGTGCTGTGCTGCGCTATGCTATGCTGCACTGTGCTGTGCTGTGCTGTGCTGCTCTGTGCTGTGCTGTGCTATGCTGTGCTGTGCTGCGCTGTGCTGTGCTGTGCTGCGCTGTGCTATGCTGTGCTGTGCTGCGCTGTGCTATGCTATGCTGCGCTGTGCTGTGCTGCGCTGTGCTGCGCTGTGCTATGCTGTGCTGTGCTATGCTGCGCTGTGCTGTGCTGCGCTGTGCTGTGCTGCGCTGTGCTGCGCTGTGCTATGCTGTGCTGTGCTATGCTGCGCTGTGCTGTGCTGCGCTGTGCTGTGCTATGCTGTGCTGTGCTATGCTGCGCTGTGCTATGCTGTGCTGTGCTATGCTGTGCTGTGCTATGCTGTGCTGTGCTGCGCTGTGCTGTGCTATGCTGTGCTGTGCTATGCTGTGCTGTGCTGCGCTGTGCTATGCTATGCTGTGCTGTGCTATGCTGCGCTATGCTGTGCTGCGCTGTGCTATGCTATGCTGCACTGTGCTGTGCTGCGCTGTGCTGTGCTGCGCTATGCTATGCTGCGCTGTGCTGTGCTGCGTTGTGCTGTGCTATGCTGTGCTGTGCTGTGCTATGCTATGCTGCGCTGTGCTGTGCTGCGTTGTGCTGTGCTATGCTGTGCTGTGCTATGCTGTGCTGTGCTGCGCTGTGCTGTGCTGTGCTGTGCTGCGCTATGCTGCGCTGTGCTACGCTGTGCTATGCTCTGCTGTGCTGTGCTATGCTGTGCTGAACTTCACTACTGTCTATATTAGAATCCATTCATGGCCAGTTTGGAACCACTGTCCTGTCTGCTCCCTCCCTCAGGTGTGACACGCAGTTTAGCACTGACCTTAGTTTCTGCAGGATCAGGTGGAAGCAAGAGCTTGTCTGCATCCTGGTCTTTAGTAGTATCTATCAACACTGAGCATTCTGCTATTTCAGAAGAGATATCTGCAAACATGCAGTGTGGAGTTGCCTACAGGTACCTGCTGGCACCTTCAGAAAGCACTGGAAAGTGAGCAGAATTGATTCTGTTCCAGTTCAAAGCAGGGCAGGCTGGATATAGCACTTGGTTAAGGCAATGAAGAGCTAAAGCACTGTCTGCTGGCCCCATCATTGCTCCCTGTTCTGAAGCAAGTCTTCTCTTCAAGCTTTGTGTTTATCATGTCTGGGTCAGATATCCTGGTTTGCCTTAAACTACTTCTGCATTTCCAAATGGCAGGGATCTTGGGTTTGGTGTGCACATCTCTTTGCAAGAGTAGATACTCTTCTTTCTCAAATGAGCTTTCTGTTTGCTCTTGAGTCATGGCACTATTTCTGCTTACTGTATTTTGAGAGTGCTCTTTGGGCAATCAGTTGATTCCATTGACTTTGAAATTACTGCCAGTTATTTTTGAAAGTATGCCTGACTTGGTCCTGGAACTTCCCTTCACTTCCAGCCCTGCTTCTGCTGACATGTGTGTCACAGCCAGTTAGCTCAGACAGGCTGCTGCATTGTGTAGTGCCAGCACTAATCCTTAGCTCTTCCTATCTGACCTCCTTTGAGCTGCACATCAGTGTTTGCTTATGGTTACTTACAATAACCAGTGCTTTTGTTCCAAGGTTAGTGCTGTGTGTGATGAACACAATGCTCAGCCCTGCTTTGCTACACATCCTGTACCCTTCACTCTTGCAGCATTTGATCTGGAGACTGCTAAGATGCATTTATTGAACGTTCCGCATTTGCAAGATCTGCAGCCTGTGAAAGCATCCACCTCCAGGACAATGGCCTGGGCACTCTGCTGTCCTGAGAGATGTGGACCATATGCTCTCCTCCTCACAAAACAGGGCATGTACAGACCATAGAAAGAAAAGGGACAAACAGTAGGAGAAAAAGAGGTCAGAGCTGACCTGAACTGCCTTGGGTTCTTCCATTCTTCCTTGAGAAGCTGTGCTGGAGTGAAGGAGAGAGTCGTGAAGGAGGCAGGCAGGGTAACAACTGCTCAAGGAGAGGCTCTTGTGGAAAAACTGACTTTAGAATCTGAAAACTAGATGAAGAGACGAAGTGAAGGACCAGCAGTACTCTTGGTAAGGGTTTTCAGCTGCCTATAACTGCCCAGCTTCTTAGGCTAAGATTGCTCTTGCTCACTGCCTCATTGTTCTGACGCTTGCAAGGTGGAAGTCTGCTGCTTGCTCATGTCAGAAGGAAGCAGCTTTGCCATCTGAGTTACACACAAACACCTCTACTTCCAAACTGGACACAGTGGTTTGAAATGTAGGAAGCCTCCCATGCAGATGTCAGGAAAATGCCAGGATGTGTTAGCAATGTACCCACAGAGCTCTGCCACAGTCTCACTGCACTCATAGGAGCTCAGCAGATCTAAGGAGTGTGCTCCAAAACCTCTATCTGCATGCTCTCTGTTGCTCCAGTGCTCCATCCCATGGCTCCAGAGGCCAAGCCAGCATTTCCTTTCAGTCAGCTAGGAAGGCACAGCTGGGATGGACCTCCCATAGTGCAACAACTCTTGTGGGAAAATGGCAGCAGCTCTTCTCTTCTCCACACCTTGCTTGGGAAGAAAAAGCATACAGGAATGAATAGATAAGGAAGAGTACTGCTGAGCTGCTCCTGAATTGTCCTGGTGCTTGGTCATCCTGCTTCCTGAGCATCTGGCGCTTGGAGGGGACAGGAGCAGCGCAGAACCCAAGTGGAGCTCCCCTACAGGGTGCTGAAGCCAGTGAGGCCATCTCACAGCTGCTTCATGCTCATATTCTTCTGAAGGGAAGAACAGGCTGCGGAGAACTCGCTACCTGCCATGGAGCTGGAAGTGGAAGCTATAAAAAGAACAATTTCATTATCTTTCCTTCAGCACAGAGAGGTTTTATCAACATTGCTCCAATTCTGCAGTTACTCTAAGAAAGGGAGGTATTGATTTCTTTCCTTCTTTCTTTTTTATTCCCCTAATGCCAGTTCATGTGCAGGGAAATGTAACTAAGGAAGAATCCTGACTAAAGAGAAGGGCAGGGCATGGAGGTGTGGCCCAGGTGCTGCCTGCTCTGCTCACTGTTCCTTTCACTTCCACTGAAGTGGGAGGTGCCAGCGCACTAGAGTTTTCTTATCCTCCTCCTCCTTCCTTCAAAGTAGAGCCTGCTGAAAATCAGCCTGTGTGCTGCACTGTCCCTTGTTGCTGCTTCTGTTCGGTATTGGAAAGAGAAATAAACCAGAGGAAGTTCCAAAATATTTGGGGTTTAAAATGTGAGCTTGGCTCACCTGTGGTGCATCACAACACAGTGAGGAGGGACTTTACTGTTCCTGATGGAAAATGGAACTCAGTCAGAAATCCCAGAAGAAAGGGGAAATGGAGGACCTAAACCATGACCCACTCATGATGGGTAATGACAGAACCACAGAACATCCACCTGGAAGAGAGCTCCAAGCTCTTCCAGTCCAACCCTTGACCCAGCACTGCAGGGTCAACACTAAACCATGTCCATAAGCACCAGGTCCCTCTCCAAGTTGCAGCTTTCCACCCACACATCCCCAAGTCTGTAGCTTCCCCACTGGGTTGTTGTGACCCAGCTGTAGGATGTGGCTCTGGTCCCTGTTGGACTCCATTCAATGGGCCTTGGCCCATGGCTCCCACCTCTCCAGATCCCTCCCTTCCCTACCCTCTAGCAGATGGACAGAGACAAGCCATCCTGAAACAAAACAATTAGATATCCTTGGGCAGTTGAGAACATGATGAATTGGTTTTCATTCCTCCAAAGGGACATGACATTGTTTTGATAGACCCAATTTTTTCAGTGGGAAAAAAAGTGAATGCTACAGGAACTCCTGCTAAAAGCTGCAAGGCTTCTTGGAAAACTTAATACAAATAAACTGCAGCTTCAGAATGACTGCAGCTGGACAGCCTTTGAAGACAAACTGCTGCGGGAAAGACTTTCAAAGGCACCCTGGGAGACCTTCATGCATGCACGAAGGGAAATGGTACCTGCTCTGGGAGGCAAATCCTCCTGTGAAGGGAGCAGAGGACACTGCAGATGAAAGAATAGAATAGAGTAGAGTAGAGTAGAGTAGAGTAGAGTAGAGTAGAGTAGAGTAGAGTAGAATAGAATAGAATAGAATAGAATAGAATAGAATAGAATAGAATAGAATAGAATAGAATCAACCAGGTTGGAAAAGACCTTTCAGGTCATCCAGTCCAACCTATCACCCAACACCATCTGATCAACTCAACCATGGCCCCAAGTGCCTCATCCAGGCTCTTCCTAAACACTTCCAAGGATGGTGACTCCACCACCTCCCTGGGCAGCACATCCCAATGGCCAATCTCTCTTTCTGGGAAGAACTTCTTCCTATCATCAGCCTAAACCTCCCCTGGCAGAGCCTGAGACTGGGTCCTCTCGACTGGCAAGGATAAACCTTCTTCAGTGGAACTGGCAGCAAGAATGACCTCTTAAAAACTAAACTTCTCCTACAGTTAGGGTAAGCTTTGAACTCTTGGATGTTTTGCCATGTCAGGCTTTTCCTGTGACTCACATGGACACTTTCTTTAGCATAAGTGCATTTAAATTCATGAGCACATGTATACTCCAAAGAGTGGTGGCAGTGGAAGCAAGAGCTCCAGCTGGTGAAGTAAGTACTTTGGCAAAGGCCAGTGCTGGCACGAGAGGATCCTGCAGCATTCCCCTGGCTTAAATGAAAAGAAAAGGGAAAATTGTTTACAGAATCACAGATAGGGGTTGGGAGGGACCTCCAGAGATCGTGGATGGAGTGCCCTGCCAGAGCAGGGTCACCTAGGCCAGGTCACCCAGAAACATCCAGGTGGATCCATCTCCAGAGATGGAGACTCCACCACCTCTCTGGGCAGCCTGCTCCAGGGCTCTGCCAGCCACAGAGTAAAGAAGTTCCTCCTCATGTTTAGATGGCAGTTCCTATGGCCAAGTCTGTGCTCATTCCCTCCTGTCCTGTCACTGGGCACCACTGAGGAGAGTCTGGCCCCATCCTTCTGACACCCGCCCCTTAGATATTTGTAAGCATTGATAAGTTCCCCTCCCAGCCTCCTCTCCAGGCTAACCACCCCCAGCTCTCTCAGCCATGGAATTACATGAAATGAGGTGAAAGGAAATGTCACAAAAGGAAGTTTCCTGAAAAAAAGCTGCAACACTTCTTGCCCCTTCAGTCTTAGGGCAAACAAAAGGACTTCTAACTAAGGGGAAATGAGGGAAAGACTGATTGACAAAAATACTAATTCATCATATCCTCCACAAGCAGAGACACTGGCAACAGGGCAGAAATACCCCAAAAGTTGCAAGAGAGCTGTGAAAATATCACTTTCCAGGAATACATTGAAAAGAAGTGATATGGTTTTGATTTATGAAGTATCCAGAAGCATTGAACTCCCATGCAAGCTGCAGCTGGACTTTGTGCTACAGCCCTGTGACTCTTCCTCGAGGAACTAAATCAGAGCTCGCTCTGTTGTCAGCTCAAAAGCTTAAATAATGTCTCTGCAAATGGTTAATTAAAAACAAGCAACAACAACAAAAAGCAACCAAAAACCCAAACCAAACCACCACCACAACAAAATAATCCAAGACATAGAACATATAGAACATATAGAATAAACCAGGTTGGAAGAGACCTTCAAGATCATCACGTCCAACCTATCATCCAACACCACCTAATCAGCTAACCCATGGCACCAAGCACCCTGTCAAGTCTCCTCCTGAACACCTCCAGTGACAGCGACTCCACCACCTCCCTGGGCAGCCCATCCCAATGGGCAATCACTCTCTCTCTGTAAAACTTCCTCCTGACCTCCAGCCTGAACTTCCCCTGGCGCAGCCTGAGACTGTGTCCTCTTGTTCTGGTGCTGGGTGCCTGGGAGAAGAGACCAACCTCTGCCTGGCTACAACCTCCCTTCAGGTAGTTGTAGAGAGCAATAAGGTCACCCCTGAGTCTCCTCCTCTCCAGGCTAAGCAGCCCCAGCTCCCTCAGCCTCTCCTCACAGGGCTGTGTTCCAAACCCCTCACCAACTTCGTTGCCCTTCTCTGGACTTGTTCTAGCAAGTCAACCTCCTTCCTAAACTGAGGAGCCCAGAACTGGACACAGTACTGGAGGTGTGGCCTAACCAGTGCAGTGTACAGGGGCACAGTGTACAAGTGCCAGGCAGCACTTGGCTCCCTCTGTAGCATTTAACGGGAGTCGACCGGCATGCTTCCGTCTGAACATGTTCTGGCACCGTCACCATTGTCTCACTGAGCCTCAGAGGAACCCAGAATCCACCATGCTGCTCTGAAAGTCCTGCTCAAGGAGACCTGGTCAAGGAGTCCTGGTCAGTACTGCTGCTGCCTTCCCTGTGACAGGGCTGCTGCACCTTCTGAAACTCCACAGCAAGCAGCACAGCATTCACAGGCTGTACTTCTGCTGGCTTGTCTGCTGTGCTGCTCTGTGTGTTTTAAAAGGCCCTTTGCCATTCTCAGATAATAGAATCAGAGTCACAGAGTGGTAGGGTTGGAAGGGGCCTCTGGAGACCACCCAGTCCAACCCACCTGCCAGAGCAGGGTCACCCAGGGCAGGTCACACAGGACACATCCAGATGGGTTTGGAAAGTCTCCAGAGAAGAGACTCCACAGCCTCTCTGGGCAGCCTGCTCCAGGGCTCAGCACCCTCACAGCAAAGAAGTTTTCCTCTATATTGAAGTGGAACTTCCTGGGTTGCAGTTTATATCCTTTGCCCCTTGTCCTATCACAGGACACCACTGAACAGAGCCTGGCCCCTTCTTGACACTCACCCCTCAGACATTTATATTTAGATTGCCTCTCAGCCTTCTTTTTTCCATGCTGAAGAGCTCCAGGGCTGTCAGCCTTTCCTCACCAGAGAGATGTTCCAGTCCCTTCAGCATCCATGTAGCCTCCCTTGGACACTCTCTATTCAATCCCTGTCCTTCTTGAACCGAGGAGCGCAGATGGCAGCTCTCTGCAATCAGCAATGTGATACTACCCCAGATAAGGACAGGAGCTCATTCCAATCTCTCACCCTGCATGCTGCACTCTGTGTCCTTCTGGCAGAGCAGCAGTGAGCACCGTGCCAGCTGGCTCAGGAGGAGCAGTGATGCCTGCAGGTTTGGGGAGGGGGCAGCTCACACAGCTCAGCTGCTAGGGGCTCCCCTGGCTGTCTCAAAGGGAGAGAAACAGGTCAGGTACTCTCATGACTGTGGACATCATAGTTTTGCTGTGTCTTTGCACAGGGCATGCCAGAGCACAGGGGTAGACAGGCAAAAAGGGTCCCAAGCAGCCTTATGAGCAGGAAAGCTGCTGCCCAGGCCTCAGCATGCAGGGCTGCAGCCAGCAGGCTCCAAGAGGTGCCTCTTGCCACGCTCCTTCTCTAAAGCAAGGATGGGTGACGGTGATGCAGCTGATTCTGTCACCCTCAGTGCCTCAGCTCTGATCTCACACTGCAGTGCCTCACGCAGACAGCTCCCCTGTGAAGCTTATGCCAGTAATGCATAAGCTTAACAATAACTCTCCTACAGGAAAAGCCTCCTCAGATGCTGGTCATTGAAGAAGAGGCTTGACCCAAGTGACCTACTGAATGTCCATGGGATGGAATCCCTTGTTGGTCAGTTTAGGGTCACCTGTCCTGTCCACTCCTCCCTGCAGGTGTGGCCTTTCCACACCTCCCAAGGCAGCACAGAGGATGTGGCAGTGCCCTCGGTGCACCCCTTGGTGCTGACTCTGGCTGTTGCCAGAGCAGCCACTGTGCAAACACCTGCTGCCATCTTCCGAGCGTGCAGCTACTCAGGAGAGCGAAAGCACCCAACAGAATTCCTTCTGCTGCAGCTCAAACCAGGACAGAGACTCAACCTTGAACTAAACTGAAGGGCTTGGGGGGCAGCACCCCAAATGGGTCATGCCAACCCCTCCACCTAAGAAGTCAGGCCAGTCAGAATGGCAAAAAATGTTCCCCGGCTGCCCTCCAAGATGGAGGCCAAATGACCGAGCACCTCAAGGGTGTGCCTGGCTATGGTGCATCCTCTTGCACCCATATGTGGTGCATGCTTGATTAACCCTCTGAAATGCCTGTACACAAACACCTGGGGTATCAAAGGGGCCCAGGGCCATGGCTCCATTGCAAGTACAGAGCCAGGAGAGAGCTCTTCTGGCTGGAACACTGTGGTGGACCCCCACGTACGTTTTAGGAGAGACGGGCCAGTGTGCTGCTTTGAGCTTCAACTGGAGTTTAAAAGCTCAGATGGTAACAGATTGAGAGTCTTCACCCTGCCTTTCCTGGTAAGGTAAAGCACAAACACACACAAAAAGCAGGTAGGGGAAAGGAGAGGTAAATTCATGAAAGAAATAGTCTGGAATCAGTTGGGAAGTAAAAGATGTCAAATTTTAACAATATACATGTCTAGCAACACCAAGGAGGGCTCACAAGGTAAGGGAAAAATAGGACAATAGACAAACCCAGGTTATTGTAAGTGGTCAACATGGATTCACCAAAGGAAAACCATGCTTGGCCATTCTATAGCCTTCTATAATGGTGTGCCCAGCTGGGTAGATGAGGGGAGAGCAGTGGATGTTGCCTACCTTGACTTCAGAAAGGCTTTTGACACTGGTATTGATGGGATTAGAAGTAGGCAATGCCTTTACAAAGGAATAATTGGCTGAGAGGGAGTTGAAATAGCACAGGAAGAACCAGACAGTTCACCTGATCTATGTGTATGTGAATCACAAAGGGCCTCTGCTAAGTGTCTCACCTGGGATCTTGCTTCAGCAGGAGGCTGTCTGAAGATAGCAGACACTGAACACAGCCTGAACTGCTGAACTTCTAGGACAGAGTGCAGGCTTAAGAGACTACTCAGTACTAACTTCTCCACCCAGAGAAGAACCTAACTGAAATGAACATAGGGTGTATGATGCAGGGGTGCCCTGTGAAGGGGTACATGTAGTAGGGCATATCAGGACTGTAAATGCTGAGTATCTTAGCCATGGGGAAAGGGAAATTTGTGTCCAGGAATTTGGGATAAAAGGGAAGCTGTGCCTTCAGCAATTTGAGAGACCCCGCAGGGAACTGTCCTGTGGACTCTGCCTTGATTCAAACAAAGCTTTACAAGACTCCTTGGTCTCTGCTGTGAACAGGAACTTCTAGGTAGGATTAATTTTTCCTTACAGTATCATACCATTGTGTGAGGTTTAACAAGGCCAAGTGCTGGGTCCTGCACTTGGGTCACAACAGCCCCGTGAACACGTCAGGCTTGGGGCAGAGGGGCTGCAAACTGCCCAGCAGAAAAGGATCTGAGAGTTAGACCACTGCTGGTCAATGTCTGTATCAATGACACAGACAGAGAGACTGAGGGCACCTTCAGCAAGTTTGCAAGCTGAGCTGATAAGACTGAAGGGCAGGATGCCATTCAGAGGGACCTGGACAAGCTGGAGAGGTGGCTGAGGAGAATGTCATGAAGTTCAATAAGGCCAAGTGCCAGGTCCTACACCTAGGTCAGGGCAACCCTTGCTAACAATGCAGGCTGGGGGCGAGGAGGCTGAGAGCAGCCCTGCAGAGAGGAATTCAGGGCTGCTGGTGGGTGAGAAGCTAGACAGGAGCCAACAATGGGCACTTGCAGCCCAGAAGGCCAATGGCAGCCTGTGCTGCATCCAAAGAAGCATCAAAAAGAGAGAGGTGATTCTGCCACTCTGCTCCGATGAGAACTCACCTGCAGACCTGTGTCCAGCTATGACACCCTCAGCACAAGGATATGGACCTGCTGGAGAGGGTCCAGAAGAGTACTCACAGATGATCAGAGATTAGGCTGAGAGAGTTGGGGCTGTTCAGCCTGGAGAAGGCTCCAGGGAGACCTCAGAGCTGCATTTGAATATCTGAAGGGCACCTACAGGAAGGCTGGGAAGGCTCTGTTCAGAAGGGCCTGTGGGCAATGGTTTGGAACTGGAGCAGGGCAGATTTAGGTTGGACATCGGGAGGAATTTCTGCACAATGAAGGTGGTGAGGCACTGAGGCAGGTTGCCCAGACATGTGGTGGAGCCCCTGTTCCTGGAGACAACCCAGATCAGACTTGATGTATCCCTGGGCAGCCTGCTCTAGTTGGAGCTGTCACTGCTGACTGCAGGGGAATTGGACAAGATGCCCTTCAAGGGTCCCACCTGTGAACTGTGGTTGTTGAGAGCAGCTGAAGATGAGGCAGTGTGTACTCAGGAAAGAGACAAAGCAGGGGGCTGCCAGCCAGTGCTTTATTGCAGTGAAATCTGCTCTGCTTCCAGCACAAGGAAACAGCAGGTGCAGCTGTGGGCTAGGAAAATGCTGCTGCACAACTAGTGAAACTCGTGGAAGTGTTGGGAGAGATGAGCCAAAACGTGCACACAACTCACTCAGAAAAGGAACCTCTCAGGGACAGCCAGGGTAGGTGGATGTACTCACCAAGGTGGGGGAGGTGGTAGGAGGTTCCTTAGGTTGCCTTCTAAAGGGGAGAAGTTCCAAGGTGCAAAGGCTGCTTCTGTGGAGCCAGAGCTCTGCTCCACTAACCCCCCTCTCAGCTTGGCTGTGGGCAATTGCCCAATTAGTTGCTCTCCAAGCAAACAAAAGGACCTAACACTGAGGGACACCAGCGAGAACAAGCTCGACCTCGAGGTCTTTCCTCCTGGTTGGGGATGGTGAGGGCAGGAGCAGGAGCAGGAGCAGGAGCAGGAGCAGGAGCAGGAGCAGGAGCAGGAGCAGGGTGTAGGGTGTAGGGTGTAGGGTGTAGTTGCAGTTGGTGCAGTGCAACTGCCACACAGGTGGCCAAGAAGGCCACCAGCATCCTGGCCTGGGATCTGCAATGGTGTGGCCACCAGGAACAGGGAATTGATCATGGCCCTGTACTCACTACTGGTGAGACCACAGATTGATTGCTGGGCTCAGTTCTGGACCACTCACTGCAAGAAGGACATTGAGAGGCTGGAGCAGGTCCAGAGAAGGGCAACCAAGCTGGGGAAGGGTCTGGAGAAGAGGGCTGGGGAGGAGCAGCTGAGGGAGCTGGGGGGGTTGGGTGTGGAGAAGAGGAGGCTGAGGGAGACCTCATTGCTCTCTGCAGCTCCCTGAGAGGAGGCTGGAGAAAGGTGGGTGCCCATCTGCTCTCCCAAGTAATGAATGATAGCATGAGAGGAAATGTCCTCAAGTTCTGCCACAGGAGGTTTAGGAGAGGAGGAAAAATGTCTTTGCTGCAGGAGTGGTCAGGGACTGGCACAGGCTGCCCAGGGAGGTGGTGGAGTCCCCATCCCTGGAAGTGTTCCAGAGCTGTTGTGGACACAAGCTCTGGGACATGGTGGCTGTGGTGGTGTGGGATGGGCAGTTGGACTCCATGACATTAAAGGTCTTTTCCAATCCAAATGATTCTATGACTCTAAAATCAATAAATCATTTCCACACCCCGTGTTGCTGGAATTGATGCAAGAGGAGGGGTGAACCTGAGTCGATTTTCATCCCAAGCAGGTGCAAGACACAAGTGCCAGGACTGTGTCCTCCGTGGAGGCACCTCCCCAGGCTGTCCTACAACCTTGGGCTGTTTCCACGGTTTGTAGGAGACATCTTGTGGTCAGGAAGCAGAAGCAGAGCAGGCAGAGCATGCAGAGCATGCAGAGCAGTCCTCCTGTGAGGACTGGGCTGGAGAATAATCAGTCTTGTGCTGCTCCCAAGTGTTTCACTGTCAACAAACAAGGGCAGTAGAAGCTCCCCACAGGTCTGGGGGGTGTTGTCAGCTAGGGCAGACTGGCTGAGCCGGGGCAGGAAGGAGCTTTGAAAGTATGGAGGCAGCTCAGGGGATGTTGTGACCTTTCCAGCTAGGCCTGGCCTCTGAAGCACGCTGCAGCCAGCCTGCAGTCACCCAGGTGAGGCGATGGCCTCGCTGGCTGCGCCTGCCGCTCGCAGCCGCTTCTCTGCAGTGAGGAGCGCTGATGCAGCACGCTGCAGAGCACGGCAAGTCACAGTGCACTCACACCCAGCCTCAGGACACTGCTTGTCCTGTGGTGTAGTGGCGATGGCAGCATCCAGCCAGGTCACCACAATCTCACTGTGTGCAGTTTGGGTGCGACCAAGCACTTGTCCCAGAGCAGGGTCCCACTGAGGAAGCCTGTTCTGTAACAGTGCCTGCTTGGGAAAAAGCAACAGCTGGAGGAAAAAGGCCTCTCAGTTCAAGAAGGACCTCAGGGAACTGCTTGAAAGAGTCCAGCTCAGAGGCACAGAGCTGCTGCAGGCAGTGGAACATCTCCCTGTGAGCACAGCTGAGGGAGCTGGGGCTGGGAGCAGAGCAGCCTGAGGGCTGCCCTCATTGCTGGGGATAAAGATGTGCAGGGCTGGAGCCAGGCTCTGCTCAGGGATGGCCAAGGACAGGAGAAGGGGCACTGGGGGCAAGCTGGAGCAGAGGAGGAGCTACAGGAACAGGAGGGGAAACTTTGTGAGAGTGCTGAGCCCTGGAGCAGGCTGCCCAGAGAGGTTGTGGAGTCTCCTGCTCTGGAGACTTTCCAACCCCACCTGGATGTGTTCTGTGTGCCCTGCCCTGGGTGCCCTGCTCTGGCAGGGGGCTTGCCAGTGCATCTCTGGCAAGATCTCCTCTTGGGGCAGGGCTGGGGAAAGGGCACAAAGGGCTGGTCCTGCTAATTGATTTGGAGCTTTCTAGGGTAAGCCTGCCCCAAGCCAAAAAATCACCGGACCATAGAACAGCCCTGATGGGAAAGGACCTTGAAAGGTCATCTGACCCAGCCTTTCATGGGAAGGAGAGGCTTGATGATGTTATCTCTCCCAGTGCAACTTATACCCTTTGCCCTTTATCTTCTGCATGTGGCTCCCTGTGAAGAGAGCCTTTCTCCTCTTTGTGCCTGCCATTAAGTACTTTAAGCCTTCTCTTCTCCACTGAGAGAAGATCTGACTCTTTCAGTCTTTCCTGGTAGGGCAGGTTCTCCGGCCCTTTGACCATTTTTATGGTGCTCCTTTGGACCCTCTCCAACTCATCCACATATTTGAATTGTGGGGACCAGAACTGGGCACAGTATTCTAGAAGCCTGGCCTGCACAGAGTGGATTGATCATGTCTGTGTCTCTGCTAGTAACGCCCCTGCGGACGCCGCCCAGGATCCGATTCGCCTTTGCTGCTGCCAGGGCTCTGCTGGCTCGGGTTGAGCTTGCAGTCACCAGAACCTCCAGGTCCCTTTCAGCAAGGCTGCTGCCAGCCACACAGACCCAGTCCTGAGCTGGGCTCTTGACTTATTTCAAATCTTTGCTGCATTTACCTCTCAGCTGCTGAAGCACCTGGGAATGGCTGACACAAGAGACAGGCTCACACAAACCCGTCTGTCTCTTCTGAAATGCTGCTTATGCTAAGGGCTCCAGCAGAGGATGAGCTGTGCTCCAAGGGCTTTCCTTTAGTTCCATGTCATGTTCATCCTGGCCCTGGTCCTTCTCACCAGCAGGAAGGCTGAAATGTATGGCCCAATACATCTGAAAGACTTGCTGGGCCCTGGTCCTTACCTACACAACAGTGGGCACCTGCACATCAACTCTGTGCCTTCCAAGTAGTCCTTCTGAACTGTGAGAAGGAAATGCCTGTGTCTCAGAGTCACCTGCACATGCTCTAGGGTGGAGGACTGGCCAGCATCAAGCAGGCACAGTGTCTTGCTCTGATGGGAAGCCTGAGATGTAGCTCTTTGGCAGCCCTGTTGCTGGCTAATCTAGACCTGAACAAAGGAGGAACAGAAAAGTGCTGGCACTGACAGTCCCAACTGCTTTCCTCCTGCCTCTTTGTCTATAGAATGGATATCATTTCTCAGTCTATTATTTTCTTCATGAAATGAAATAATCTCTGCAACAGTGAAATTGTTCCTTTCCTCCCAGAAATTCTAAGAATAGGCAACAAAGGAAGGCACTTAAAACACACACTGCATGTGGAAAAGAATGCTTAAAGGAAAATGTCCTCACACATCAGACCCTGCATTCATGGCTGCAGCACAGAGCACTGCTTGTGGCTGCAGTACAACAGGTGTCAAGGCAAGGGATGCTGCAAAGTGACCAGAGGAGCAGAGTCCTCCCTGGGAAGTGGCTTAACCAAGGCAGTCTCTGTGTTCACACTGCCACTGCTCACCTCAGTGCAAGCCCACATCGTTCCAGGCACCAATGTGGGGTTTCAGCTCTGCTGTTAGACTGCCTCAAAACCCCCAATCTAGCCATAGTCCTTGCATCCAGGAGACTCTGCTTCAATCTTCACACTGCTGCAAGTCTCTTGGTTTCTGTGCTAAACAGCTATAGAGATGTAAGATAAATACCATAGAAACATAGAACTGATTTGGGTGGAAAGCCCTCCAAGATCCTCCAGTCCAACCAGCAACCCAATACCACCATGGCCATCAAACCCTGTCCCCAATGCCATGGCCACACAGTTCTTGAGCACCTCCAGGGATGGGGACTCCACCACCTCCCTGGGCAGCCTCTGCCAGTCCCTGACCACTCCTGCAGCAAAAACATTTTTCCTCATTTCCAACCTAAGCCTCCCCTGGCACAACTCCAGGCCATTTCCCCTCCTTCTAGCACCTGAGACTGGGGAGCAGAGCCCAACCCCCACCTCCCTGCAGCCTCCTCTCAGGGAGCTGCAGAGAGCAATGAGGTCTCCCTCAGCCTCCTCTGCTCCACACTCAACACCCCCAGCTCCCTCAGCTGCTCCTCCTCAGCCCTGTTCTCCAGACCCTCCCCCAGCTTGGTTGCCCTTCTCTGGCCATACCCCAGCCCCTCAATGTCCTTCTTGGGGTGAGGAGCCCAAAACTGACCCCAGTATTTGATGTGTGGCCTCACCAGTGCCCAGTACAGGGGGATGATCACTCCCCTGCTCCTGGTGGCTATACCACTGCTGACCCAGGCCAGGATGCTGGTGGCCTTCTTGGCCACCTGGGCACACCCTGGCTCATCTTCAGCCAGCTGTCCACCAGCACCCCCAGGTCCTTTTCTGGTGGGCAGTTTCAGCCACTCTGCCCCTAGCAGGGAGTGTTCATGGGGTTCTTGTTGCCCAAGTGCAGGACCCAGCACTTTGCCTTTGGAACCTCATTCCATTGGTCCCAGTAGATGATCCAGTCTGCCCAGCTCCCTCTGCAGAGCCTTCCTACCCTCCAGCAGATCAACACTGCCACTGAACTCAGTGCCATCTGCAAACGTACTGAGGGTGCCTGGATCCCTTCCCCCAGATCATTGACAAAGACATTAAAGAGAAGTGGCCCTAGTGCTGAGCCCTGGGACACCACTGCTGACTGGCCACCAGCTGGGCTTAACTCCAGTCCCCACCACTCTTTGGCCAGCAGCCAGCTCTTAACCCAGTGAAGCATCCACCCATCCAGGCCATGAGCATCCAGTTTCTCCAGGAGGATGCTGTGGGAGACAGTGTCAAAGGCTTCACTGAAGGCCAGGTAGAGGACACCCACAGCCTGTCCCTCATCCACTCAGCAGTCACCTTGCTGTAGAAGGAGACCAGGGTCATCAAGCAGGATCTGCCCTTCATGAGCCCATGCTGACTGGGCTTGATCTCCTGGTTGTCCTGTATCTGGTGTGTTATGGCACTCAAGATGATCTTCTCCATGACTTTTCCTGGCACTGAGGTCAGACTGACATGTCTGCAGTCCCCTGGGTCCTCCTTCTGGCCCTTCTTCTAGATGGGTGTCATGTTTGCCAATCTCCAGTCAGCTGGCATGTCCCCATTGAGCCAGGGCAGAGAGTGGCTTGGTGAGCACTTCTGCCAGGTCTCTCAGCACCTTTGGGTGTTTGCCACCCAGCCTCATAGACTTGTGCATGTCTGAGCAGTGCAGCAGGTCACTGGCCCTCTCCTCTTGGACTATGGGGGCTTCTAGCACAGAGGGCTGGCTACCAGCCAACAACTGGTCTTGCTGCTAAAGGCTGATGCAGAAGAGCTGTGAAGTCCCTCAGCCTTTCCCTCATCTTTTGCCACTGTTCCTCCCTGCACCCAGCAAAGGGCAGAGATTCTCCTTAGGCCTTTTTTTGTTGCTAATTTATTTGTAGAGTTTCCTGTTTTCTGATGTCTGAAGCCAAGTTCACTTCCAGTTGGGGTTTGGCCTTTCTAATTTTCTCCCTGCATAGTCTCATGACAATCTTGCAGGCCTCCCAAGTCTCCTGCCCCTTCTTCCAATGACTGCAGACTCTTCTCTTCTCCCTAAGCAGCAGCCTGTTCCTGAGCCTTTCAGATTTCCCTCTGGAGCAGTTCCAGCCTTTCTGGACTCCTTGGCCCCTCAGGGATGCCTCCCAAAGGACTCTGTCCCCCAGTGTCTGAAACAGGCCAAAGGCTGCCCACAACTATTGCAGGTTGTCTACTTTGAATGCACAGTGAAGCACAGAGTCTGAGTAGCTCAGTGAAGATGGGAGCTCTACATTTCTTGGGTCTATGTCATCAGACAGGGGACTTCATCTGACAGCAGAGGCTGCACAAAACTTCTCCACAGTAATGGCAATCAAGTGGGACCTCCCTATGCCTTGGAGACCACAATCAGCTGGGATGGTGGGAAGGATGAATCAGAGCCTAAAGAGACAACTTAGTCAAATTTGCCAGGAAACATCCCTGGAGTGGCCAGAGGCTCTTCCCTGAGCCTTGGTAAGAACCCAGCCAGTTCCAAAGAGAAGGTGAGTCCCGAGGAGATCCTGCAGGGAAGGCCTTCCCAATCACTGTTTTTCCAGGGGACAGTCATGTAATGGGAGGTCACAGCCAGAGGGAGTATGTCACATCTTTGGGAAGGGGATTCTCATCTTTTGGTGTGCAGGCAGCCACAGAACAGAGCAGCAGCAGCCACCTCAGCATGTGAATTTATGGTAATTACTCTGAACTCAAAAATTCCAGGTTTGGATGTCAGTCAGGAGGATCCTGCTGCATAATCAGCAGACTTGTCTAGAGAGAGATGAACCAAAATGTGCTCTCACCCACTCAGAAAGAGAAAATCCCACAGATAGACAGGGGGCCAAGGAAGCTTGGGTCAGAAGCAGGGTGGGCAGCAGGGACAGGAGGTGACCATCCCCTGTGCTCAGCACTGGGGAGGCCACACCTCGAGTGCTGTGCTCAGCTCTGGGCCCTCCCTGCAGGAAGGACACTGAGGGGCTGGAGCCTGTCCAGAGCAGGGCAGCCAGGCTGGAGAAGGGCCTGGAGCCCCTGGGCTAGAGGAGGGCTGAGCGAGCTGGGGGGGTTGAGGCTGGAGAAGAGGAGGCTGAGGGAGAGCTCCTTGCTCTCTGCAGCTCCCTGCAGGGAGGTTGGAGTGAGGAGGGGACAGCCTCTGCTCCTTGGTGGCAAGGGACAGGAGCAGAGGCAATGGTTCCAAGCTGCCCCAGGGGAGGCTCAGGCTGGAGCTCAGGCAAGATTTCTGCCCTGGAAGGGATCTCAGCCATTGGCAGAGGCTGCCCAGGGCAGTGCTGGAGTCCCCATCCCTGGGGGTGTTCCAGCAGCTGTGGCCCTGGGGCTTAGGGACATGGTTTGGTGCTGACCCTGCTGTGCTGGGTCTTGGGTTGGACTGGCTGAGCTTGGAGCTCTCTGTGAGGATGTGTTCTGTGGGTACCCAAAATGTAGACACTCAACTAAAGGGCAATGAGGGCTCCTCAGACAAGGGCCCAGTCTAAGGGGAGAGGTTCTGTCTGCCAGGCTGCTTGCTGCATGGACATCAACTCTTCCTGTCTCCACAGCAGGATTCCATTGATACCCTGTTGAGGGTGCTCTGTGATCAGTTTCTTGAGTCCTCCAAGCACAAAGAAGCAGGGTCCCTCACCACGGAGGTGTCAAGCTGACTTTTATCAGCTCCCAGCAAGCCTCAGCCCTTTGTCCAGTGTCTGTCAGGCTTTTGTGTCTGGGTAGGGCAGTTGTACCTGCCTCATCTTTGCATAGTTTTGTTGTTCCAGCTTCTCCAGTGACCTTTGCCTTTCCAGCACATCCCTATCATCCAGGAGACTTGGCATACATCTGGACCTGGGGCAACAAACCTCTTCAGGAAAAGTGGAAAGGGCCATTCAAGGTTCTCCAGTACAGCAGTCAAAGTGGAAGGGATCAACTGGTGATCATCCTTCGTTTGAGTGAAGCTAGCTCTGACACCAGAAGGACCTCAGTGGAGAGGAACAAACCCCTGAGGTCATTTTTCATGTCATGTATTTTGGAATGGGATGGAAAGGGGAAAGTTCCCATACTGGATGGAGTCAGATGTGATAATGTGTCTGAATGATAATGTGCATGAAAACTTCAACATTAGCTTTGCCAGGTTAGGGAATGTGACTGATTGCTGGCTTTGCTGACTGCTAATGAGAGGAGGAGTGGGGTTTTCCTGGAGTGCTATTGGCCTGAACGGTGTGCAGGACACCTGGCATGGATCTGGGCATCTGCAGAGTCACAAAAATGACCACTCATTAATCCTGCCCCTGTGCCCCATGTGTGCTGCAGGGAAACATGGAACATACATGAACAAATGAAGCCTCCTGGGAGAACAACTGGCCAAGGCTACAATCAAAGTACTGAGTAGCACCTCAGCAGAGTTATTACAGGTCCTGGAAAACAGGGTGGCCTTTAATTACTTATTAGAGACAAGAGGGTACTTGTGCTGTAATTGGACAGTAACATTGCATGGACATAGAATGACAGAATGGTTTGGGCTGGAAGGAACCTCCAAAGCTCATCCAGCCCAACCCCCTGCACTCAGCAGGGACATCCTCCACTGGATCAGCTTGCCCAGAGCCCTGTCCAGCCTCACCTTGTAGATCTTCAGGGATGGAGCCTCAACCACCTCCCTGGGCAACCTGTTGCAGTGTTCCACCACCCTCATGGTGCAGAGCTTGTTCCTCACAGCCAATCCAAATCTGCTCTGCTCTAGTGTGAAGCTGTTGCCCCTCATCCTATCACTGCAGGCCTTTCTTTCCATCCTTTCTGTAGCCCCTCCAGGTACTGGCAGGTTGCTATTAGGTCTCCCTGGAGCCTTCTCTTCTCCAGGCTGAACTGACTTAAAGAGAAGAACTGACTTAGAGAAAGACAAGAGACTCAGTAAGTTTCTTGTATTGTGCTTCTGTTTCAGTGCTGGACACAGGTAGCATCCCTTCAAAAGAGCTGTGCACCCTCAGAGAGTTTTGTGCAGGCTGATATACAAAAAGAGATCCATCTGAAATGGCAGAGGCATGTTAATATTTGACAGCAAAGCCCAGGTGTGTTCTACCTCTACAAAGGTTATCTATCTAAAAACAACAGAAGTATCTCACAGAAATCCTGGTGCTTCTATCTATGCAAGTGCTCTCTCTCTAATCCCTCCTGCATTCCAACTAACAATGAGGAGCTCCTTATCAGCTCTGTTACTCTTCAACCTGATAAGATCTTGAAAAGAAATTCCTGCTCATCAGAACAGCCCCAGCTCCCTCAGCCTGTCCCCACAGCAGAGGTGCTCCAGCCTCCTCTGGACCTGCTCCATCAGGTCCATGATCTTCCCGTGTCGAGGGCTCCAGAGCTGGATGAGGTACTCCAGGTGAGAAGATGGTTTTAAGATCCAGTGCTCAGGAACATCATCTATGAGAAGGCAGTGCAAGAACAGGAGGAGACCAAAGAGAAATCCTGGTGGCGTCGGCTTACCTCCACAATTTAACCACGTCCTTATCACCTGTAACTAACAAAGTCTTTGCATCCTTATCCCCAAAGCTTCCCCAGATATCTTCCCTTAGTTAGCAAAGTGTCCTTCAAAGCAGAGGACCTGACAGAGTGATGATCTAACATGACATCTACAGAAGAAGAACTCAAAGGTTCAATCAACATTCGAGAAAGGTTCCTCTCCTGCAGACCATCAGAGACTCCAGAGAGCACAGCTCCTCGCTGGCAGTGAGTGTTATGGTTATTAATAATCAATATCAGGCAGGAGTTATGAAAATACAATTTTTTGTTCTCCCAGGAAACTCCTGCCCCAAAAATACATACAGCTCCCAGTAGGGAGATACTATAACAATACAGGATTGTTAATGGTTACAAGCAAGGTAGGCAGTTCAGACACGGTGGAAAGGCCAAGCCCACAGACAGCTTTTCCCCGGCTCCAAACGGCCGCCAGAGCCCAGGAGGCTGAGGAGCCGCAGCTGGTGCCCTGAGGGCAGGGAATTCTCTGGGGACTTGAAGTCCGGGAAACAGCTTCCAGGAGCTGCAGAATAATCCAGGAAGTGCTGGCACTAAACCAAGGGAAATGGCTTCCTGGGGGCGCTGCAGGCTGGCAGCACAGGGGCGCTCCCGGCCGAGACCGGCACTGCCTGAACAGGCAGCAGCAGCTCACGGCTGCACCGCGGCCGCTCGGCTGGCACGGCGGAGACAGGGCGCAGGGAGCAGCCACCTCGGAGCAGCAATCATCTCAGAGCAGCAATCATCCTGGACCAGCAATCTTGGAGCAGCAATCATCTCAGAGCAGCAATCTTGGAGCAGCAATCTCGGAGCAGCAATCATCTTGGAGCAGCAATCAACTTGGAGCAGCAATCATCTCGGAGCAGCAATCTTGGAGCAGCAATCTTGGAGCAGCACTCCTGCTCTCAGACCACTCCGAGTTATTAGCTCACCAGAGAGTTGTGTCCCTTGGCACAGATTCTGAGGTGGAATCACTCAGCCTGTTAGAACCCAGGGCAGGATTCACAGCGTGGGAATCTCCCTTGGCGTGGGGGGGTCCTTCCTTCAGGCCAGAGCTGTTCCATTGTTAGAACTGATCACGGCCAAACCTCAGCATCGCCTTAGGATCTAAGTGTGTGGCACTTCCACGTTTCACAGTAGAAGTGAGTTCAAGTTATCAGCTTTAGCAATCTGAACCTTGCCTCCCAAAGCCTGGAGGCAGCAGCAGAATTTCCACCCACTTGACACAGAAGTTGTTTCAAAAGCAGTAACTTACTTTGGATTTTCTTCCCAACCAGACTGCCGCCTCTTGCCCGAGGTTGCTCCATCCCAGTTTGCTGCACGCTCTGGATGCTGGCTTGCTGTTCCTTGGAGACTGCCTTCAGGGCTCTGTTCACTGCCCTTTGATCCTGCACCTCTGCTTTGACACTGCCCTTACTAGAACTTCTATTTTCTCTTGCTGCTTGCCTGCCTTCTTCCACCTGAGATGCTCATATCCTGTCTTGAAACCAAACCCATAAACAGAAGTGTCTTGAAAGCTAAGAGGTTCAGCTGTTTCACTGCAAATGAGCCATTAATTGCTAATTACAGGCATCACGATAATGGAGCACCCTTAAAAAGACCAGATTGGAGCATAATGCAAAATTGGTACTACAAATCAGTACTGCAGAGGGTGTCACTGCAGCCATGTTCTCATTGCAGGGAATAGAGCAATGCAGGAATCAACAGAAATGAAAAAGATGAACTGGTCAAAGAATTATTTGCACATTTGGGGGCTTGTTTGTCTTGCAGGCAAAACAAGAGATGGAAATTTCCCCACCTCCTTGTCAAGGTCCAGAGACATTAAATGCCTCGGTCCGGAGACACAGTTCTTTTAAATATTCCCGTGTTGTGAAATCAGAGGCACAAACGAGGCCAAAGTATCAACAGCTAGACTATTTATTACATAAATAAAGTGGACATAAGAAGGGGAGAGGGAGAAAAGAGAGAGGGAGAGAGAGAAGAGAGGGAGAAGAGGAAAGGAATTATATTAAGAAGGGGAGAGGGAGAAAAGAGAGAGAGAAGAGGAAAGGAATTATATTACCACACCCCTTATCCCCCCCAAGACAGTTAAAGTCTGCGGAGGAAAGGTGCTGCAGGAGATGCTGGGTTTGTAGGGAAACAGTGCTGAGGCTTTTGCTGGAGAACAGCTGTGGTCCTCTGGGGAGATGTTGGGTTGATACAGGAACGGTGCTGAGGCTCCTCTGGGCAGCCTGGGTCTGTAGAGAAACGGTGCTGAGGCTATGGCTGGAGAAGAGCTGTGATCCTCTGGGGAGATGTTGGGTTGGTACAGGAATGGTGCTGAGGCTCCTCTGGGCAGCCTGGGTCTCTAGAGAAAGGGTGCTGAGGCTTTGGCTGGAGCTGTGGTGCTCCGGGCAGCTTCTTTTCTCTGGAGCAGCATTGTCCCAGCTTTCTCTTCTCAGCGGCATGCTCCGTCTCCTGTGTTTTCCTTCATCTCCGTTTTTCTCCTCTGTTTCTCTCTCCTGTTTCTCTCTACAAACCAGTCTTTTATACAGTTTTTAGTCCTTAGGTATGTATACTGCTGTGTGGGCAAGATTTTTGGATGGAGGGGAGGGAATCTCTGTCTCCCCCGTCTACAAGCCCCCCACATTCCTTACACAGCAGGAAACAGGTGGTAAAAACCATTGTGTTACCCTGCCCAGGGTACTTGATGGGTGGAGATTATCTTGCCCTAAAGGTGTGATGGCTGGGTCCTTGGGTCCATGGTTGTAGTCCCGTGTTATCACGATGCAATCACAAGCTGATTTGCATCCAGGATTGGTAGACAGGATTCTTTCCACCTTCTTTCCAGTGGCTCTGCTATCAGTTTATCTTTGTTGACTCACATCAAGAGAGACAAACTTATTAGACTCTCACACTCCTGAAAAAAAAAATGCAAATGGAGAATATGCAATTCTGAAGTCAGAGAATGAGCTACTTAAAATGTCCTTAGCTTGTGAGGAAGAGAGGTGAGGGAAACTGGGAACACAAGCAGATGCTTTTTCAAGTGAGAATATTGCTCTTGTCAGTAAAAATGAGCAGTTGGGAAAACTCCTGGCTGCAGCTGGGACACAAGAAAGCCAGCTGCAGGTAGAGCAATTACTTGATTGAATCTCACACTGACCACTCCCTGATTCAGTCCAGCACATGTCTAACTCCATGAGGATTCCAAAAGGTGGGACAGAGACCTGTGGTATGATGACAGTGATCCAGAAGAAGACCCTGACCCTATGATAGAACCAGTACAGATTTGCCTATTAATTAGGGCTGGAATTGCTGGAAAGGGAGAAGAGGAAGGGCCTCACTGCAATACAAACCTCCCTCATGTCCCTGCCTACATTGCAGGAAAAATATTCCTGGTGCCCAGAGGGATCTGAAGTAGAGTCACTGAGGTGAGTTTCCCTCACAGGCAGGGATTGGGTCTAGTTGAGTGAGGACAAGGCAGAAGGATATTTGGGACCTGAAGTACTTCCAACCACCACCCCAGGTAATCACAACTATTCATTAACTGCCTGAGCACCTTCCTGAGCTGGGGCCACAGGCCCACAAGAGAGAGGAGACCCTCTTGTTACTAAGGCTTCAGATCTAGCAGCATCTGTGCAGTGGGTGTATGAGAGATGTATGAAAGTGATCCCTGATGCTAGCTCCTGTCAATCAGGCCAGAGTAACTCCTCTCATTCATGGCCTTCCAGATAGCCTTGCAGGTATCAAATGCATCCAAATGAATGGTGCTATGATGCTGCTGCAGCACAAACACAGCCACCTGGAGAGCAAGTGTCAAGGGCCTGCACAAAGGACAATGTTTCTGGAGGTCTAATGGCATCTGATTCCCCAGACACCTTGGGAAAAACAGAGCAAGGACAGAGTCCAACTAGCAAAAAGGAATTGCAGCAGGCTTTAAGTTAGTGGTGCAAACACACCCCTTGCTGTCCTATTATTGCTTGTCCTTTATACAACCTGCTCTAAAGGTGTAAGTCATGGCAACGGGCTGAACAACAGGAGATTTACTAATTAAGACTTTTCCAACAATTAGGCCCTGGCCATGCCCAATTCACTGAACATGAGTTCCATTACAATCTGTATCAACAAGGACCAGAAGGACCAGAGAGACCATTAGGATTTAGCTCTCATTCCCTCACTGGTAACAGAACCAGATATTTGGAAAGGTTCATTGCCACTGGTACAAGTGGTGAGCCAAAGCAAACAGATAAGAAGGGGACAAAGTGTGATCATCTGAGGACCTCACCACCTTTTAGATGTAGTCCATAAAGGCACAGCTCCAATCTGCAGGCATTGCCCAGAAACCAACCCTCTGTAAGTGGTAAACCAATTTGGACATCATGCCTATTAGGGAAGGCAATATTAAAGTAAATTACAGGAAAATGTAGATAGGAATTGGATATTTCAAACCCCTCCAAGCAAACCTCCCATTAGAGAGGCACCTTTCAAGAAAAGGGCAGCAACCTTAAAGAGGTTTGGTTTCCTGATGCATCATCCTGTAGACAAACCAACCAATGGAACCGTAAGGCCACGGCACTGGAGAAAGGCTAAGCCAAACAGGCCAAGGGAGTGCACAAGTGGGAGAGCTTAGGGCAGTCCTCATGCTGTCTTTAAAGGAGCTACAGAGTGGGCAGGTCACTGAGTGGCTAGCAGCTGACAGGTGAATAGGGTCCCATTCTGGCAAACTGACAGCTGGAAACAGTTGTTAGAGCTAGGAGATCAGCAAGCACTGCGTGTTGATTGGGTGAAAGACAGCTGCTCAGCATCTGGAGCTGCTCAGTGTAATCAACAGGCCGATAACCTCGGCTGGTAATGACAAGTTGGTACCATGAATGATGATCATGAATGGGAACAGTGAGGCCAGACTGGATGTGCTGATCCATATGGGGAAGATGTAGACGACGAAGATTGGGAATCAATACAGCTGACCAATGTGATCGAGTATTGTTCCTTTATTGTTCCAGTGTTGCAGGCCTATGGAGCAGGCCTGTAGTGCAAGTATAGCACTGTAAAGTGTAGAAGAAACAGGAGACAGGAAAGGCAGAAGAAGAAGTGCGTAGCAAGGCAACTGCTACAACTTATATAGACTCGGAGAGCCCTGTTGGCAGAGCTCCATTGGTTCCCTCTGAGTGACCACACATTGCACCATTACAGATTATTGGTCCAACTACTAATGACACAACCAGGTTGTTGATGCAGGTGCATGTCCTGTTGTCCCAAGATAACTGTCCATGTTTATAGCTACCAGTGTCTTGTTTTAGTTACATGCTGCAGGCACAGCACTGTTTTGCTCCACTGCTAGCTGGCTCTGCATTTATGGCCTACCACCATGTCAGGCTCTAGGCCTGCACTGCCAGATTGCTCACACTGCTCGTCGCTGGCATTGCCACAGGGAAGGCACAGCCCAAGGCTGGCCTGTTTCATGAGGTGATGTGAAGAGCACTGCCTGCCCACACTTGAGATCTCACGTGGCTGAACACAGCTGGGTGCAGTGCCTCCAGGGCATATCTGGGGTAGGAAAATGCTGTGGGGTAAGTGACAAATAGATGACTTAGGCTCTCTACCACCCTCAGGGGGAAAATACATATCCTGGTAGAAGTGATTTCAGGAGTCACCATGTCCACAGCTGTTAAAACTGCCAACAGAATAAGTCTGCAGAAGTGGTTTAGTGTTGGGGATTGGTTTAAGGAAAAAAGACATGAGTCCCAGGAACACCTGTGCAGTTCAGGCCTTGAAGGACTTTCTGTTGAAAATACAGCACTGGAGTAGGAGTTGTGGGAAAGTGCTGATTGCCTGGTATGCTACGGTCAAGCTGCCTCTGAGAAGAGACAGACAAGATATGGAGGAGGCAAGATCTGGGGAAAAGAGCAATTAGACCGAGTAGAAAAAACCACAGAGTAGTAAAATAATGATGTAACCTTTTAGAGAGAAACCAATAGTGTGTGTTAAATTAGGATTAACTATGCATAAGATAAGACTATAAATAATGAAGCGTGGAACAATCAAGTTGGATGATTCCTATCACTCATATTGAGTCTTGAGTCCTGTCATCCCAGTCTCGGTTCTCGTCAGTTTAGTGCCCTACCTCTCCCAGAGGACGTGCAAAGCAGTCACAGATCCCAGTTTGCTGCCACAGGAGTACAGAAACCGGCAAAGGAAGAAGGCATCCGGTGGGTATTTCACACTCCCTATTATCCCCAGGCCAAGGGTACCACTGGCAAACACACAGGCTGGTCAAGTGATTTGCTAAACTCAGGAGACTGGATGGCAGCTACAACTTTCCAGCACCATCTCTCAGTTAAACAATAGATGGAGTGGAAATGGCTGTCCTAGAAAGAAATGTACAACTGCATCACCACAGGTGCATCAGCAAGCTGGGGACCCTACAGGTGTCTATGTAAGGCAGCCTGTATTGGGCAAGCTACCACAGAGTGTGTGACCGTTTGAGGCTGTGCCTTTAAGAAAGGGACACCCTGGCTGAATGTTTCATAAACAAAGGACAGGTCTAAGCGAATTCCATTGGTAGATTGGTAGAAAGCAACTTTAAGTTTTGAGTGCCACTTGGACTTTCCTCAGTTCACTTTCCCTCCTCCCTTTTCGCTTCTAGGCTCTCTGCCAGACTGACCTTGGACTGATGAGCATGAGGCCTGCAAACCTACTAACATACTGCTCTAATTTATAACTGCTTTTAATTAACAACTGCTCCTTTCCTCTCTTTCTAACCCTATTTGGGGAAAAAGGGGAGAGAAGGGGGGCGCAGAGGGGGAACCCTCCTCAGCAGAGGAGGGGAATTTCGTTCCTGTATTACTTTGCTGTATATTTCTGTTTATATATTGCAAATACTGTAAATGGTGTATATATACCCTGCATACCCTAAACCTGCTTGTAAATATAGCATTTCCTTTTTGCTCCTCTGGCTGTGGTTAGCTGTGGTCATTTTTTTTCCTCTCTTTGTTGGGGGGGGAGAAGGCTGGGCCTTCCTCCCAAACCCTCAACAGACTGCGTCGGTAGCAATCATAGAATCATAGAATCAATAAGGTTGGAAAAGACCTCAAAGATC
Source organism: Melanerpes formicivorus (assembly GCF_026170545.1). NCBI lineage: Eukaryota > Metazoa > Chordata > Aves > Piciformes > Picidae > Melanerpes > Melanerpes formicivorus. The sequence continues at coordinate 2,577,278 of NW_027142441.1, forward strand.
ATCAAATCCAACCTGTCACCCAACACCTCATGACTACTAACCCATGGCACCAAGTGCCACATCCAATCCCCCCTTGAACACCTCCAGGGACGGTGACACCATCACCTCCCTGGGCAGCCCATTCCAATGGCCAGCAACTCTTGCTGTGAAGAACATTCTCCTCACCTCAAGCCTAAACTTCCCCTGGTGCAGCTTGAGACTGTGTCCTCTTGTTCTGGTGCTGGTTGCCTGGGAGAAAAGACCAACCCCCACCTGGCTACAACCTCCCTTCAGGTAGTTGTAGACAGCAATGAGGTCTCCCCTGAGCCTCCTCTTCACCAGGCTAAACAACCCCAGCTCCCTCAGCCTCTCCTCATACACCTCTCCTCGAGACCTCTCCCCAGCCTCTTTGTCCTTCTCTGGACACATTCAAGAGTCTCAATGTCCTTCTTAAATTGAGGGGCCCAGAACTGGACTCAAGATGTGGCCTAACCAGTGCTGAGTACAGGGGCTTTCAACATCCTTCGGTCCAGCCTCTCCCATGCTTTCAACATACAAAATCTGGCAAAAGTCAAATGCAAGGAAAAAGTTGAACAGACAAAGGTATTAACAACTCCAAAGTATCTTTATGCTTGGGAAGCAAAAGATAGCTCTGGAAAAATCTGTGGCCTTTGCAGCTCCATTTGTCAAGGGATCTCTCTTGTCCCAGTGTCAAACAAGTCAGCCTTGTGCTCTTGCCAAAACGAGGTAAATTGTTCCAGTTGGAAATCATTTGAGTGGATTAAATACTGTTGGCCAGTTTAGATCACCCTAAAAAGGGGCAGCCTGTGTGTTACAGTCGATCAAAAGGAGATTTTAATGTTCAGGAAGCAGAGCAATTAAGAAAATTCAGTAATTTCATTAATCATAAAAAACAAACCCTGTAAAAAACTGTGAACTAAACCTCTCTCCAGGCTGGGGGTGTTGGGGGGTGGAGCAGACCCCTCCCCAGCAGGAACAGTTTAAACAGTATGTACAAAGCTCCAGAGACAACAAACAGCTTGAAACTACGAAGAGAGGAACCTCGGCAAGGCAGCAAGGGGGGAGCTGCAGAATCCCCTGGGGCACCGGAGCTGCAACAGATGCTATAAACAATCAGGTATTGTAATTCCTCCCTGCTCCTGGCACCTCCTGGCACAGGTTAAGATCTAGACAAACCAAAGTGCCGTCGACCACGTGGAGGCTGCAGGAGCAGAGTTTCACTTTCTGTTGGTGCCTGCAGCTTGTTGCTGCGGCAGGAGCTGCTCCCGAAGGGTTTGTAGCTGAAGGCTTTGTAGAGAGGAGGTTCCTCTGCTGCAGTCCTTTGGCAGCGGCGCTGGCTCCTTGCTGCAGTCAAACGAAACTGTCCCGGGGACTCAGCTCCTCCGGGGCTCCGCCTCTCGGCCCGGCAGGACGCGTGTCTGCCCCTGGGCTGTGCAAGGCTGAAACAGCGAGGGGGCTCTGCTGTCCTCTCTGGGTGAACTGAAGCACAGCTCGGCTTCCGAGCGAAGCTCGTGGTGCCTTCCAGAGCGTGGGCAATTGCAAGGCAAGGCTCTGGCTCTTTGGGCTGGTACTTAGAGATTTCCCGAGGCAATAATGGCCACTAGCAACACGGAGCTAGGGATAAGACCCTGGTATTGCAACCTCTAGAAAGCCTTCTTTCCAAGCATGGCCAAAAGCAGCCCCACCTGGCTCATTCTGGCTCTGAAACATGTTCAGGCAAGCCTAAAGAACCAGAGCTACTAGCTTCTGCCTCATTGTCTGGTTCAGAGCAACTTGGAGGCTTTTTTGTCCATTCAGGACACTGTTCTAGAATCACAGCATAAGATACAAGGTGGTAAATGCAACTTTGCATCCCATAATGATTGCCACGCTGCCTCTGGTGACTCTCTGGCTGCTTTGGTCTAGGCCTGTAATGATGGCAATAAGTACAGCTCTTCATGGGCTGGGATAGCTGAACTCCAGTGTACTTTGGGACTCTCATGTGGAAGAGGAGCCCTGTTCAGCCTCACTGGGTAGCTCACATAAAATGAGCCAACATAGTGTTAGAGGGAGATGCAGAGGGGTGGCAAGACCCAGGAGTAGCCACCCAAATCGCCCAGGAGAGTGGAAGGATTCTACATGAACAGAGCTATGGCTGAGTCATTGAGCCTATCAAGCAGTGCTGCTGCTGCCAGGGTACAGCTGCTTAATGTCAGTGTTATGAATAAAGAGGGATAAGGCAGTGAATTAATGAACACAGACATGATTTATTAATAGGGCTCTGCAGTAGACAACAGTTACTGAAGAGCACACAGGTTCTGTATCGGTTGAGAATATCTTCACCACACAGGAATGGTTACAACTGGCTTGAGAAGAGTGTTTGGAAAGAAGCTACCCCCCACAGCAGTGCTCCCCTGCGGACAGAGGGTAGGGATACATCCGTCTGCTGCTGGCCGGTTGTGGGAACGCTCCGGTGTCTCTTGCTTGGAGAATCCTCCTGCCACTGCTGCTGCTTGTGTCCACACGTGTGGTGGGGAAAACCCCAGAGAAGAGCCCTGTGCTCTGCAGCCCACCCCTTTTAATCAATCTGATTTTTGTCATGAGTCACCAGACAATATCCAAAACCAAACCAAAAGGTCAGAAACTGATAACCATCAGTTCTTTGCCTACATGGCCAGGCTTGCCCCAGCACAGGGTCTGTGCCTGGCATGTGGCTTAGGGGAAGGGCTCAAGTGCATCCACTGGCCACAGCCTGGCAGGAGGATGTGTCCTCCCCTGCTCCCTTCATTCCACACTTCTCTGTTTTCCTCCATCCCAGCTTTGCAAGGGGTGAAGTGGGGGAGGGGTTTTGGGTGCAAGGCTCCTCGAGGATCACATGGCACTGGATTTATTGATGTTAGGCCAGTGGGGGGTTTGTGGCTACCTACACCTTTCCAGCACAGACTGCTGCATTCCCATCCCTAACTCATACAGAACTGAGTACTCAACTGGAGAATATACAAGTGACAGCTGAGAGCTGTGAGCTGGTTTGAATTTGGTGTTATTGGTTGGATCCAAAGCTCAGCACAATCGACATTGGTGTTTCTTGCAGTTGTAAGTGCTGTAAGTTCAGCAACAGCTTTACTGGTTGTCATGAAAGCTGCTAGCATTAAGGTGGTTCAACTTACTCATTATACCCCTTTAGAAGAGGACAGCCTGGTTGATGTCCCTGGCACTGAGGTCTTCATTTGAGACTAAATTGAAGTGCATGGATGTGGCTGCAGTCAGGGGAGTGAAAGTGCTGGAACCATGAAGCAGTGGAAAACTACTGAGGCCAATGTTGCCGATAAACACTTGGTGACCCCAAGTCTGGGCCCCTCAGTTTTTCTGGGCCCCTCAGTTTAAGAAGGACATTGAAACACTTGAAGGTGTCCAGAGAAGGGCAACAAGGCTGGGGAGAGGCCTTGAGCACAGCCCTGTGAGGAGAGGCTGAGGGAGCTGGGATTGTTTAGCCTGGAGAAGAGGAGGCTCAGGGGTGACCTCATTGCCCTCTACAACTACCTGAAAGGTGATTGTAGCCAGGAGGGGGTTGGCCTCTTCTCCCAGGCAAGCAGCACCAGAACAAGGGGACACAGTCTCAAGCTGTGCCAGGGGAGGTTTAGACTCGAGGTGAGGAGAAAGTTCTTCACCGAGCGAGTCGTTCGGCATTGGAACGGGTTGCCCAGGGAGGTGGTTGAGTCATCGACCCTGGAGGCGTTCAAGGGGAGATTGGACGTGGCACTTGGTGCCATGGTCTAGTCATGGGGTCTGTGTTGATAGGTTGGACTCCACGATCCTCGAGGTCCTTTCCAACCTAAGTGATACTGTGATACTGTGATACTGTGACTGGCAGAGGGGCCGGGAGCACAGCGGGTGGTCTGTGTTGCCATAGCACTGGGGAGAATGGGGGGGTGAGGAGGAGGCACCCCACTCCATCCTTCCACTTATCACCTGCAGCACTGCTGACCAGAGGAGTCACATCAAATCCAAGACATGTATTGTGTAACTGTGAAAGGATCAACTGGCTGACCACCAGGAGCAATGACTTGACTGCAGTCCCACACACGTACTCCACATGACACTAGATAAGGAGGTATAAATATTGCTTCAGTTTCCTATCTCATTTGAAGGGGATTGAGAGTTTGTTATGGTTTGAGGCTGAGTGCCTTTAAGTACCATAAAGTTGAGGACCTCCAGGAGTTCCAGAGTGTCCAGAGGTGGACAGGAAATTGTAATCTTTTGTTATTTCATTCCCATAAGCCCTGCATCTCTATAAAACCAGACAGTGCAAGCTCTTCTCCCCCTTTTCCCCCCCTTTCCCTCTCTCTCCTTCCTGCCTGGGTCCCTTATCTTTGTGTGGGAGCAGGGTCTGAAGTGGCCTGGCTGGGACCTGAAGCTGTGTTCCAGTTTGAAGGTGGAGGTTTAGCTTAGTTCCTAACTGCAAAGACTTAGAGTAAAAAAGGTAAGTTACCACTGGGGGCAGAACAATAACAACAGACAGGTGTAGATTTTAGAATAAACCAAACCAGGTTGGAAGAGACCTTCAAGATCATCGTGCCCAACCCATCAACCAATCCAACACCACCTAATCAACTAACCCGTGGCACCAAGCACCCCATCAAGTCTCCTCCTGAACACCTCCAATGACGGCAACTCCACCACCTCCCCGGGCAGCACATCCCAATGGGCAATCACTCTCTCTGTGTAGAACTTCTTCCTAACATCCAACCTGAACCTCCCCTGGTGCAGCCTGAGACTGTGTCCTCTTGTTCTGGTGCTGGGTGCCTGGGAGAAGAGACCAACCTCTGCCTGTCTACAACCTCCCTTCAGGTAGTTGTAGAGAGTGATAAGGTCACCCCTGAGCCTCCTCTTCTCCAGGCTGAGCAACCCCAGCTCCCTCAGTCTTTCCTCATAGGGCTGTGTTCCAAACCCCTCACCAACTTTGTTGCTCTTTCACCAACTTTGTTGCTCTTAATCATTCCCTGCAGTTGTTGATTAGCTCATATTTAGTTGCACAGAGAGTTCTTACTCTTTTTCTCCTTCTGTCACTTCTGCTTGCAACTTCTCTCTCTCTTCCCATGGCCTTGCTGGGATAATGTCTGTTTTGACTACTGTGTGAGGTACCAGGAAGGAGGGAGGGTGTGGAGGAGGTTGTGAATGCCCCCCCTGGACCATCCAGGGGTGTGATTCTGTACAAGGGGATCCTTGTATTTGTGTTTTTCTGGATTGTAAATATATGCCTATATATTTTGTACATTTTCATTGCATTTTGTATCTCTGGATTTTGCTTGCTGTGTAAATACAGCTTTGTTCTGCTTTCAGACCAAGGGAGCTAGCCTGGTGATTCATTCTGGGCTAATTCTCCAATTTGTTGGGGGGTAATTTCAACCCACCACGAGCTGCTGAGCCAAATCTTAGCTGTGTCACTTGGGTTTGGTAATGGGGGGGGGGGGGATGAGGGGTGAGGGGGCATATGAGACCTGGATTTCTGGCCTGGTTTGGTGGAGACTGGGGAAAGCTTTAGCTTAATGGGCTTCTGTGTTAAGCCTAGACTTGGGTTTTGTGTATTTTCCATGCTTTGCACTGTAGCATGTAGCTGATGAGCAGCATTTCCATTCAAACTTCCCCATTCTATGCAATCCTTATGGGGAGTATTTTCTTTAGCTTCTTTGAGAAGAGTTAGAGAGCTCTGTCTCACCCCCTAAACCGAGACAGAGATCGATGCCAAATGGCAGGGACAGCTCCACAGGTTTGTCCTCCTCAGCCCCATGCCCCCTTAAGGGTCACCTTTGAGTAAGCTATGCTGTGAAGTACACTCAGCTGCACCAAGCGCTCCCCTGGTTTGGAGCTGGTCTGCAGCTCAGGGTGTTTGTCACTGGCAAGCTACAGAACCTGTGTGTTACAGTAAATGACCTGCACTGTTCGTGTACCCAGTGGCTTCTGGTGAGTGCAGCTGGACCTCCAGGCTGTTTGGGTGTTGGTTGTTGGGCCCAGAGTACCCACAGCTGGCACTGGCTGATCCTTCAGGCAGATCCCTTCACTGAATGCTGCACGGTTTCATGCAGAGCGGCCAGCACAGGCCGTGCACAGGCCGTGCAGCTGGACCTCTTCACAGGAATGCATCGATGTCTGTGTGCAGCACCTCAGCAGCTGTGACCTCCTGCAGCTCTTGTCCTGCCATGTATTGCTGGGGCACCGCTTGCATTTCTTTTCAGGAATGTCTGACCTGATCTGGGAAAGCGCTGGTGATGGCAGTGGGTGAAAAGGCAGAGTGGCAGCCAATGAAATGATAGTCTTAAAGTTACAGAGATTATAGAAGGCAGTGGCCAGTGTGGAGGAGCTGGTGCCAGGCCTGCTGGAGTCCAGCTGTCTCCAAGTGGAATAAGGATTCTGGCTCATGAGTTGCCAGTGTTCATTGAGAGGCTTTTAAACTAGCTTTGAAGGGAGAAGAGGATAAAATCAGACTCACTAGAGAGGAAGCTGGGGTGGCATGCCAGTGTTGGGGGTGAAATTGGCAAGCCAAGCTCACCTGCACCAGTGCAGGCAGTGTGGGCAACAAACAGGAGGAGCTGGAACCCATTGTGCAGCAGGACAGCTCTCACTTAGTGGCCATCACAGAAACACGGAGGGATGACTCCTGTGACTGGAGTGCTGCAGCAGAGGGCTGTGAGCTGTTTGGAAGGGACAGGCACAGACAGAGGGGGGATGGGTGGCCCCACATGTGAGGCAGGGTTTGGATTGTTAGGGAGCTCAACAGCTGTGATGGTAAGGTGGAGTGCTTATGGTTAAGGATGAGGGAAGGCCAACAAGGTAGATGTCCAGATCCGAGTCACCCAACCAGGATGAAGAGGCAATCCCACCAATACTCTGCTTGGATTACATCCCCGTGTCCAGGGAGGTTTTATGTTTTCAGGCAAGGACCATTACCACTCCTGCTCTGGTACTGGAACTCGTCTGATGACCATCCTTAGGTCCTCCATTTGGGGTACCACATTCCATTCGGTGGGTGGATCCACAGGTCCTTTAACTCTTGTTGCGTGTGTCCATCCTCTCTCTGCTGTCCGCACTGCAGTCTCTGTAGTTAGCAAGACCTGAAAGGGTCCTTCCCACTGAGGTGTAATTGTTTGTTCTTTCCACATTTTTATCATAACCCAATCTCCTGGTTTAAATTTGTGGATTTGGAAATCCAAAGCAACTGACTGAGATGGCCAGCAGGAGCAGGGAGGTCATTCTGCCCCTGTACACTGCACTGGTTAGGCCACACCTTGAGTCCTGTGTCCAGTTCTGGGCCCCTCAGAGACTTGAAGGTGTCCAGAGAAGGGCAACAAGGCTGGGGAGGGGTCAGGAGCACAGCCCTGTGAGGAGAGGCTGAGGGAGCTGGGGTTGCTTAGCCTGGAGAAGAGGAGGCTCAGGGGAGACCTCATTGCCCTCTACAACTACCTGAAGGGAGGTTGTAGCCAGGAAGGGGTTGGTCTCTTCTCCCAGGCAAGCAGCACCAGAACAAGAGGACACAGTCTCAAGCTGTGCCAGGGGAGGTTTAGGCTGAAGGTGAGGAGAAAGTTCTTCCCTGAGAGAGTTGTTAGCCATTGGGATGTGCTGCCCAGGGAGGTGGTGGAGTCCCCATCCCTGGAGGTGTTCAAGAGGGGATTGGATGTGGCACTTGGTGCCATGGTTTAGTCATGAGGTCTGTGGTGCCAGGTTGGACTGGATGATCTTTGAGGTCTCTTCCAACCTTGGTGATTCTGTGATAGTGATACTGTGATACACCACCTGGACACTTCACAAGTCTATGAGGCTGGTTGGGATCCACCTGAGAGTGCTGAGGGAGCTGGTGGAGGAACTTGGTGAGCCACTCTCCAACCTTTATCAGCATTCCTGGTTAACAAGGGAGGTCCCAGGTGACTGGAGGTGGCCAGTGTGACACCCATCTACAAGATGTGCCAGGAGGAGGCTTTGGGAACTACAGGGCTGTGACCCTGACCTCAGTACTGGGGATGATGACAAACACATCTGGAGTGTGCTCCCATGGCATGTGCAGGACGGCCAGGGGAGCAGGCCCAGCCAGCAGGGGCTTATGACAGGCAGGTCCTGCTTGGCCAACCTGATCTTCTATGTCAAGGTAACCCACTGAGTGGATGAGGAAAAGGCTGTCCCTGGACTTTAGGAAAGCCTTTGACACCATCTCCCACAGCATTCTCCAAGGGAAGCTGGTGGATGATGGCTTAGATAGGTGACCTCTTTGCTGGGTAAAAAACTGGCTGGAGGGATGAGCCCAGAAAGTGATGGGGAATGGAGCTAAATGCAGTTGGTGGCCACTCACAAGCAGTGTTCCTCAGGCCTCAGGTTTGAGGCCAGTCTTGTTTAATGTCTTGATCAATGATCTGCTTGAGTGCTCCCTCAGTAAGATTGCAGGTGACTCCAAACTATGTGGCAGTGTTGATGTGCTGGAGGGAAGGAAGTCTCTGCAGAGGGACCTGGCCAGGCTGGATCCATGGGCTGAGGTCAGCTGTATGAGGTTTAACAAAGCCAAGTGCTGGGTCCTGCATTTGGGTCACAACAACCCCAAGAATGCTGCAAGCATGGGGCAGAGTGGCTGGAAACTGCCTAGCAGGGAAAGACCTGGGGGTGCTGGGTGACAGCTGCATGAAGATGAGCCAGTGTGTCCAGGTGGCCAAGAAAGCCACCAGCAATAGCCTGACCACCAGGAGTAGGGAAGTGATGGTGACTCTGTATTGGGCACTGGTGAGGCCACAGATTGAGTACTGGGGTCACTTTTGGGCCCCTCACTCCAAGAAGGACATTGAGAGGCTGGAGCAGGTCCAGAGAAGGGCAACCAAGCTGCTGGAAGGGTCTGGAGAAGAGGGCTGGGGAGGAACAGCTGAGGGACCTGGGATTGTTCAGTCTGGAGAAGAGGAGGCTGAGGGAGATCTCATTGCTCTCTACAGTTCCCTGAGAGGAGGCTGCAGAGAGGTGGGGGCTGGGCTCTTCTGCCTCATCTCAGGTATTGGAGAGGAAATAGCTTGCAATTGTGCCAGGGTAGGCTTAGGTTGGAGATTAGAGGAAACGTTTTCCCTGAAATGGTTCTCAAAGCCTGGAACAGGATCCCCAGGGAGGTGGCTGAATCCCCACCCCTGGAGGTGTTTCAGAGAGGCAGAGATGTGGTGCTGAGTATACCAGCCTTGGGAGAGTTAGAGAATGCTTGGTCTTGATCATCTCTAAGGGCTTTCCCAAGCCAAACAATTCTCTGATTCCTTGGCTCTGTGACTTACAGATGCCTAAGCAGTTTAGAGAGCATGTCCACAAGGACGGTTTCCCTAGCAAATGCACTACACCAGAGGTCTGCTTGAAAGCCTGTTGATTCACTTGGTCTTGTGCCAAGTATCTTGTGAGGGATCCGAGTGTTCGCTGTGTGAGCGACAGAATGCTTTGTGTTCTCCTGAGTCACGGTGCTGCTAGAAACACTCACTGCATGTGCATACAGAAGTGCAGCTCTGGCAGTACCTCCCCACACTGCACCAGTCCAAAAGGCCTTTGCCAGTCTTTGGAAGATGAACCCTGTTGAGATCTGATTTTTCATCAACATTAGCTACCAGCACGCTTTCACAGACAGCTTTGTTCCGGTGCAGCCTTTCCTTTGCCAGTGCTTGGCTGTCACCAGCAATCTCAGCACACTGGAGAGTTTACTGCAAACCTTTTACTGTAATCAGCAAGCAGCAGAAGAGAGCTGTTGTGTACTCTGCAAATCATTCTGCAGAGCTTTCAGAGCTGCTTCTGCCAGGCAATTAAAAATGACTCAAGGGGGAACATTTTCAGGGTGCAGTTTATCCACCCAAAGTGAGTACTGACTAGACACAAGATGCCCCAACAAAACCTGCCATGTTTCATGGTCTCAACTCAGTTTGGTACAAACATTCACTTTTATAAAGCTCTGACATAACAATCCAGTAACCAAGCAGCAATTCTAAGTGCAGCACCAAGCCTTCAGTGGCAGCATTGGCAATGCTTTTATTCGCTTACATTGGAACAACATTTCATACAGGTAACTGAGGAACTCCTCTCTGGTGGCAGATTTCATGTCCTGGTTATCTTTTTTTCTCTTGGCTCTTCTTTGATTTTTTCTTCTTGTGTTTATGCTTTTGGCTCTTTAGCAACTCTGTTTCATTTCCAGTGTGTTTCCTATGCTTCTTGTGCAGCTGCTTCTCTTGTTTCTTGTTAGCTTTATTAGAATAAACCTTTATTAGAATAAACCAAACCAGGTTGGAAGAGACCTTCAAGATCATCGTGTCCAACCCATCAACCAATCCAACCCACCCAAACAGCTAACCCATGGCACCAAGCACCCCAGCAAGTCTCCTTCTGAACACCTTCAATGACGGCGACTCCACCACCTCCCCGGGCAGCCCATTCCAATGGGCAATCACTCTTTCTTTATAGAACTTCTTCCTAACATCCAACCTGAACCTCCCCTGGCGCAGCCTGAGACTGTGTCCTCTTGTTCTGGTACTGGGTGCCTGGGAGAAGAGACCATCATCAGCCTGTCTACAACCTCCCTTCAGGTAGTTGTAGAGAGTGATAAGGTCACCCCTGAGTCTCCTCTTCTCCAGGCTGAGCAACCCCAGCTCCCTCAGCCTCTCCTCATAGGGCTTGACTCTCTCCTGAGCTGGCACGGCTGCAGAAGCTTTGACTTTGACTCTCTTTGTCTTGGCTTTGACCAGGGCTGTGGCTAACGCTGAGACTGCTTTGACTTTGAATTCTGCTTGCTTCAGGGGGCTCAGCTGCAGCAGGTGCTGCTCTTCCCTGTTTCCTCTTACCAGCAACCTTTTCTTGTGGTTCTCTAGGATGTTTTCCTGCAGCTTCCTCATCTTTTGCAGATTCATGGATCTCACTGTTGTCGTAGTCTGGTACAAACGCAGCCTCATCAGTCTCTTGAACTAGGTCAGGAGAGAGCTGTGAGAACCTTGAATGGTGATAAAGAACTGGTGACCTTGACCTGGAATGATAGCTACAACTCTTCCCTTTGTCTCTTGGATATGACAACAATTGCCAGGGACAAGAATGCAAATGACTAAATGACTGAGAGCAGGAGCGAGAGCGCGAGGAACCTGACCTTGACTTGGAGTAGGTACAGGAAGTTCTAGAGTGAGATGAAGCACTACAGAGAGACTTGGACCTTAAAAAAAAACAATACAGAAATATTAATGCACTTAATTCAAGACAGTCTGTCCTGGTTTAGACTGGGCTACAGCTAATTTTCCTTCTTAGTAGCTAGGAGAGTGCTGTGTCTTGGTTTCGGTATGGGAATGGGTGTGAGATGATGGAGCAGCTGCACCGCACACCCCTGGTCCTTTTCGTGGGTTTAGTTCTCTCTCTGCTACATTCCTTTTCATTGCTATTATTATTATTATATTTTATTACTATTTCTATATTAATTTTTATTATTGTTGTTATTCCAGTGGTTAATCTGTTCTTTGTATTGCTCTGTTAAACTCTCCTTGTCTCAGCCCAGGGTGGTTTTGCTTCCTGTTTCTCCTTTGCATCATACGGGGGTAGTGGAGAAGTTGCGTGAACAACTGCTCTGGGCTGGGCTGCAGTTGGACTTAAACCCACAACACCCTGATTCTCCTCCCCATCCCACAGGAAAGGGAAGGAGTAAGCCAGCAGGTGCATTGTGGTTAACTCCTGGCTCTCCACATTTTTTTCCCTCCCAGATTTGGTCTGGGATTTTTCCTCTTCATATGCTTATGTAAAAGTTTCCTTCAGCTGCTGACATCATGCTGCTGCAAACTGAAGATCTTGCAGTACAAAGAGGTTTTGTTATGGTAAGGGGCAAAAAGAGCAAAAGCTTAATGGCTACAGAAAATATGACATGGTCCAGAGCCAGTAAAGCTCACATTTGAAATGCCAAAATAGTCTGTGTAACTTCATTACCTACCTGGCAATTGATAAGGGATGCAAAAGCCTTCTACTGCAGTCTCGCACACAGGCCTGTTTAATTAACCCTTCTAGGCAGAGGTCCTAGCAAAATCTTGCACTCACCTCTAGTTCTAACCAAGAAAAATCTTTTCTGAACAGTTTCTAAGCTCAGCCCCTAGTAGCTCAGTGGCATTCCTCTAGGAAAGACATGGACAGCATTATGAATAGACAGCATTTCGGGCTCCTAGCCAGTTTGGGGGGATAGAAAGCATCATCTACCCTCAGCTTTGGCTTCATCACTTTCATTAACTTTAAAAGACTCATTTCATGTTATTCCATCTATATGCATTGGCATCTTTTCTCAAGGTCCACCACTAGTTTCCAGTTTCCTTGAAACCAAGTCAGGTCTTTCAGTTCCCACAAAGCATGTATCAGTCTCAACAAAACACCGGTGAAAGCTACCAGCTCGCAGTTCAGCTTAACGTCTCTCTGTGTACCCACATGAGATGGACAGAAGAGGCAATGAGGACCATTTCTCTGACATAGCTCCTCTGAAGTGATTTGAGGTAATGGTACTTGAAATACAAAGTTCAATGAGCAACAGGCTGGCTGCTGCCCAGGGAAAAGCCAGCAGGAGCCTTGTGCTGTCTGCTTCTGTAAGATGTCCCTGGGCTGCACACCCGGGCCGCTGTGTTTGTAAACACTGCTGGCTGGTGGTGTTCCACTTGCTGCCCACATCACTGCATCACTGGACACACTGTGTGTACTAAGGATGACTCTGGCTTACCATGGTATTGATGAGAGAAATACTGGGGGAAAAACCCACATGAGAACACCTAATCCTTTTTACCCCCAACTGTGCTTTCAGAGAATAAACCAAACCAGGTTGGAAGAGACCTTCAAGATCATCATGTCCAACCCATCAACCAATCCAACCCACCCAAACAGCTAACCTATGGCACCAAGCACCCCAGCAAGTCTCCTCCTGAACACCTTCAATGACGGCGACTCCACCACCTCCCCGGGCAGCACATCCCAATGGGCAATCACCCTTTCTGTATAGAACTTCTTCCTAACATCCAACCTGAACCTCCCCTGGTGCAGCCTGAGACTGTGTCCTCTTGTTCTGGTACTGGCTGGCTGGGAGAAGAGACCATCATCCGCCTGTCTACAACCTCCCTTCAGGTAGTTGTAGAGAGTGATAAGGTCACCCCTGAGTCTCCTCTTCTCCAGGCTGAGCAACCCCAGCCCCCTCAGTCTCATGGAAACATTATTTCAGTGCTAAAGAGAAGTGGATGCACTCAAGAAGCTATGACAGGACTAAAGCATTACTACAAGAATTGTTACCCAGGTAAAAAGCCATTGAAGGGCTCCTGGGTACCCCTTTCAGGGTAACCCTGTACTGCATGACTGATAAGGAGATGAAATGAGAACAACTTCTGAGAAAACTCTTAGATGAGGCACACCTCCAGTTTATCCAAGTCACATTCAATGCCAAAACAAACTCCAGAACTTCCACACTTGTCTGGAACTGTCACTAAATAAATCATTAGCAGAGAAGCTCAAGAAGATTTTAACTTCAGCATTTGGGTGTCTTTTATACTCATATTGATCTACAGATTTACTTACTCAAAAGATCCTTCTGGCTTTTCAGCAGGGAGAGACTGGGACACTGCTGCAGGGTGATCAGAAACTATGACTGAGGATGGATTTACTGGCAGCCTAGCTGCCACAGGTGACTGATCAGGGACCAAGGGTGACAAAGCAGCAGCAGAACAAGAAGCCAGAGAAGCTAATGGAATCATGAGTGGATCCTGCTGTCTGGAAACTGTTGGCTGGATTAGAGGCTGCAGGTTGTGTGTTGCTGTTTGTTTAATTAGTGGTGCTGGAGGTGGTGCCAGTGGCAGCTGCAGCAGCTTCTGCATGTGCTTACAGTATCCAGTTCTGTTTCTGAAGCTGTTCACAGCCTAAAGGCAGGAAAACAGTTACAAGAAGGTACTATGAAATGGCAGTAGGTCTATGACCAAAAGCTTCCCCAGAGTACCATTACTTGTGTATTCCTGTAAATGCTACCAATCCTACCAGAAACCAACACACAGACAGAAATTTGGCCACATCCCCTTGCACAGTGCCACTGTGATCAGTAACCCAGGCTGTGCTTCGCTCCTACCACTGCCTGTGGAAATGAGGCAATCCTCTTATGAAAAAGGGTGACTTGCATTTGCCAGATTGTATGCAAAGAGTTACAGGTTTCTGTAAGAGCAGACAATGTATTTGAGAAGTACATTTAGCTTTGTTCAACTGAGCCTTGCTTAGGGAGATATAAATGAGTATTTTCTTTTCTTGCAAGGCTCTCCAAACAGATTTGAGTCACAAACAGTTGAGGTAAAAGCCATCGTGTTACCTGGCGCAGGGCCTTGTTGGCAACTAAAGCATCAGGAGAAACACCTGTCTGATGACATGTTGGGCAGGTATGTTCATCAGGTCCTAGCAATGCTGTTCTAATACCTGTGAGTAATTAGAATAATCAAACTATTTTTAATTTGGAAGTAAGGACAATTTGGGGTTCAAATGAGATGTGACAACAGGCAGCTGGTGAGCGTGCAGCTGTGCATGGAAAGTGTGCAGCTATCAGTGCTGGACAGTGTAAAAGAATTCTGGTAGGCAGCACATAACTGCACAGTTAGGCATTTCACTATGGTACCATTTGAAGAGGTAGAGTAGGCTGTGCCTTGCTGGTTTGCCTAGATTTCTTTCCAGTATCAAGTACAGAGAGAAGTCACCAGCCTCAAGGCTCATGAAAAAAAAACCACCTTTCAAAACCAGCATGAGGTGGTTCAAGTTCTGAAGGTTTTGATTAACTCTCCTGTGCAGAAGCATGTGGAATCTAACTAACCATTATGGAGCTGACTCTCCACTATGGAGCTAACTCTTATAATGGAGCTAATTCTCCATTAGCTGCAGACCACAAGCAGTCACCAGAGGTGGCTCTGTAGGAGAGAAAGGGCCATGGACAGTCTAAATGGTATTCAGTGTCCAACACAGCCATCACCTGCACAGCTCTGAGGCTAGGAGTGGATATGTGAAAAAGGGGAAGGAAGCTTTTGGCCTGGTTTCTTATTTGTTTGATTGTTGATTTGTTCCTTCCTACAAGGAGAGCTTTTCCCTGTGCAGGCTGCATTTAACCATGAAATACAGCTGGCAGCAAAGGAATTTTGTGACGTCCTCTTTCTGCTGTCAGGAGATCAGACAGGACGTTTGGGATTAAGCAACACTTACATTCATCACAGTAACTGTTTCCACAGCAGGGAATGACAGCGGCATCAGTCAGGAGATCTTTACAGAGGAGACAGAGCAGCTCTTCTGGAACAGGATGCTCTGAGGAGGGTGGCTCCTCTGGTAAAAGGGGAGGCTCTCGCTCCTTTCTTCCAGCATAAGCTTCCCTGGAGGGGGGTGGGGAAGGAGAGAGGAAAAAAGTTATAGGTGGGTGAAGGAGAACTTTTCCAAGTGTTAGATTTTAGCCATGGAACATAATAGATGGACTACTTCTCACTCCACATCAGCCTTCTAAAACACAGGCATTTAGCACAGCACCAGGAGACGGAGCGGGGAACAGCTTTCCTTCTGCAGAATTTTGGACAGCAAGAAATGAGGTGAAAGGAATCCACCTCTCCTTTGCCAGAGGGCAAGTCTAAATTGCAGGCCACTACAAAGTGAGTCTCTGAGCAATTGCATTTTATAGATAGTTTATGGTACACCTGCTACAGAAGGAGGTCTGTCACAGAACAACAGCAGTGCTACCAGATCCTTTTCCACAGGGCCACTCTTGGCAGCACCCAACAGTGTTTGCTTAGTTTATGGCAACACATGAGAGTCGGTGAAAGTCAGGGGAGGAGGAAATCTCAGTCCAGCAGCTGTTTGTTCTGTTTGACAAGAAACACAAACCATATTCCAAAGAAGCTTTGCATGGCTCCAGCTGTAAAAACTACTGAAATGTTTTGCAGAGATCCAGGTTGCTAGAATCCCAATTTCAAGCAGCTTCCAGCAACTGGAGCAGTGGGCCTGCCCTGTTTCAAGGTTAGGGTCCAGTGGCAATGCTTCCTCCCTGCATTGCAGATTCTGGCTAGCTTGGTGGCACTGCCGGTCAAGCACTGCAGCATGGCTTTTCTGGTTCACTCCCTGGCCTTTCCCATACTTACACATTAATAATTGGGACGGCATATTTGCCAGTCTTTGTCAGCAGAGCACCCTGGGTATTGGGATCCTGCACCTCCATCAGGAAACTTCTTGGAATCCCAGTGCTCTTTTTAATTCTGGGGACAGGATCCAAATGTTTGTCCTGTTCATAAAAGAAGTGCAGACATCCCTCACCTTGGGACCCACACATAAAATGAGATTGCAAGGACTATTTGTAGAAGCAAAAGCCTTTTGATCCTCTTTTTTCACCTAGCAGAAGGGTTACCCAATGCAAATGCTGACTTTTCTGAATGAATATAGCCAGGATCTTCCAAAGGCTGGAGCCTTCAGAACTCCACATGTCATTCCTTGTTAAGGTTGAGGTATTCCTCAGCTCACCATCCACTCAGAGGAGTGACACAAACCTCCTCCTCCAAAGCACAGCTCAGAGGGACAGCTGCAGCCAGGACTTTGGTCATCCCCAGCTCTGTAGGAAGGCTGAATTCATAGCTCACTCAGGTGCCTTTGGTGACTAACATTAAAAGGCAGGAATGCTTAACCAGAAGCAAATAATCAACAGATGGGGTGAGCAGCAAGCTCTTGGGTTGATACAAATGACTAGAAACTGTGAGCTGCCATTAAAAACAGTTTGAAGCAGACAAGATTGCATAATAGTAAAACAGGGAGAAAAAAACACCACCTTGCAACATACAAAAGCGTGCATGGAAGTTCACAGAGAAATGTCTAGGGAGACATTCCTTGTCTGTGGCCTAAAAAAGGAGAAGTGTACGTGGGTGATTCCAGGTTTCCCTTGAATTTGCAGCATTGCCAACAGCCTCTGGAATTCACCCTGACAGAAACAACTCCTACCAGGAGTGTTCACAGTTTGTCATGCAGCTGACAAGCCCAGGTAGCTCCAGAGGCCCCCAGTCTCACCCCTTTCCTTGGGCAGCTCTTTCTGTCGTGGCCAGGCTTTCCGCACCGAAAGCAGGTGTGTGGGGGCAGAGGTGGGCCCGGGGGTTCCTCATGTAACTAGAAGGTTTAGGGGAGAAAAAGGAAAAGGCATGCATGTGTCTTTTGTCCAACACCCAAACATCTCTACAAATCTTCCATCATCTTCAAAGAAGAGACTTGGCATTAGCAATACTTACTTGGTTGGATCATATTCATGGCAGGACTGTATCATCATAGCTTTGATTTTATCTTCTTCAGAAGCATTGGCTTCAGCCAGATTGGCAGCCTGTGTAACAGGTAATTGTTTGGTGCACACATTAAAACCACAGTGAAGCCCACCAGGCAAAGACAACACCTCTCAGCCAGGCCTGTCAAGAGCAGCACAATGCTAGCTGAGACTGCATGACCACAGCTGCTTGTGTAAAATACAGGTTGCTCTGAAGATGTTCTGTGGAGTCTTTATGCTGTGACATGATGCTGAGGTGCCTGTGAGCTACCCGCAAAGAGCAGTCTTGGGCACTGACGACCTTAGGCTCTGTTTGTGCCTTACACCAGTGTGGACAGTCTGATTTTGTTCCCAAAGGACTGAAGCTGTGTGTAGAATAAACAGCACCAGCCAGGCCTTTTAGACTGATTTTGAAGCTCCTGGCTGATGGGGAAGATCCCCACTGTGCATGTAGATGGGAAAGGTGTCATGAAGTGTTCTCAGCTGCATTTTGCAGCATTTAAAGGATGCACAACTCAGAACAGTGGGGGCAAGGCATTTTTGCTTGCAGAAATTCAGCTGCAGATACAGAAGTATTAAAAGTAAAGCTTTTTTTACTTTCAGAAGAAATGTGACCATTGTGTGTGGTAGGCAGTCCCTCCCAGGGGGCTAATGAGGAGAAATTACAATAACCAAACCTGCTTGATACCAACTTCCTGCTCGAGTAGCCAGTCCAGGCTGGCATATTGCAGCCCCCAGTAACTTCTTACTGCTAACTGTGAAGAATTTCTTCCTAATCTCCAGTCTGAATCTCCAATCTGCCAATCTGATCAGAGGGATGAAGAATTTCCCCTATGGGGACAGGCTGAGAGAATTGAGGCTGTTCACCCTGGAGAAGAGAAAGCTCCAGGGAGACCTTAGAGCAGCCTGCCAGTGCCTAAAGGGGCTACAGGAAGGCTGGGGAGGGACTTTTGACAAGGGCTTGGAGAGGAGATTAAGACTGGAGATTGGGAAGAAATTCTTCGCAGTGAGATAGGTTGCCCACAAAGGTCATGGATGCCCCCTCCCTGGAAGTGTTCAAGGCCAGGCTGGATGAGTCCTTGAGCAAGCTGGGCTGGTGGGAGGTGTCCCTGCCTATGGCAGGGGTTGAAACTGGACGATCTTTAAGGTCCCTTCCAGCCTAATCTATTCCATGAATCCAGGACTGAAAAATACAGAGCAAACACCTATGTTTAAAGCACTTCACAAGAATATATAAGCATACCTTAACAAGCTGGGCCAGAGGAATAGATGCAGAGGAGTCACCAATCTGTTCACAAAATAGTAAACACATATTCAAGTTCTAAAATAAAAGCATGGCAATAGCTAAGCCCTACTGCCATCCAAAACACTGCACTATGCCAGGTGTTCCTGGCGGGCAGTGACAGCCTAGTGTAATTTGCACTCCTTCAAAACAAAGTCCCCACCTATGACAGCTGAAGAGAGCCTGTGTGGTTAATCAGAAGGAACTGAGATAACCAAACCCACCTGAGATCACCTCATTGCTCCACAGGATCTCACAGTGGGACGCTTGTCAAAACCTCCCAACCGCTTGGAAATCAAAGGGGTAAGGCAGTGTCAGGTTTCTGCTCTAAAGGACTCACAAATGATTTACATTTGTCTGAGAAGGGTGCATCACTAGAGGAAACTTCCTTTAAGTGTAGCTTGTCAATGAATCCTGTGCTGTGTCATCATCACAAACGTGGATGGCTCTGCTTTCGTGAGCGCAGGAGCTGCTTGTCAAAATCAAGCGCAGATCCATCCGCCCTGAAACACGGACTCTGCCCCTTCTGTCAGTTCATTTACACATGCCAAACTCACCACGTCCCACAAACCCCCAGTAAAAGCACCAGTCCAAAACCTGGAACTGACAGACCACTTTGTCTACACAATCTGAGCTTGCTGAAGCTTCTGCTTTCTCTTGATTAGTTGTAGCTACGCCTTGCCTCCCGCTCCAGGATTTGAATAGCTTTGGTTTGGGTTTTTGGGACCTCTCTGTTAGTCTGTGATAAGATACCACTCAGAAACAGAACACAGATGTGCCAGGTCATAAGCATGTGAGGATTTGTGTTCACACACCTGCTACCAAACACAAAGGAGAAGAACCCTTCTCAGGAAAGAAAACCTTCTCTGAACTGGATCAAATACCCCCAACGCAGTTCCCATAAATGTTTAACAGCCAGGGGAACTGGGCCAGGCCGGCTAACTAAAGCTCCCAGTGGGAAGCATTCCTGTCCAAAAAGGAATTGGAACTAATCACTGATAGAGTGACAGATGTCAGTGTCAGGCTTAGTGCTTTAAAACCTACATACAAGAGGTTTGTACGTAGAGAGCCAGAGTTCAAGTCCAGGAATTTCTAGACTGTCATCCTAACAGCTTCTCCACTGATCCCATCCAGTGAAGCAAGGTTAGTGGCATATCCTCACACCAGTCTAGTGAACAACAAAACCAGCTGCACTCAAAATACAGATGCAAAATGGAACCCATCCCATTGTAGTTTTGATGCTACAAGGACTATTTTGTAGTGCCTGGTTACACACAGCCTTTGACTCAAGTGGCTTTGACTTTGAATCAAGATCTAGACCGTTACCAGTCGCTTCTATGTGTTACTGATATTATAGCAGCCACAGGAGAGCGTTTCCTAACCTGAAGGAAAATGCTGCCCCTTTTCCAAATGCAAATTCAAAGTGGTAGTAGCTGAAAGAAAGTTTCAGCCTTTAGAAAACTCAAGCAGCATTCAGCCCTGAGATCACTCAGATCCCAAAGTGTCCTGCACACAGGGGTCCTGCACACCTTGACGAGGGTTTTACCCACAGAGGCACCAGGCTCTGTGGTGCCAGAATTCCTACCCTGGCTTTTCCCTAGTCGCATTTGCAGGCAAACTAAACTGCTGCATCAGATCGAGCGGGAAGAGAACTGCAGAACTCTGGAGTACCACCTGGTATAGCAATGCTGCTTAAACTCATGGCTACCAGGGACATTCATGTGACCAGAGAGGCCCAAACAATGTCACTTCAATTTTACAGCTTTAGGAACAAATACTCAAGTATTTCAGGAGATGAAAAGCTGCACAGGGTTGTTAGGTTTGGTGTTTGCTTGTACCCCCAAGTCAAAAGTAAGAAACAGCAAAAGCAAATTTAACAGCAGTGGCTTTTGGATCACATTTTCAAAACACATTAGTTATATAAAAACAGTACCAGAACCCCTTCCCTCCCCCCCAACATAAATCTAATTGATACAGTGTGAAAATGGCAAAACAAGAGCAGACAATTTTGATTGCAATAAACAAAAACCACACAAGAAGCTCTACAAGCATACAGTCCTTTAAGAAGGACATTGAGACACTTGAAGGTGTCCAGAGAAGGGCAACAAGGCTGGGGAGAGGCCTTGAGCACAGCCCTGTGAGGAGAGGCTGAGGGAGCTGGGGTTGCTTAGCCTGGAGAAGAGGAGGCTCAGGGGTGACCTCATTGCCCTCTACAACTACCTGAAAGGTGGTTGTAGCCGGGAAGGGGTTGGTCTCTTCTCCCAGGCACCCAGCACCAGAACAAGGGGACACAGTCTCAAGCTGTGCCAGGGGAGGTTTAGACTCGAGGTGAGGAGGACGTTCTTCACTGAGCGAGTCATTCGTCATTGGGATGTGCTGCCCAGGGAGGTGGTGGAGTCCCCATCCCTGGAGGTGTTCAAGAGGGGATTGGATGTGGCACTTGGTGCCATGGTCTAGTCATGAGGTCTGTGTTGTTAGGTTGGACTAGATGATCCTTGAGGTCCTTTCCAACCTAAGTTATACTGCGATACATGTTGCTAGTGATGGACAGGCAGAGGTAGAACATGACACCATGTGCAGCTGTGCAAACCTTGAACCCATAAGGTCTAAACTTCATCTGTACAGCAAATATTGATCCTACAGCAAATATTCCAGCACGTTCAACGTGAAATGCAATGTGCCCCTCGGCACAAATAGCCACGCTCACATGAGGCTTCTGCAAATGATGGCCTGATTCAGTTCTTACTATGCTGAATCAAATCCATTGTGTTTACAACAGACACTAAGGTTTACTGCAAAGTAATATGTTAATGTAAGGAGAATTGAGGGGAGGCTTCGTTGTTTAGAACTCAGTGCGGCGCGAAGGAAAAAGAGACTGCGTTCTACATACTGCTTCGGCTGTCCCACTCACGGGCTCACTCTGACTGCTAGAAGAAGAAATAGAGGTGATGAGAATTCAAAATGAAGCACCTGTACCCAGCATAAACCAGTGAAAACTGGTCATGAAACCTGGACACCAATCACGGTGTGCCAATAGTCTGATGCACAGGGAAATGTATTTGTATTCAGGAACTCTCTTGGTACATTCAGTGCAATTAGGAAGAAACCAAATCCCCCTGAGATTTACAGAGCTAGACCACAACAGGCCCAGAGGAAGTCCTGGGATATTTTGTCCCTGCAAGTACTACAGGTTTCTGTGTTTAAATAATCAGCCATCAAAATACAAAGGCAGCTGCAGCAAATCTGCACACCCCTGGGGTTACAAATAGGTCCCAGCCACAGGAATTCCCGAGGAGGAACAGTGAGAGTGTAGGCATTTTGAAAGGCAAGTTTCCTTCAGTGAAAACAAACAAACAAACAAACAAACAAAGCAGTCATCTGACAAAGAGATAACAACACTGGCAGCAGCAGTGGTCAGAAGAGTGCTGCCCTGGGGAAACCCAAGGACAGTGTTCTTCAGACATCTGCCACACTGAGCCCGGCATTGGCCCACACAGAATGCTGTGCTGACTGAAAGCAGTTGTAGAAATGTTACCTGAAAGCAATTCCCAGGCTGTTGTAGGACTTAGGATCCCTGTGACAAAACAAAACAAACCAAAACCAAAATCAAAACAAAAACAAGAAGAGAGAGAGAGAGAAAATAGAAAAAAAAGACAAAAGTCTTAATTGGCAGAGTTGTCTTTAAGGTAATCCTGCAAATGCTGCAATGCCTCGGGAAATACTGATCCCCTTTGGAATCCTGCTGAGTTTCCACAGGCTCACCAAGCCGAATCTGCATACAGCTCACCATGAACCAGAGGAGCAGCCATCGATCCAATGACAAATCAAATCCCTGCAGCATCCAAAGGGTCCCCTGAGCAGCCACCATACAGGTGTTGGTTTGATCTTTGATGCCAGCAGCATCTGACCTTTCATTTGTCCAGTTTTGGGCACCTCAATACAAGAGAGACCTTGAGGTGCTGGAGCAAGTGCAGGGAAGCTGGGGAAGGGCCTGGAGAGTAAATCTGATGAGGAGCAACTGAAGGAGCTGGGGCTGGTTAGTTTGGAGAGGAGGAGGCTGAGGGGAGACCTCCTGGCCTTCTACAGCTCCCTGAAAAGAGGCTGTGGAGAGGCTGGTCCTGGTCTCTTCTTGCAGGCAATTAGCCATAAACAAGAGGGAATGGCCTCAAGCTGCACCAGGGCAGGCTTGGACTGGACAGCAGGAAACATTTTTCCCATCAAGAATGGTGAGGCACTGGAAGTGCTGCCCAGGGAGGTGGTGGAGTCACCACCCCTGGAGGTGTTTAAAGGTTGTGTAGGTGTGGTACCTGGGGATATAGTTTAGGAGTGAACCTTGCAGAGTAGGGTCAGTGGTAGGATTTGATGATCCCAGGGGTCTTTTCCAACCTGAATGATTCTGTGATTTTTAGAACAGGGGAGGCTGTCATACAGCCTGAAAGGAAGGATGCAGTGAAAGACAGCAATATAGAACTGGTCTGTATGAACACAGAAATGACTGCACTCGTCCTGTGGTCAGGATTGCACTTGGATATCTGCAGTTTTCATCAATACAGCTTGTTCTCTGTCCTCCATAAATCTTAGGAGTAAAGAATTACAACTTGGAGCACAGAGAGCAGCTCAGAGTAAAAACCAGACTTAGGAAGCAAAACAGGAACATGTGGTAATGTGCTAAATTGCTTGCTGAGTTGTAGGTTTGGGAAGGAGTTGCTGTTTCTTCATTGTACTTGCACAAAAGGCAATCGACTTTAGGCTATGTTCTTTTTCTCCTGCCCAAACCAGAGATCATCTTCATGAAACCGATAGGAATAGTTTCTGAATGAAGCTTCTTGTTTCCACTGTTTACCAACTGGCACTGCTTGGTCAAAGCTAGTAAGCAAACTCCCAGGTTTGTGGTGCAAGAACACCTGGTGTATCCTGCTCCCTCTCCCCGCAGTGCAAGAATAGTCAAACCGAGAATCAGACTCTTCTGAGATGGAACAGATTGTAAGGTTAAACTACAAGGCACAGATGTCTTTACTATGGAAGCAATACAAGCCACCATGTATAAGGAATCTCTCTGTGTAGAGGAAGCAGGATCTACAAGCTGTGTCTCAAGAGAAATCAACCCCAAGACAAACTCAGTAGAATCATCTTAAAAGTTACCATTGCTAGAGTTCCAACTCTGCGTCCCAGCAGGCCTAAAAATGTCAGACTGCTGACATTAAAATCTGTGCCATGGCAACAAACATTAGCAGCAGCTTTAAGAAGAAGGAGGCAATCTGAATGCCTCTGTACACTAATATCTGTAAGCCAATATCCATTAAAAAAAGGAACACCCTGATACCCCCAGCCAAAAGTACAATGCTTCATGCAGACTTACATGCGTTTGCTGGTAGCTTTAACTTTTCCAGCTGGGCTTCTCCTCACAATGAGTTCCTGTGAATCAGGGCAGTGTGTCCTCTGAAAACAACATCCACACAGAGAAAACCATCAGTCAGTTTGTGAGAATGTACTTTAATATGCAAGTACATAGCACTTCTGAGAATCCCTTTGCAGATATAAAAGCAAAATATTCTATAGTCTCAACAATGTCAAGAAATCTTCTGGTTCAATAATTAAACACAAGCAGCAGGATGTTTTTCAGTTTTTGAAATGCCAACACACAGTGGTCTCAAAGGGCACAGGGAAGAGCCTGCTAATGCAGGAGGGTCTTTCCTGGTTTTGTTTCTGCTAGGCTGCAATATCCATAGAACGTTGGGAAGAAAGAAAATAGAGGAAAGTGCCACCTGCCTGAAGTCTGACTAGGTTGCCCTGCAGCAAAGGAGGTGCTTGGCTCCTTTGAAAACTCTGTGCTGTTGCTTTCAGCACAGTAACTAAAAGCAGTTCCCCTCTGCTGCTAGTGCTCAAGCCTGACAGAACACAGGGCACAGCTCCATCTTGCTCTGTTTCTTGGTGCTCAGGCCGTCAACAACCACACTTCTCAGGTGCTCAGTGCTTCACATTTACACAGAAACAAAACTAGCACTGCTAGAATTTGGATTGCAGAACTCAGGATTATTTTGGGCTTGCTTTCACAAGTGGGACAGAAATGGCTCAGACCAAAGTGGTGTCTCCCCTCTTAAGCTAATCATCTAGTATGATTAACTAAAGGGATATGAATTCTTTCAATTCACCTTTTGCAGATCAGAGACATTCAACCAAAACTACTGATGAAGAAAGCCTTGAAAGCCCTTTGGGAAACTGTGTGCCTGAATCTATCCATGCTTTGTCATGGCTTATACCATATAAGTCTCCTGAAAAGCAGGAAAGCCTCTGGCCCTTAAGGTAAGGCCCAAACAAAACCTCTATACCCTTTCTGATAGCTCTACAAGATGAAGTTGCACGGCAGCCCAAGAATTAAATGAGCTTTGAGGCATAGCCACAGGAATGCCCCACACCAGCACTGCAACACAGTAAGAGTTTAAGAGATTTAATAGTTTCTCTAAGAGGCTGCATTTGCACAGTGTTGAAGATAATCTAAATGATTTCATTCCAAGGCAGCATGAGTGTGTTTTGAAGGCATCACATTGTTGTATTACTAAAAGTGTCAAGTGCGTGCTGGAACGCTGGACCCAAGCAAGTTCTGCCTTGTGAGAGCACTATTCTTCCTTAAAACTATTCCTTTAACACCAGTTCACAATCACCTTTATTTGGTTGGGGTTTGGTTGGCTGGGGATTTTTGGGTTTGGTTGGTTTTGCCTGGTCATCACAATAGCACATTCACCAAGTGGTTTGAGTCAGAATGCTACAGGGCAAGAAAAGGCACTCAGTAAAACTCAGTTCTGGAGTTCGTAGTTCTTCCACAACATTGTGAGAACATCTGTTACAAAAGAGAGGTCAAGAACTACAGATCCCATTAAAAGGAGAGAAGTTTAAAAGCATCGTTCTTGAGAACTGGCTTTTTGAAAGGAATTCTGCCTTCAGAGAACTAGCCTCTCTGGCTAGCATGGAAGAGGACACCCACTCCTTTTTAGAAGAATAGAATAGAATAGAATAGAATAGAATAGACCAGGTTGGAAGAGACCTTCAAGATCATCATGTCCAACCTATCACCCAACACCACCTAATCAACTAACCCATGGCACCAAGCACCCTGTCAAGTCTCCTCCTGAACACCTCCAGTGACGGCGACTCCACCACCTCCCCGGGCAGCACATCCCAATGGGCAATCACTCTCTCTGTGTAAAACTTCCTCCTGACCTCCAGCCTGAACTTCCCCTGGCGCAGCCTGAGACTGTGTCCTCTTGTTCTGGTGCTGGCTGCCTGGGAGAAGAGACCAACCTCTGCCTGTTTACAACCCCCCTTCAGGTAGTTGTAGAGAGCAATAAGGTCACCCCTGAGTCTCCTCTTCTCCAGGCTGAGCAACCCCAGCTCCCTCAGCCTCTCCTCACAGGGCTGTGCTCCAAGCCCCTCACCAACTTCGTTGCCCTTCTCTGGACTCGTTCCAGCAAGTCAACCTCCTTCCTAAACTGAGGGGCCCAGAACTGGACACAGTACTCAAGGTGTGGCCTAACCAGTGCTGAGCACAGGGCACAATGACCTCCCTGCTCCTGCTGGCCACACTGTTCTTGATGCAGGCCAGGATGCCATTGGCCCTCCTGGCCACCTGGGCACACTGCAGGCTCATGTTCATCCTACCATCAACCAGTACCCCTAGGTCCCTCTCTGCCTGGCTGCTCTCAGCCACTCTGACCCCAGCCTGTAGCACTGCCTGGGGTTGCTGTGGCCAATGTGCAGGACCTGGCACTTGGATGTGTTCAATCTGCCCTTGGACTCTGCCCATCTGCCCAGCCTGTCCAGGTCCCTCTGCAAAGCCTCTCTACCCTCCAGCAGATCAACTCCTGTCCCCAGCTTGGTGTCATCAGCAAATTTACTGCTGATGGACTCAATGCCCTCATCCAGATCATCAATAAAGATGTTAAAGAGCACAGGGCCCAGCACTGATCCCTGTGGGACTCCACTACTGACTGGCCGCCAGCTGGCTGTGGCACCATTCACCACCACTCTCTGGGTTCGGCCATCCAGCCAGTTCCTAAAGGTCCCACACATCCATTTCACCTTCCCAGCATTCGACAAAGAGTCCATCCTACCAATTTTCCCCCTCAGGTTTAAAATCCTGGTTTGTTTTAGCTTATATTTGCATTGTTTGTATTACTAGAGTTCTGCTACAAGAAGTGACAGTAGCTGACCTGTGAAAGCCCACAGGCACCTGAACAAGCAGCCCCCTTCACTCGGGGGCACTGTGTTCCTTCCCAGATCATTTCAACACAAAGTGAGAAACACAGCACTCTGTGTGCACACTGGAGAGCTCCCAGCGCCCCACTCAGGCAGATCATCCCGGTCCAGTCTCTTAGGTATGGTCACCATAAACGTTCTGGCAGAAGACATCAGTACTGCCCTGCTGTGGTTAACAACATGTGGTGCCAGGGAGGAAACCCACACCAGGGCTCCAGCTGCTGCGTGATGGAGTCTGTGGTGCAGGCAGCACCACAGCCTCTGTGCAGGGCTAGGGCCTGCTGCAGTGTGGGGCAGGCTGCACCGAGGGGCCTGGGGCACTGTCACTGCCTGGTGTCCTGCCACACGTCCAGACCTCTGGTGTCCCTCCTGTCACTCCCAGGCCTCTCGCTGCCCAGCGCCCTGCCAGACCCTAGGCCTGCGGTGTGCCTCCTGTCACAGCCAGCAGAGCCTCCCAGGCTGCGGTGTGCCTCCTGTCACAGCCAGCAGAGCCTCCCAGGCTGCGCTGTGCCTCCTGTCACAGCCAGCAGAGCCTCCCAGGCTGCGCTGTGCCTCCTGTCACAGCCAGCAGAGCCTCCCAGGCTGCGGTGTGCCTCCTGTCAGTCACAGCCAGCAGAGCCTCCCTGGCTGCGGTGTGCCTCCTGTCACAGCCAGGAGAGCTCCCAGGCTGCGCTGTGCCTCCTGTCACAGCCAGCAGAGCCTCCCAGGCTGCGCTGTGCCTCCTGTCACAGCCAGCAGAGCCTCCCAGGCTGCGGTGTGCCTCCTGTCACTCCCAGCAGAGCCTCCCAGGCTGCGCTGTGCCTCCTGTCACTCCCAGCAGAGCCTCCCAGGCTGCGGTGTGCCTCCTGTCACAGCCAGCAGAGCCTCCCAGGCTGCGGTGTGCCTCCTGTCAGTCACAGCCAGCAGAGCCTCCCAGGCTGCGGTGTGCCTCCTGTCACAGCCAGCAGAGCCTCCCAGGCTGCGGTGTGCCTCCTGTCAGTCACAGCCAGCAGAGCCTCCCAGGCTGCGCTGTGCCTCCTGTCACAGCCAGCAGAGCCTCCCAGGCTGCGGTGTGCCTCCTGTCACAGCCAGGAGAGCCTCCCAGGCTGCGGTGTGCCTCCTGTCACAGCCAGCAGAGCCTCCCAGGCTGCGCTGTGCCTCCTGTCACAGCCAGCAGAGCCTCCCAGGCTGCGGTGTGCCTCCTGTCACTCCCAGCAGAGCCTCCCAGGCTGCGGTGTGCCTCCTGTCACAGCCAGCAGAGCCTCCCAGGCTGCACTGTGCCTCCTGTCAGTCACAGCCAGCAGAGCCTCCCAGGCTGCGGTGTGCCTCCTGTCACAGCCAGCAGAGCCTCCCAGGCTGCGGTGTGCCTCCTGTCAGTCACAGCCAGCAGAGCCTCCCAGGCTGCGCTGTGCCTCCTGTCACAGCCAGCAGAGCCTCCCAGGCTGCGGTGTGCCTCCTGTCACAGCCAGCAGAGCCTCCCAGGCTGCACTGTGCCTCCTGTCACTCCCAGCAGAGCCTCCCAGGCTGCGGTGTGCCTCCTGTCAGTCACAGCCAGCAGAGCCTCCCAGGCTGCGCTGTGCCTCCTGTCACAGCCAGCAGAGCCTCCCTGGCTGCGGTGTGCCTCCTGTCAGTCACAGCCAGCAGAGCCTCCCAGGCTGCGGTGTGCCTCCTGTCACAGCCAGCAGAGCCTCCCAGGCTGCGGTGTGCCTCCTGTCACAGCCAGCAGAGCCTCCCAGGCTGCGGTGTGCCTCCTGTCACAGCCAGCAGAGCCTCCCTGGCTGCGGTGTGCCTCCTGTCACAGCCAGCAGAGCCTCCCAGGCTGCGGTGTGCCTCCTGTCACAGCCAGCAGAGCCTCCCAGGCTGCGGTGTGCCTCCTGTCACAGCCAGCAGAGCCTCCCAGGCTGCGGTGTGCCTCCTGTCACAGCCAGCAGAGCCTCCCAGGCTGCGGTGTGCCTCCTGTCACAGCCAGCAGAGCCTCCCAGGCTGCGGTGTGCCTCCTGTCAGTCACAGCCAGCAGAGCCTCCCAGGCTGCGCTGTGCCTCCTGTCACAGCCAGCAGAGCCTCCCTGGCTGCGGTGTGCCTCCTGTCACAGCCAGGAGACCTCCCAGGCTGCGGTGTGCCTCCTGTCACAGCCAGGACACCTCCCAGGCTGCGGTGTGCCTCCTGTCACAGCCAGCAGAGCCTCCCTGGCTGCGGTGTGCCTCCTGTCACAGCCAGGAGACCTCCCAGGCTGCACTGTGCCTCCTGTCACAGCCAGCAGAGCCTCCCTGGCTGCGGTGTGCCTCCTGTCAGTCACAGCCAGCAGAGCCTCCCAGGCTGCGCTGTGCCTCCTGTCACAGCCAGCAGAGCCTCCCTGGCTGCGGTGTGCCTCCTGTCAGTCACAGCCAGCAGAGCCTCCCAGGCTGCGCTGTGCCTCCTGTCAGTCACAGCCAGCAGAGCCTCCCTGGCTGCGGTGTGCCTCCTGTCACAGCCAGCAGAGCCTCCCTGGCTGCGGTGTGCCTCCTGTCAGTCACAGCCAGCAGAGCCTCCCAGGCTGCGGTGTGCCTCCTGTCACAGCCAGCAGAGCCTCCCAGGCTGCGGTGTGCCTCCTGTCACTCCCAGCAGAGCCTCCCAGGCTGCGGTGTGCCTCCTGTCACAGCCAGCAGAGCCTCCCTGGCTGCGGTGTGCCTCCTGTCAGTCACAGCCAGCAGAGCCTCCCAGGCTGCGGTGTGCCTCCTGTCACAGCCAGGAGACCTCCCAGGCTGCACTGTGCCTCCTGTCACAGCCAGCAGAGCCTCCCAGGCTGCGGTGTGCCTCCTGTCAGTCACAGCCAGCAGAGCCTCCCAGGCTGCGGTGTGCCTCCTGTCACAGCCAGGAGAGCCTCCCAGGCTGCGGTGTGCCTCCTGTCACAGCCAGCAGAGCCTCCCAGGCTGCGGTGTGCCTCCTGTCACAGCCAGCAGAGCCTCCCAGGCTGCGGTGTGCCTCCTGTCACAGCCAGCAGAGCCTCCCAGGCTGCGGTGTGCCTCCTGTCACAGCCAGCAGAGCCTCCCAGGCTGCGGTGTGCCTCCTGTCACAGCCAGCAGAGCCTCCCAGGCTGCGGTGTGCCTCCTGTCACAGCCAGCAGAGCCTCCCAGGCTGCGGTGTGCCTCCTGTCACAGCCAGCAGAGCCTCCCAGGCTGCGGTGTGCCTCCTGTCACAGCCAGCAGAGCCTCCCTGGCTGCGGTGTGCCTCCTGTCAGTCACAGCCAGCAGAGCCTCCCAGGCTGCACTGTGCCTCCTGTCACAGCCAGCAGAGCCTCCCAGGCTGCACTGTGCCTCCTGTCACAGCCAGGAGACCTCCCAGGCTGCGGTGTGCCTCCTGTCACAGCCAGGAGAGCCTCCCAGGCTGCGGTGTGCCTCCTGTCAGTCACAGCCAGCAGAGCCTCCCTGGCTGCGGTGTGCCTCCTGTCACAGCCAGCAGAGCCTCCCAGGCTGCGGTGTGCCTCCTGTCACAGCCAGGAGAGCCTCCCAGGCTGCAGTGTGCCTCCTGTCACAGCCAGCAGAGCCTCCCAGGCTGCACTGTGCCTCCTGTCACAGCCAGCAGAGCCTCCCAGGCTGCGGTGTGCCTCCTGTCACAGCCAGGAGAGCCTCCCAGGCTGCAGTGTGCCTCCTGTCACAGCCAGCAGAGACTCCCAGGCTGTGGTGTGCCTCCTGTCACAGCCAGCAGAGCCTCCCAGCGACCCCTGCCTGCGGTGGTTCTGCCAGCAGAGAAGCTGCAGCATTGTGCTTCCCATCCCCCTGCCCTGCTGCTACCTGCTGTGGCTTGTCCCCAGGGGCCGGCAGAGGCAGGGCCAGGGACTGTGTCCCCTCAGGCTCGGGCAGCAGGGAGGGGTGCCCAGGGCATGCCCAAGCTGCAGGCCTGGGGCAGGGTGGTGCTGGGGGATGCAGTCTCTGCTGGAGCTGGGCTGGGGCCTCTCACACTGTGCCTGGCTCAGCTCTCTGGGGCTCTCTCGGGAGTTAAGTAAGCACAGCCCCAGCCCTCATTTTCCCAAAGCAGAGTCTCAGGCATTGAGTCTCATCCAAGTCAGTAACTAAAGACCAGTCCAGCAGCACAGCTAGATCGAGCTGGGTGCCTCCAGAGAGGGACTCTAAGCAAAGCAACCCCCAGGCAACATTTCTGCCCGTGCACACTGTACCTCCCACCTTCCTAGAACGGTTTGGGTTGGAAGGGGCCTTAAAAACCATCCAGCTCCAACCCCCTGCCATTGGCAGGGACACCTCCCACCACCTCATCCAGCCTGGCCTTGAACACCTCCAGGCACCCACAGCCTCCCTGGGCAGCCTGTGCCAGAGTCTCACCACCCTCACTGCAAAGAATTTCTTCCTCATCTCCAGTCTCCATCTCCCCTCTTCCAGCTCAAAGCCATTGTCCCTCAGCCTGCCCCTACAAGCCCTCGTGAAAGCTCCCTCCCAGCTCATGCAATCTCCATGTTCCCTTTGGTCCATAGGTTTTTTTTCCCCAGGTCTTCTTCCAAGTAGTTGTGGTTCTATCTGACTCCTTTCACTGGCTAGGTGAAAAATAAGGCAATTGCTGAGGCTCTGGACATGTGAGGTCACTTCTGCTTTCTAAAAGTACTTTTGAGGATAATGACAATTCTGAAGAGTATGTGGAAACAAACAGGTAGTACAAAGCATCACAGACTGAGAAAGACAGAAACAGATCAAAGCAGCAACAAGTGGTCTGTGAAGCGGAGACATCTGAGGGTAATTTAAACTTTTAGCAATGAAGATACCTGAAAGAAAAAAATGTCTTGATCCAGAAGGGTTGAGGAATACCATTCAAGATTCTCAGATCTTTTCGTTCTTTGGGGATTGAGTAGAAGCGACACAGTACATTCCTCTCTGCTACTTGTGTTGCACTTTTAGTAGCTAAACACTGAGAGATGAGTACCAGAGTACTTCTAGAGTGAATTTCTTGTGAAAGAAGAAAAACAGCTGTAAGCACAAGGTTTTCCACAAGAGACACCCATGGCTACGATCTCCTCAGAACCCAGAGCAAGTCCCTCTTCTCTCTACGAGCCACCAGCACTATGCTTGTGATGTATTTCAGGCATAAACATGCTTCAGTCATCCTGCCCCTGGACTCAGCAATGGTTAGGTCACACCTTGAGTCTTGTGTCCAGTTCTGGGCTCCTCAGTTTAAGAAGGACATTGAGACACTTGAATGTGTCCAGAGAAGGGCAACAAAGCTGGGGAGGGGTCTGGAGCACAGCCCTGGGAGGAGAGGCTGAGGGAGCTGGGGTTGCTTAGCCTGGAGAAGAGGAGGCTCAGGGGAGACCTCATTGCTCTCTACAACTGCCTGAAGGGAGGTTGTAGCCAGGAGGGGGTTGGTCTCTTCTCCCAGGCAAGCAGCACCAGAACAAGAGGACACAGTCTGAAGCTGTGCCAGGGGAGGGTTAGGCTGGAGGTGAGGAGAAAGGTCTTCCCAGAGATTGACCATTGGGCTGTGCTGCCCAGGGAGGTGGTGGAGTCCCCATCCCTGGAGGTGTTTAGGAAGAGCCTGGATGAGGCACTTGGTGCCATGGTTCAGTTGATGGGATGGTGTTGGGTGACAGGTTGGACCTGGTGGTCTCTGAGGTCTTTCCCAGCTTTATTGGCTCTATGAAAGAAGAGTTTTTGCCGCACACCTGACCCAGGTGCCTCAGCAGGTACCTTCAGCAGGGCAGCACAAGAGAGATGCTCCCAATAAACAGAGAAGCCACGTGCTTTGCAAGCTGGCTACGGGAGCTGCTTCCATACTGTGGAGCAGAAGGCTGGCCCGGCCCCGGGGTGCCCCTCTGAGCCCTTTGTTTTGCCCACAGCCTTGGATTTTCCCCGGGAGGCCAGCGGGGGCCAGGCCGGGGATGAGGGCCCCAGGTGAGCGCAGGGCACTAACGCAGCCCCGACGCCGCAGCTCGGCGGGCAGGCGGTCAGCACCGCAGCAGGCAGCACCGCAGCAGGCAGCACCGCAGCAGGCAGCACCGCAGCAGGCAGCACCGCAGCAGGCAGCACCGCAGCAGGCAGCACCGCAGCAGGCAGCACGGCTCCCGCCACAGAAGGCAAAGCCGCTGCGGGGCAGCAGGGGGCGGGCTGGATCTCAGCAGCACAAGCCCGCCGCGGAGCGCTGGGCCGGCCTCAGCCCCGGCCCGCCCCGTCACTGAAAACTCCACCCTTCGCTTCGCCTCCGCTTCCTATTGGTCGAGGCGCCCGCCCGTCAGAGGAGGGAGGAGGAGGGAGGAGCGGGGGCGCTGTGGGGGCGGGGCCGGAGGGGCTGGGGCGCCGCCGGCTCCGGCTTTGGCAGTCGTGTACGGCGCAGAGGCAGAGGCGGCGGCGGCGGCGGGGTCCGCGGGTGAGCGCGGCGAGCACGCAGACCGACAGCATGGCCGGTGAGCGCCGCCCTTTGCCCGCCGTGGGGGTCTGGCGGCGGCGGGGGCGGCCCGGGCCGGGGCCTGCCCGGACCGTGAGGGAACTGGAACCCCGCCGGCGCAGGGAGCGAGCGCCAGGGGCAGGCGGCAGGGAGCGTGCTGGCGGCAGGGAGCGTGCTGGCGGCAGGGAGCGTGGTGCTGGCGGCAGGGAGCGTGCTGGCGGCAGGGAGCGTGGTGCTGGCGGCAGGGAGCGTGCTGGCGGCAGGGAGCGTGCTGGCGGCAGGGAGCGTGCTGGCGGCAGGGAGTGTGCTGCTGGCGTTTCCGCGGCTCTGTCCTCGCCCACCGGCTGCTGCCAGGCGTTTGACCAAGTGTCCGGAGCAGCCCGGTTTGTCCTTTACCCAGGGCGCCTGTCAGGCTGTCCCCCCCCCGGGCGCTGTTCAGGGGGCTCCTGCCTTGCCCCTTCTCACCTGCCGTGTCTCGGAGCGCTCCTGCCCGTTATGGGCAATGCAGTCAAGTGTCCTCCCTCCCTGCCCGCCCCCTGCTTGCCTGCCTGCGCTCCCACTCCTAATGGCCTTCTGTATTCTTCTTGTCTGCTGCATCCCCCCCTGCCAACGGTCCCTCTCTGCCTGGCTGCTCTCAGCCACTCTGACCCCAGCCTGTAGCACTGCCTGGGGTTGCTGTGGCCAATGTGCAGAACCTGGCACTTGGATGTGTTCAATCTCCTGCCCTTGGCCTCTGCCCATCTGTCCAGCCTGCAGAGCTCTCCTGCCCTCAGCTTGGTGTCATCTGCAAATGTACTGATGATGGACTCAACCCCTCAATCTCTATCATCAATAAAGATATTGAACAGGCTGGGGCCCAGCACTGATCCCTGGGGGACAGCAGTAGTGGCTGGCTGCCAGCTGGCTGTGGCACCAAGCATCATCTTCTCCTGCTTCTCACTGTAAATTTGTGTCAATTCATCACAGCATTGTGAACCAAGACATTCTTCACTTTGTTTCCCATGTGTTTGCCAGGTCACTAGGACTAGGTCCAAGAAAACAAACAGTGATTCAGACTTGTTTCTGGTGTGTCCTGTTTCAAGTCTGCTCTGTGTGCCAAAGTAATCCATTTTAGGAACCGTGATGGCACACATGTGAGTTGGTGTGAGATGCACGGGTTGTTTTAGCTTGCCATGTGGGAAATGAAGGTGTGTGTGCAGGGGAGTGAATAGAATTAGAATAGAACAGAATAGAATTAACCAGGTTGGAAAAGACCTTTGAGGTCAGCAAGTCCAACCTATCACCCAGCACCATCTGATCAACTCAACCATGGCACCAAAGTGCCCCATCCAGTCTCTTCCTAAACACCTCCAGGAATGGTGACTCCACCACCTCCCCAGGCAGCACATCCCAATGGCCAATCTCTCTTGCTGGGAAGAACTTCTTCCTCCAGCCTAACCCTCCCCTGGCACAGCTTCAGACTGTGTCCTCTTGTTCTGGTGCTGGCTGCCTGGGAGAAGAGACCAACCCCCACCTGGCTCCAACCTCCCTTCAGGGAACTGTAGAGAGCAAGAAGGTCTCCCCTGAGCCTCCTCTTCTCCAGGCTAAGCAACCCCAGCTCCCTCAGCCTCTCTTCACAGGGCTGTGCTCCAGACCCCTCCCCAGCTTTGTTGCCCTTCTCTGGACACCTTCCAGCATATCAACATCTTTCCTAACCTGAGGGGCCCAGAACTGGACACAGGACTCAAGGTGTGGCCTCAGCAGTGCTGAGCACAGGGCACAATGACCTCCCTGCTCCTTCTGGCCACACTCTTCCTGATGCAGGCCAGGATGCCATTGGCTTTCTTTGCCACCTGGGCACACTGCTGGCTCATGTTCAGCCTACCATCAACCAGCACCCCCAGGTCCCTTTCTGCCTGGCTGCTCTCAGCCCCTCTGACCCCAGCCTGTAGCACTGCCTGGGGCTGTTGTGGCCAGTGTGTGGAACCCACACTTAGATGTGGTCTATCTCAGGCCCTTGGACTCTGCCCATCTGCCCAGCCTGTCACAGGGGCTGCAGTGAGAATGAACTCAGTGCTCATTTAAGAAAACCAATTCTCTGTCTTTGGTTGTGGCTTGTAGAATGGTTTTGCAGTGTAGTGCAGGTGACAGCCATGTGCACTTCTAGCACAGCTCTCTGTGCTGGCCAGGAGGCCTTTGGCAGTGCTGGCAGGGGGGGTGGCATGGCAGGGCAGCGTAACAAGCAGTGGACAGCCTGGCATGAGATGGTGCTGCTGAGAGCTCTATAGTTGCTTCCCAGAGTCACACTTCTGTGCCAAAACAACCTGCTAAAATAAATCCCAGTTGTGGATTGCACATTTCTCTGCTGTCCTACCTGTTTGAGTGCACAGGCATGTCAGGGAGAAAGCAACCTTGGTCTCTGATGACATCTCTTCCGAACAGCTGGCACTGCTTAAAGAAAGGTTTTGCTCTGTTGGCATATAGATGACCCTTCTACATTTCCCTGTGCTACTCTTGCCTCTTTCTCCTTTGCAACAACTTGGATATTTGCAGGAAGGGATAAAACCAGAACTAGTACTATTGTCAGAGAGTGGATGTGAGACCTGCAGAGGCAGTGGCTGCTTCTGTGCTGCTGCTGTGCTGTTGTTCCTTGTTGCTGCTGGGTTGAGTGCAGCAGTCTGGGGGCTTCCTGGCTCTCTCCTGTCAGGTTTTCCATTCCATGTTGCAGAGGCTCACAGAGCTGTGAAGCTTCTCTTCAAGAACAAAACTCCTCCAGTGCTGTTCTGTTCTCTTGTAGCCTCCCTCTGAAGAAATAAAAACAGGCGAGGATGAAGATGAGGAAGACAACGATGCTTTGCTAAAGGAGAACAATGAAAGTAAGCTTTGTGTCTTCCCAGC
This sequence comes from Melanerpes formicivorus, assembly GCF_026170545.1. Classification (NCBI taxonomy): domain Eukaryota; kingdom Metazoa; phylum Chordata; class Aves; order Piciformes; family Picidae; genus Melanerpes; species Melanerpes formicivorus. Next base: position 2,613,298 of record NW_027142441.1, read on the forward strand.
TGCTCAGCCTCCCTCTGGGGCTGTGCTGCAGAGCACAGCTCCTGCCCAGGCTGCTGCAGCGCTGCTGCCGTGCATGCACGTGTGTGGCACAAAGTGCAGCCTGGGCAGGACACAGAGCAGCAGGAGCAGCCTCAGGCCCAGGCCTGCAGTGCTGGAAGCCTGCAGTGTGCTGAGGTTGGCTTGGCAGCTGCACTGGGAGCCTCTGCCCCTCGCTGTGCTGCTCTGTGGATGCTTACAGCTGAGGTGCCAGCCCTGCCCAGCTGTGCCTTGCCCTGCTCTGCCTTCTGCCCTTTAGCTGCCATGGGCACGTGCCTCTAGCCCCTGCTGGGGTGGGTGGCCACAGGACACTGAGGAACTGTGTTCCAGCTCTGAGGCCTTTGCTTCCTCTGCATCTGAATCAGCTTCAAGGCAAAGGCTTCCATGAGCAGAGCAGCCTGACAGGGTCAGCTCTGCCCCCACTGCTCCAGCAGCCACTTGTGTCCCTCTCCTTCAGCTCTGATGTGCTGTGCTCCTGCCACCTGCAGTGCTCAGCCAGGCCTTCAGCTCACAGCAGCTGCTGTGTTAGCTCTTGGATCCAGCACGGACAGTTCTGGAGCCTCTGTGCCAGGAAGGATCTGGAGGGGCTGGAAGGTGTCCAGAGAAGGGCCACGAGGAGGAGCAGAGGGCTGGAGCTGCTCTGCTCTGGAGACAGCCTGAGAGAGTTGGGGTTGTGCAGGCTGGAGAGGAGAAGGCTCCAGGGAGACCTTCTTGTGGCCTTCCAGGATCTGCAGGGGGCTCCAAGAAAGCTGGGGAGGGACTTTTGAGGGTGTCAGGGAGTGATAGGACTGAGGGGGAATGGAGCAAAAGTAGAAGTAGAACCCTTCAGGTTCTGACTGCACCTTCAAGTTCCTGCCCTAGCCACAGTCCTGCTGCCAACAGGACCAGCAGGCTCTAGGGACTCAGCACAAAGGAAGCTAAACCATTCTGCAGCTCTCTGTTGCACCCTGAGGTGTTGCCTGCCATAGGCAGCAGGGGACACTGCTCTGCTCAGCCAGGGCCTGGCTCTGTGAGGCTCTGTGAGGCTCTGTGAGGCTCTGTGAGGCTCTGTGAGGCTCTGTGAGGCTCTGTGAGGCTCTGCTCAGCCAGGGCTTGGCTCTGTGAGGCCCTGTGAGGCTCTGCTCCTGCAGCTCCTGGGCAGGGTCTCCCAAGCACTGCTGTGAGGCTCTGCTCCTACAGCTCCTGGGCAGGGGCTCCCAAGCACTGCTGTGAGGCTCTGCTCCTGCAGCTCCTGGGCAGGGGCTCCCAAGCACTGGTGTGAGGCTCTGCTCCTGCAGCTCCTGGGCAGGGGCTCCCAAGCACTGCTGTGAGGCTCTGCTCCTGCAGCTCCTGGGCAGGGGCTCCCAAGCACTGCTGTGAGGCTCTGCTCCTGCAGCTCCTGGGCAGGGGCTCCCAAGCACTGGTGTGAGGCTCTGCTCCTGCAGCTCCTGGGCAGGGGCTCCCAAGCACTGCTGTGAGGCTCTGCTCCTGCAGCTCCTGGGCAGGGGCTCCCAAGCACTGGTGTGAGGCTCTGCTCCTGCAGCTCCTGGGCAGGGGCTCCCAAGCACTGCTGTGAGGCTCTGCTCCTGCAGCTCCTGGGCAGGGGCTCCCAAGCACTGCTGTGAGGCTCTGCTCCTGCAGCTCCTGGGCAGGGGCTCCCAAGCACTGCTGTGAGGCTCTGCTCCTGCAGCTCCTGGGCAGGGGCTCCCAAGCACTGCTGTGAGGCTCTGCTCCTGCAGCTCCTGGGCAGGGGCTCCCAAGCACTGCTGTGAGGCTCTGCTCCTGCAGCTCCTGGGCAGGGGCTCCCAAGCACTGCTGTGAGGCTCTGCTCCTGGGCAGGGTCTCCCAAGCACTGCTGTGAGGCTCTGCTCCTGCAGCTCCTGGGCAGGGGCTCCCAAGCACTGCTGTGAGGCTCTGCTCCTGCAGCTCCTGGGCAGGGGCTCCCAAGCACTGCTGTGAGGCTCTGCTGGTGAATGGAAGGGTTTGAGGTGGGGCAGGGCAGGGAAGCAGCCGCTGCAGACATTCCCTGGGGGCTTCTCTCGCCCAGGCCCAGAGGTGCAGCGGGACAAGGCCATGACTGGGCAGCAGATGGAGTCGTTTGCCAGCAGGCTGGGGGAGCAGTGGAAGGCCCTGGCCCCCTACCTGGAGATGAAGGACGCTGACATACGGCATATCGAGTCGGACAGCGAGGACATGAAGATGAGAGCCAAGCAGCTGCTGGTGGCCTGGCAGGACCAGGAGGGCACTCATGCAACCCCTGAGAACCTGCTGGTGGCCCTGAGCAAAGCTGGGCTCAGTGAGCTTGCTGAGAGCCTCAGCAACGACAGCGAGGGCGGCAGCTGACAGCCTCGGGAGGGGAGCTGCTGGGGCGTGGGGGGCTGCTCACTGCCCCTCCTGGCAGGTGGTGCTGGGGAGCGGTGGTGTGTTCATTGTCCCTGTGGCTGCCAGGCAACAGGGGTTTGATAGGTATTTTATGTGCAGGAAACAATAAAACCTTTTAGTCCTACTGTTCAGCTCAGAGTTTGTGAGGAGAGGCTGAGTCAGCCTGACCCAGCCAGGGGCAGCCTCAGGTGGAGGTGCAAGGCAGTGCTCTCTGAGCTCAGCTGGCTCCTGCTGGAGCAGTCCATGGCCTCTGTGGCCTCAGTCACTGCTTGGCAGTGGGGGGGAGCTACAGGTGATCCAAACCCCCCTGTGTGTGAGGGGGACTCAGCTTGGAGGCCAACAGCAGGGCTATGCTGGGGACCCAGCTGCCAGCACTGACAGTGAGTGCAGAGTCCCCCAGGGCTCCTGGGCTCAGCCTGCTCTCCTGCAGAGGACCTGCTGCTCTCCTGCCCTTGGCAGGCCACAGCCAGGGGGCTGTGTTTGGTTTGATTAGTAATTACTGACTGGGTGTTTGGCCATGCAGGAGCTCCCTGGGCCATGGGAAACCAAGGTGAGGTTGGTGCCCAGCTGCTCTGTGGTGAGCTGTGGATGAGTGCCAGCTGTGGAGTGGAGCTGGAGCTGTTCTCCCTCAGGAAGTGAGGCGCTGGTGGTGGTGCAGCCAGTGCCAGCCTGCTTGGGGGCTGGTATAGAACCTCTCCAACTTGCTGAGTGCATCACAGAATTCTTCCCTGCAGTTACTGTGCTGGTTCCTGGCTCATGCCTGCCGCTGGCTGGGGAGGGCTGCTGCTGGCACAGCGCTGGGGGCCTGGCTGCAGAGCTGTTGGTGAGAGCCTGGTGCCTGCTCGGAGCTCTGGATTGAGCTGGGTCAGGACTTTGATTGCTTGGGGCAGCAGTGGAAGTCAGTTGGGGCTGAGCTATGGATCAGGTGTTGAAAACAAAAGATCCTCTCACTGTAGGCATGAAAAATCCATTTCAGCTGAAGGGACTCGAGCCCCCTGGGAGCTGAGGTGCAGGGCTGAGCACCAGCTCTGATCGTGGGCTGCTTCCCACCTTGCTCCTGGGAGAGCTGGGAGGAGGACAGCCACAGCCAGGGTGACTGAAAGGAGCTGTGTGCAGTGAGGTCTGTTCCTGAGCAGCTTGCTACTCGTGTCCAAGGCAAGAGGCCCTGAACTCTTGGCCTGGTTTAGCAGCACAGCCTTTGCTCCCTGTGCATGGAGCAGTGCAGAGCTGCTCTCTGCATCACCTGACAAGTGTGACCTCACCAAAGCTGAGCACTGCCCTGGCCCTCAGGAGTGCAAGGAGACACAGCTGGGGACACAGAGCCTGACTGTGAGGATCCCATGGCCCTAAGGGTTTGATGGACCTGAAGGCCACCCCTGGAACTGGGGGCAGCAGGCTTGCAGAGCCAGGGAGCCTGCTGCTTGTCCTGCTGGGGTTTCAAAGGGGTGCCCTGTGCTGGTGAGACAGCTTGAGTGCAGCTGTCAGAGACTGCACACAGCTCGATGCCAGGAGCAGCAGGAAGGGGGCAGGACTCTGGGAAGGCAAAGTAGTGACCCCTGGGGTTTGAGACAGCTGCCAAGATGTGACCACTAATGAAAGACCAAGTGTCCAGTGTCCAACTGTCAGCAGAACCTTCAGGAGAGCAAACCCTGCTCCCAGGGCTTTGACTGGCAGGCTGTGGGTCTGCAAAGCAAACCAGCTCCTCTACGACGTGGCTGAGCTCAGCTGCTGGCCTGGTGCTTGCCTGGCTGCAGCCTCCCTCCAGCAGCCAGCTGCTGCAGTCCTGCAGGGTAGGAGCAGAAGCCACTGTGAGCAAGCACAGCCCTGGTTTGCAGCCACCACACTACTGAGCTAGAGGCCAGCAGCAGGGCAGGAGCTAAGCTCTACAGCTTAAAACCCCCTTGCTTCCAGCCCTTCCTCAGTGGTGTGCCAGGAGTGGAGACAGAGAGGTCCTGCCACAGTGCCAGCAGAGATGCTGTAATGGAGACACCCTGATCACAGTCGCTGCTGGAGCCAGGAGCTGCAGCCCTGGGCAGCAGCCAGCCTGGACAGCTCTTGGCTTGCAGCCACTGGTGGTGGCCCTGGGCAGCAGCCCCGAGTTACACAGCAAGGCAGCAGCTGATCTTCTCCCTCCCTAACGAAACTGCCAGGTAAGGTAAAGGTGGAAGCTACTGAACTGTGGTGTAAAGCATGCAGGAGTAAGAGGTGTGAGAAGAGGTGTGCAATAAATACTTGAGACAGCAGAAGGAAGGGGCCAGAGGCTCATGTGAAAAAGCAAAAGGAGAATCTCTTCTGCAAGCCATGAGAGGTCTTTAATGGAGTCTTGTCACCACCACAGCAGGCAGCCCAGGCCACAGCCACAGCATGGTACAGGGGACAGGTGGGAAACCCTCAGCCCTCTTCACATGAGAAGGGTGGAAGAAATGATTTATCCACTTGCTAAAGCTCTGGGGTTAAAGAAGTGATCAGTAATCAACATTTATTTCACACCTAGGCAGAATGACCACAGCTGGAGCCTACTGCTCAGCCTGCTCCTCCACCACCTCGATCCTGCGCGGCCCATACAGTAGAACGTAGGCTATGTGCCAGTCCCCGCCCCCAGATAGCCTCAGGATGTCTTCAGGTGTGACAATGCTGACTTTGTCATCATCAAACTTTGACCTTTGAGGTCAGCAAGTCCAACCTATCACCCAGCACCATCTGATCAACTCAACCATGGCACCAAAGTGCCTCATCCGGTCTCTTCCTAAACACCTCCAGGAATGGTGACTCCACCACCTCCCTGGGCAGCACATCCCAATGGCCAATCTCTCCTTCTGAGAAGAACTTTCTCCTCACCGCCAGCATAAACTCCCCCTGGTGCAGCTTGAGACTGTGTCCTCTTGTTCTGGTGCTGGGTGCCTGGGAGAAGAGACCAACCCCACTTGCCTACAACCTCCCTGCAGGGAGTTGTAGAGAGCAAGAAGGTCTCCCCTGAGCCTCCTCTTCTCCAGGCTAAGCAACCCCAGCTCCCTCAGCCTCTCCTCACAGGGCTGTGCTCCAGACCCCTTCCCAGCTTTGTTGCCCTTCTCTGGACACCTTCAAGTCTCTCAATGTCCTTCTTAAACTGAGGGGCCCAGAACTGGACAAAGTACTCGAGGTGTGGCCTAACTTGTGCTGAGTCCAGGGGAAATACTACAACACTTCTTTGCTTGCTCTTGTGAGATGTCACCAGTCAAACCTATGGACTTACAAACTCTGCAGTTCTGTTTCCTGACTCCTCGTAGGTGCCGAGACATAAAGCCGGATGAGAGGAGCATGATCTTTGTCACAAAATGTCCTTGTGATGAATGTGTTCCTCTAATCAAAGGGGCTGGGATCAAGCAGATCTATGCAGGAGATGTTGATGCTGGAAAAAAGAAAGCAGACATATCCTATATGGAGTTTGGTGAACTCGAGGGTGTAAGCAAGCTTACAGTAAGTGTCAAAATACCTTCTGAAAACTCTGGGCAGCATTGGAGCGGGGCAGAGTGAGCAGTTCTTTGCAGCCAGCCTTACAGGAGTGTTTTCCTGTGCCATTGAGTCATGGGAGTGGAACTGAGAGGTTCCTTTGTCACAATACTGAAGACAAGTGCTGTGACATATTCCAGCTGGTAGGGGCAAGTGATTGCCTTGCAGCTTTCCCTCTAACTCATTGCCGTTGTTTGAGGTGGTCTCTTCCCACTCTGAAGTTCTCTCCAAGGCTCCCTGGCACAGTCTCACAGTATCACTAAGGTTGAAAGAGACCTCAAAGATCATTGAGTCCAGCCTGGCACCACAGACCTCATGACTAGACCATGGCACCAAGTGCCACATCCAATCCCCTCTTGAACACCTCCAGGGATGGGGACTCCACCACCTCCCTGGGCAGCACATCCCAATGGCCAACAGCTCTCTCAGGGAAGAACTTTCTCCTCACCTCCAGCCTAACCTTCCTGTAGCACAGCTTGAGACTGTGTTCTCTTGTTCTGGTGCTGGGTGCCTGGGAGAAGAGACCAACCCCCACCTGGCTACAGCCTCCCTTCAGGTAGTTGTAGAGAGCAATGAGGTCACCCCTGAGCCTCCTCTCTCCAGGCTAAGCAACCCCAGCTCCCTCAGCCTCTCCTCACAGGGCTGTGCTCAAGGCCTCTCCCCAACCTTGTTGGCCTTCTCTGGACACATTCAAGTCTCTCGATGTCCTTCCTAAACTGAGGGGCCCAGAACTGGACACAGGACTCAAGGTGTGGCCTAACCAATGCAGAGTCCAGGGGCACAATGACTTCCCTGCTCCTGCTGGCCACATTGCTCCTAATGCAGGCCAAGATGCCATTGGCTTTCTTGGCCACCTGGGCACACTGCTGGCTCATGTTTAGGTGGCTGTCAATCAGCACCCCCAGGTCCCTCTCTGTTTGGCAGCTCTCAGCCACTCTGACCCCAGCCTGTAGCTCTGCATGGGATTGTTGTGGCCAAAGTGCAGCACCCAGCACTTGGACTTGTTGAATGCCATCCCATTGGACTCCACCCATCTGTCCAGTCAGTGTGGCAGCTGATGTGGGAGATCACTATGTGCTTTTGAAGGTGGCCAAGTGCACCTGCACTCAGAGTGCTCACCATGGCAAACTGCAGCATGGTTGGTTTGAGGGGCGTCTCATTTCTTTTTCTCGAGGGAGTACGAATCCAAGCCCTAAACAGTCTGGGAGCAGGTCCCTTTAGCCACACCATAAAACTGAAAACAAAGCCTCTCCCTCCTGACCCACCTCGCCTGGAATGTGCTGCCTACAGTTCTCAGACCCTCAGGCTGAAGCAGGGAGAAGGAACTGCAAGAGCATTAACTGACTTCATTCAGTATCATCTTCAAATGGAGGATAGGAAAGGAAGGCTGGTTTGGGCATCCCTTTAATCTGTGTTCTGAAGCTTGGGAGATGACAGCACAGGGCACAATTCCAGCTCCTTTGCTGAATTTACAACAGATCATAGAACCCTTGTAGGAGATCATCTCATCTGGCAAGGCAAGAGGGGCTCTAGAGTTCCATGCTGGGAAGCACAAGATTGAAATGTTCATCATGGCTGGACAGCAGCCAGGCAGAAAGGGCCCTGGGGGTACTGGTTGATACTAGTCTGAACATGAGCCAGCAGTGTGCCCAGGGGGCCAAGGAGGCCAACGTCATCCTGGCCTGGATCAGGAAGAGTGTGGCCAGCAGGAGCAGGGAAGTCATTCTGCCGCTGGACTCAGCACTGGTTAGGCCACACCTTGAGTCCTGTGTCCAGTTCTGGGCTCCTCAGTTTAGGAAGGATGTTGAGACTCTTGAATGTGTCCAGAGAAAGGCAACAAGGCTAGAGGCGCACCCCAACAACACGAGGTGAGCTTATATAGACAGCAAACATACATACTCATATATTAAAATGTCCATATTCATATATTCCCCAACACACTCCCACCCCTCTCCATCAGGACAGACAAAACCTGCACTTTTGACCTGGCCAGTCTTGAGACCTATTGGCGCCTCCCCTTTCTCTCCCAATACCCCACACAATACAGACCATCAGCCCAACGATCCAGCCCAATGATCGAGCCCCACGGTCCCCAGTAATTCCCCTTGTGAAAGCCAAGTATTATAACCAGGTTCTCACAAAGGCTTTCTAGAGGTTGCAATACCAGGGTTTTATCCCTAGCTCTGTGTTGCTAGTGGCCATTGTTGCCTCGGGAAATCTCTAAGTACCAGCCCAAAGAGCCAGAGCCTTGCCTTGCAATTGTCCACGCTCGGGAAGGAACCACGAGCTTCGCTTGGAAGCTGGACTGTGTTTCAGTTTACCCAGACAGGACAGCAAGGACCCCTTGCTATTTTCAGCATCGTAACGCCCAGAGGACAGACATGCGTCCTGCCAGGCCGAGAGGCGAAACCCCAGAGGAGCTGAGTCCCCGGGACAGTTTCATTTGACTGGAGAAAGGAGCGAGCACCGCTGCCAAAGGATCACAGCCAAGAAACCTCCTCTCTGCAAAGCTTTCAGCTACAAATCCTGCCTCAGTAATAAGCTGCAGACACCAACAGAAAGTGAAACGGTGCTCCTGCAGCTTCCACGTGGTCGGCACCATTTTGGTGTGTCTAGATCTTAATGTGTGCCAGGAGGTATCAGGATCAGTGAGGAATTACAGTAGCTGATTTTATAAGCATCCACTCCAGGTCTGTTGCCTTAGGGGATTCCAGAGCTCCCCCCCTGCTGGGGGCCATCGCCGGCTTCAGTGCCGAGGTTGCTTTTCTTTACAGTGCTGGTTGTTGTTTCTGGGTTTTGGTACGCATTGCTTGAATTGCTCCTTGCTCCTGCTGGTGAGGGAGCTGTTCCACGACCCAACCCCTCCAGTCTGTACATAGGTTTGATTCGTGTTTTTGCGGGATTTGGGTTTTTTGTGATTAATAAAACGATTAATATTTTTTTTATTAATCGCCCCGCTTGTTGAACATTAATTTATCCTTTTATAGACCACAGCACTGGGTGATAGGTTGGACTCGATGCTCTGCTAAAATAAACTGTCCTTCCCATTTCCAGGTTTGTATCCTTACATAGAGGACCGTGTCATACCTACAAAGTACAAAGACTCAGCGAGTCCACCCCATACAGATTTTGTATTCAGGCATGTAATGAGGCTGGGGAGGGTCCCCTGTCTCAAGAATATGTTTTCATTACTCCCAAATCTGTTCCAGCTGCCTTGAAAGGTAAAAGGGCTTCCTTCTTTCATCTAGGGGAGTGGGAGGAGGGCAAGTTGGGTTTGGTATTGTGTTGTGTTTGGGGTATTTAGAGTGCTAAGCCTTCTTCCAAGTGCAGGCAGGGACAGTAAGGGAATTCTCCTTTCATGTATTTGCCCGAAGCCAAAACTCTTCACTCCAGAAATGAGGTACTTGTGGTTTCTGTGTTCTTTGACATCAGAAGGCTTGCACTTGGAATTCTTGCTTACCAGGAGAGAGTGACCAGACTGTTACAGTAATTTGAGGTGGAAGAAGTTCTATACAGAGAGAGTGATTGCCCATTGGAATGGGCTGCCTGGGGAGGTGGTGGAGTCCCCATCACTGGAGGTGTTCAGGAGGAGACTTGATGGGGTGCTTGGTGCCATGGGTTAGTTGTTTAGGTGGGTTGGATTGGTTGATGGGTTGGACACAATGATCTTGAAGGTCTCTCCCAACCTGGTTTAGTCTATGTAATTCTATGTAATTCCTCCTGGCATGCATAGAATAATTGCCAGGATAGCAGCTTTTTGACTGGTGTCCCCTTTGTGCATGTGGTGCACAGTTGCAGTCACCAAATGCTACTGGCTTCTTCTTGGATTAGGCTGAACCTAGCAATAGAGACCCGTGGGCATTGTTAGATGTTGTTCAGACAACAGTGTAGGAAGACTACAGCTGAATGTAGGCCTTTAATTTCTGAGACAAAATAGCAGACTGAATACAAGAAGGAATTTAAGAAGGACATTGAGACACTTGAAGGTGTCTAGAGAAGGGCAACAAGCTGGGGAGAGGTCTGGAGCACAGCCCTGTGAGGAGAGGCTGAGGGAGCTGGGGTTGCTTAGCCTGGAGGAGGCTCAGGGGAGACCTTCTTGCTCTCTCCAACTCCCTGAAGGGAGGTTGTAGCCAGGTGGGGGTTGGTCTCTTCTCCCAGGCACCCAGCACCAGATACAAGAGGACACAGCCTCAAGCTGTGCCAGGGGAGGTTTAGGCTGGATTTAGGAAGAAATTCTTCCCAGCAAGAGAGATTGGCCATTGGAATGTGCTGCCCAGGGAGGTGGTGGAGTCCCCATCCCTGGAGGTGTTCAAGAGGGGACTGGATGTGGCACTCAAAGCCATGGTTTAGTTAGTCCTGAGGTGTTGGGTGCTAGGTCGGGCTTGATGATCTCTGAGGTCTTTTCCAACCTTACTGATTCTATGATTCTAAGACTTTACAAGTTGTTAGAGTGTAGCAGTAAGTGATGGGGAAAGCAGAGCTGTCAATTACTTGTGTTTCCTTCCTGCAGCCCCAAGGATTGAGAGAATAAACGAGCACACGTGTGAAATCACCTGGGAGGGTCTGCAGCCCATGAAGGGTGATCCAGTTATCTACTGTCTCCAGGTCATGGTGGGCAAAGACTCGGAATTCAATGTGATGTGCTTTAGTTTGGTCCATGTTTTTTCTTCAATTAGCAATTGTGATAACCACTTCAGATTAAAAATTACTGTGTTGCAGGATGGTTTTAGCTGTGCTAACTTTTTGCTACTAAATAAGGTAAGGTTCTGTCGCCTAAAAGAGATTTAAGTAATATGAGGTTGTAGTCAGGTGGGGTGTGACCGTTTGAGGCTGTGCCTTTAAGAAAAGGACAGTACTGGGGCACTCTGGCTGAATGTTTTGTGAACAAAAGACAGGTCTAACCGAATTTCATTGGTAGATTGGTAGAATGCAACTTTGAGTTTTGAGTGCGACTGGGACTTTCCTCAGTTCACTCTTCCCTCCCCCTTTTCCAGCTCGTCTGCTTCTAGGCTCTCTGCCAGACTGACCTTGGACAGATAAGCGTGGGGCCTACTAACACTTTGCTTTAATTTACAACTGCTTTTATTAACAATTGCTCTTTTTCTCTCTTTCTAACCCTGTTTGGGACAAAAGGGGAGAGAGGATGGCCAAGGGATCAGGCTCAGCCAACATGGATTTAGGAAGGGCAGGTCCTTCCTGACCAACCTGATCTCCTTCTATGATCAGGTGACTGCCTGGTGGATGTGGGGCAGGTTGTGGATGTAGTTTACCTGGACTTCAGCAAGGCCTTTGACACCATCCCCCATAGCAAACTCCTGGCCAAGCTGTCAGCCCCTGGCTTGGACGGGAGCACACTGCGATGGGTTAGGAACTGGCTGGATGGCCGAACCCAGAGAGTGGTGGTGAATGGTGCCACAGCCAGCTGGCAGCCAGGCACCAGTGGTGTGCCCCAGGGATCAGTGCTGGGCCCCATCCTCTTTAACATCTTTATTGATGATCTGGATGAGGGCATTGAGTCCATCATCAGTAAATTTGCTGATGGCACCAAGCTGGGGACAGGAGTTGATCTGCTGGAGGGTAGAGAGGCTCTGCAGAGGGACCTGGACAGGCTGGACAGGTGGGCAGAATCCAAGGGCATGAGATTTAACACATCCAAGTGCCAGGTTCTGCACATTGGCCACAACAACCCCAGGCAGTGCTACAGGCTGGGTCAGAGTGGCTGGAGAGCAGCCAGGCAGAGAGGGACCTGGGGGTGCTGGTTGATGGTAGGATGAACATGAGCCTGCAGTGTGCCCAGGCAGCCAAGAGGGCCAATGGCATCCTGGCCTGCATCAGGAAGAGTGTGGCCAGCAGGAGCAGGGAAGTCATTCTGCTGCTGGACTCAGCACTGGTTAGGCCACACCTTGAGTCCTGTGTCCAGTTCTGGGCCCCTCAGTTTAGGAAGGAGGTTGAGTTGCTGGAACGAGTCCAGAGAAGAGCAACAAAGTTGGTGAGGGGTTTGGAACACAAGCCCTATGAGGAGAGGGTGAGGGAGCTGGGGTTGCTCAGCCTGGAGAAGAGGAGACTCAGGGGTGACCTTATTGCTCTCTACAACTACCTGAAGGGAGGCTGTAGACAGGCAGATGATGGTCTCTTCTCCCAGGCAGCCAGTACCAGAACAAGAGGACACAGTCTCAGGCTGCACCAGGGGAGGTTCAGGTTGGATGTTAGGAAGAAGTTCTATACAGAGAGAGTGATTGCCCATTGGAATGTGCTGCCCAGGGAGGTGGTGGAGTCGCCGTCATTGGAGGTGTTCAGGAGGAGACTTGATGGGGTACTTGGTGCCATGGGTTAGCTGTTTGGGTGGGTTGGATTGGTTGATGGGTTGGACATGATGATCTTGAAGGTCTCTTCCAACCTGGTTTGGTTTATCCTAATAAAGGTTTATTCTTTAATTTACAACTGCTTTTGTTAACAATTGCTCTTTTTCTCTCTTTCTAACCCTGTTTGGGACAAAAGGGGAGAGAAGGGGGTGCAGGGGGGGAGCCCTCCTCAGCAGAGGAAGGAATTTCATTCCTGTGTTACCATATTCCTTTTTACTTTGCTGTATATTTCTGTGTATATATTGTAAATACTGTAAATTGTGTATATATCCTGCACTCCCTAAAAATTGCTTGTAGATATAGCATTTCCCTTTTCGCTTCTCTGGCTGGCTAGCTGTGGGTTTTGTTTTTTTCTCTCTTTGTGGGGGGAGAAGGCTGGGCCTTTCTCTCTAACCCTCGACATGGGTCCCCTCACCTTCCCCGCTGCTCTTGGAAAACAGGTACGGGGCACTGGAGATCGAGGGTGAGGTGGTCCTGATGCCGGAGGACACACCATCTGGGGTTCTCCCTGAGGTTAAACAGCCTAAGGTTAAACAACCTAAGGCAAAGCAGCCTAAGGTTAAACAGCCTTCCCCTGGCATCAGGACCTGCTCCCTCAAGAAAAAGAGGAGGGTAATTGTTATTGGTGATTCCCTTCTGAGGGGAACGGAGGGCCCCATATGTTGGCCAGACCCATCTCATAGGGAACTCTGTTGTCTGCCAGGAGCCCAAGTTGGAGATGTTACCAGAAGGCTGCCTAGCCTGGTGCAGCCCTCTGACTACTATCCTTTACTAGTTATGCAGTTAGGGAATGATGATGTTGTAACCAGAACTCCCAGAGCTATCAAAAATGACTTCAGGGCCCTGGGAGACCTGGTTGAGGGGTCAGGTGCTATGGGCGATGGAGATTGGAATCAATACAGCTGACCAATATGATTGAGTATTGTTCCTTTATTGTTCCAGTGTTGCAGGCCGATGGTGCAGGCCTGCGGTGTGAGTATAGCACAGTAAAGTAAAGCATAGAAGGAGAAGAGACAGGAAAGGCAGAAGTGTGTAGCGAGGGAACTGCTACAGCTTATATAAACTGGGAGTGCCCTGTTGGCACAGCTCCATTGGTTCCCTCTGAGTGACCACACATTGCACCATTACAGATTATTGGTCCAACTACTAATGACACAACGAGGTTGTTGATGCAGGTGCATGTCCTGTTGTCCCAAGATAACTGTCCATGTTTATAGCTACCAGTGTCTTGTTTTAGTTCCATGCTGCAGGCACAGCACTGTTTTGCTCCACTGCTGAGCATGGCCTAGCACCATGTCAGGCTCTAGGCCTGCACTGCCAGATTGCTCACACTGTTTGTCGCTGGCATTGCCACAGGATGGAGGCAGATGGGGCCCTGGATGATGGCAGTGCATGTGCTGGAGAGGATGAGGAGGAGTGCAGGAATCATCACCTGTAGCCCACCCTGTCCCTCCCCTCCCAGTGCTGCCTCTGGCCAGCAGGAGCTCAGAGAGACCATCCAGAGACCCCTGGATGCTTGATGCCCTGGGGAGCATGGTCATGGAGCTGGAGAACTGCTGCCCCACTTGCCTGGGCAGCTGGGAGGAGGCCAGCTTTGTGAGGCCATGCCTCCACCGATTTTGCTCCTCATCAAGCATCCTGTGGTGGGCTGAGAGGAAGCCTGAGATGCCCCAAGGCAGCCAGACAAGCTGACAGACTTTGCATGTCTCTGTGGGCAGGACATGGTGTTGAGCTTCACAGAAGACATGGAAGAGAGCGGCTCTGCTGGCGTGAAGCAGCCACCCCAGCCAGGGCTGGCACAGGCAGCAGCAGAGTCCCAGTGCCACATCGACCTGGGAGAACTTCCAGAGACCTTCCAGAGACCTTGCAGAAACTTAGACAGTTCTACTTGGCTGACTGACCTGCATAGAGGTCCTTTGAGGAGGAGCTTTAATCCATGTTCAGCTCTTGTAAAGTCAGAACTTGTTGGAGCCAAGAGGCAGAAAGACCAAAGGCAGAATTCAAATCCCTTTGTTGGCCTTGCAGGTGTAATTTTCGGGGTGCTTTCTCCTCTGTGGGTTTTGGGGCAGCTGGTGGAAATAGCCAAGATGGGAGGTGTAGGTCTGGGGCTTTTGGAAGCACTACACTTGCCTGTGCTCCTCTTCTGATCTCTTCTGTTTCAGTGTGCAGCTCAAGTCACTCCAAGAGGAATGGGGTGGAGGAGCCCAGAGTGAGCATGACTGAAATGGGCTGAACAGCCAGGCCCTGAGAGGGCTGCTCAGTGGCACCGAGGCCAGCAAACCGCAGGGTCACCCCCGGGGGTCAGCAGTGGGCCCGATCCTGTCTGCCATCTTCCTCAATCAGTGCTCTGGGTGATGGAGCAGAGTGTAAGCTCAGCAAGCTGGCTGATAACACCAAACCGGGAGGAGGAATGGTGCCTAGGCCAGAGGGGCCATGCTGCCATCCTGAGGCAGCTGGACAGATAGGCTGAGAGAGGGACCTCAAGCTATTCAGCAAGGGCAAGTGCCAAGTGTGCTCTGCAGGTGCAGAGCATTGGCACAGGGAGCCTGTGGGGTCTGCACCCTTGGAGATGTTCCACAGCCCTCTGGACGAGGTTTTGGACAATTGGCTGCGGATGGCCCTCCTTGAGCGGTGCCGTGGTGGGATGAGATGACTGCACCCTCCCGGTGACCTCCTGGCCATCCCTAAGTATCTTGTGATTCCGTGGAATGTCTGCCTAGAAGAGGATCCCACCAGCAGCACTGTCATCTTCAGGCAGCCATTGGCAGCTCCACCAAGAAGCTGTGGCCCCTGGAGAGGCATACAGGGAGCGAGCAGGTTGGCATAGCTTCATTGGCTCCCCACAACTGACCCCACATCCTACTGCCACACATTATTGGTTGAACTACTAATATCACACGAGGTTGTTGATGCAGGTGTGCCTCCTGTTATTCCCAGATAGCTCTCTGTGTTTAGAGCTCCCAGTACCTTGCTTTAGTGGCATGCTGCAAGCACAGCACTGTTTTGCTAAACTGGTAGCTACTTCTACACTTGGGCTGAGCATGGCCTACCTCTATGTCAAGCTCTAAGCTTCTATTGCCAGATTGCTCACACCACTTATTGCTATGATTGCCACAGTTCTCTGACTGGAGTAGTGGCCCATGGGGCCCAGATGGGAGTAGGGATATGGTTTGAGGAGGTAGGGGTGGCAGAACCCCCACTCCCTGTGCACCTGAGTGCCACTCAGAAGGGAGAGGGTGCTGGGGGATCAGGAAGGGAGGATTAAGGCTGAGCCTGAGAAGAGCAGGGCTGGGGGAAGCTGTTTCAGTTTGGTTTTGTTGCTGCTCTCCTTTCATTGGCAGCAAATCACAGCAGCCTTGCCCTGGTACCAGCAGTGCATCTCTCCAGGCTGCCCTAAGCTCTCCAGAGCAGCAGTTAGATTCATTCTGCAATCTAAACACAGACAAAGCCTGGGAGTGGAAACAACTTATGGCTTACATCCTCACGCACAAAAGTGACTAACAATAGCCAATAATAACTCATGCAGTGCAGCAATGCTTTTGTTGGGGCTCTTCTGCACTTTCATGTAGGGGCTGCACAACAGAAGCTGCTGTATTCTGTGGATGCTCACAGAGACGCTGTGTGAATAACAAAGGCAGTGTTTTTTCACACCAACCACCTCTTTACTGTTTGAAAGACTCCATTACAGACCCAACACCACCACACCAACCAGACCATGGCACTAAGTTCCACATCCAATCTTCCCTTAAACACCCCCAGGGATGGTGACTCCACCCCCTCCCTGGGCAGCCCATCCCAGTGTCCAGCTCCCCTTTCCATGAGGAAGTGCTTCCTAACATGCAACTGAACCCTCCCCTGGCACAGCTTCAGGCCATGCCCTCTCACCTTGCCCCAAGGTGCCCGACCCCTGCCTTACTGCAACTTCCCTTCAGGTAGTTGTGGAGTGTGATAAGGTCCCCCCTGAGTCTCTTCTTCTCCAGCCTAAACACCCCCAGCTCCCTCAGCCTCTCCTCATCAGACTTTCCCTCCAGTCCCTTTCCCAGCCTCATCACTCTCCTCTGGACCTGCTCCAGCACCTCAAGATCTTTCCTGCCTTAAGAGGCGAGAGGAGAGGAGAGGAGAGGAGAGGAGAGGAGAGGAAGAGGAGAGGGAGAGGAGAGGGAGAGGAGAGGAGAGGAGAGGAGAGGAGAGGGAGAGGAGAGGGAGAGGAGAGGGAGAGGGAGAGGGAGAGGAGAGGAGAGGAGAGGAGAGGAGAGGAGAGGAGAGGAGAGGAGAGGAGAGGAGAGGAGAGGAGAGGAGAGGAGAGGAGAGGAGAGGAGAGGAGAGGAGAGGAGAGGAGAGGAGAGGAGAGGAGAGGAGAGGAGAGGAGAGGAGAGGAGAGGAGAGGAGAGGAGAGGAGAGGAGAGGAGAGGAGAGGAGAGGAGAGGAGAGGAGAGGAGAGGAGAGGAGAGGAGAGGAGAGGAGAGGAGAGGAGAGGAGAGGAGAGGAGAGGAGAGGAGAGGAGAGGAGAGGAGAGGAGAGGAGAGGAGAGGAGAGGAGAGGAGAGACCTTCAAGATAATCGTGTCCAACCTATCATCCAACACCACCTCATCAACTAACCCATGGCACCAAGCACCCTATCAAGTCTCCTCCTGAACACCTGCAATGATGGTGACTCCACCACCTCCCTGGGCAGCACATTCCAATGGGCAATCATTCTCTCTGTGTAGAACTTCCTCCTAACATCCAACCTAAACCTCCCCTGGCACAGCTTGAGACTGTGTCCTCTTGTTCTGGTGCTGGTTGCCTGGGAGAAGAGACCAACCCCCACCTGGCTACAGCCTCCCTTCAGGGAGTTGTAGAGAGCAATAAGGTCACCCCTGAGTCTCCTTCTCTCCAGGCTAAGCAGCCCCAGCTCCCTCCTGTCTAACCCATGTCTCTCAGCACCACATCTCTGCCTCTTTGAACCACCTCCAGGGATGGGAATTCAGCCACCTACACAGGCAGCCTGTGCCAGGCATTGGGAACCCTTCCAGGAAAGAAAATTCCAGTATCTGACCTAAACCTCCCCTGGAGCAGATTAAGTCTGTTTACCCTTGATCCTTGGGAGAAGAGACCAACACCCTGAGATCTGGGACTGCTTCACCCAGTTACAATGCTGCAGCACGTTTCCAGCTGGCACTGGCAGCGCTGGGCCATGTGGCAATGGCAGCACTGGCAGCACTGGCAGCACTGGCAGCACTGGGCCGTGTGTCACTGGCAGCACTGGCAGCACTGGCAGCACTGGCAGCACTGGGCCATGTGTCACTGGCAGCACTGGGCCATGTGTCACTGGCAGCACTGGCAGCACTGGCAGCACTGGGCCATGTGTCACTGGCAGCACTGGCAGCACTGGCAGCACTGGGCCATGTGTCACTGGCAGCACTGGCAGCACTGGCAGCACTGGGCCATGTGGCACTGGCAGCACTGGCAGCACTGGGCCATGTGGCACTGGCAGCACTGGGCCATGTGGCACTGGCAGCACTGGGCCAGGTGTCACTGGCAGCACTGTCAGCACTGGGCCATGTGGCACTGGCAGCACTGGCAGCACTGGGCCATGTGGCACTGGCAGCACTGGGCCATGTGTCACTGGCAGCACTGGCAGCACTGGGCCATGTTTCCAGCTGGCACTGGGGCTCCCATTCTCTCACATCCATCCCATCTCTATTGCCCTCCCTCCATCCCAGTCCCTGTCTCCATCCTGTTCTCCACCTGTTCCACCTCCAGCCCCATCTCCATCCCCTTGCCCACCTGGTCCCCTCCTCTGCCCCTCCAGCCCAGCCTGTCCCTGTCTCCATCCCCTGCTCCCTCCCTGGGGCAGGTCTGGCTCCACAGTGTGCCCAGGCTGGGGCATGTGGCACAGATGCTGCCCATGACCCTTGCCCCCCAGAGGCGTCCTCAGGGAGCAGGAGGCTTCTGGCACAGCTCAGGGGAGCGTCCCCGCCTCAGGCTGTGCTGCAGGGCCTGGCCCTTGCCTGAGCACTGACCTCTGATTGGCTGCCAGGGCACTTGGAGCCCCTGGTTGGCTGCTGGCCACCTGTCTGTCACATACCTTCCCTGCCTCCCGGCTGGGATTGGCTGCCTGGGCCCTGGGGCTCCCTGAGCTCTGGGTTTAGGCCTTTGAGCCTCCAGCTGGGCCTGGGGAGCCTGAGGGCAGGGCTGGGGCAGGGGAGCAGGCTGGGACCCTGGGCAGCAGGCTTTGGGCCTTGAGATGGGCGCTTGGGCAGCAAAGGTGTGGCACTGGAGCGTGGGGGAAAAGCCTGGGCCTCGGGAAATGGCCTTGGGATCCAAAATGCTGTTGTGCCACCTGGAATGGGAGCTCTGGCCCCTGAGCAAAGGGGCTCTGAGGGCAGCTTGGGACCGAGAAACAGATCTCAAACCCTAAAGGTGAAACTGTGGGCCCCAGAACTGGCAGTTTGAAAATGGAAGTTAAGCTTTGGTCCCCGAAATACTGCCTTGGATGCAAGAAATGAGGCTTGGGATGCTGCAAACGAGACTGTGAACTCGGGAGGCGTGCAGCTGGCCTGGAACGGCTCCAGGGCCGAGACTCCAGCACAGTGGAAGCTGCCTCTGGGCTGGCAGGGCAAGCTGAACCCAAACCCTGACACTTCAGTCAGGGGAGAAGAGATCCTTGGCTTTCTTCCAGCAAAGAGCTGAGGAGCTGGTGGAGCTTCCTCCTCAGCTCCTGGAGAGCTCCAGCGAGGGACATCCTCTCTCTTGCCGCCCGGCTGCTCGGCCCTGGGGACAGCGCTGGTGCTGAAGCGGAGAGGCGGCAGGGAGCGGCCCCAGCCGGGCAGCCCGCAGCGGCCGAGCGGCCGGGCGCCAGCCAATCAGCGTGCGGCAAGGGCGCGACAGAGGTTACCAAGGCGACGGCCGGTGGCCCTTTGGGCGAGGAGCAGGATGCCAGGGTCTGAGAGCGGTCGTGGGAGGAGAGAGGTGTCAGGAGATGTGTGCCAGGGTTATCGGGCACAGCTGCAGGGCCTGACACTCAACAGCAAATCTGCCATCACCGAGCTGACTGTCCTGGCAAAGCAGAAGGTGGCCTTTGCCAGCAGCATTGCCTCCCTGGTAGAGGCACAAATGGCCAAGGTTTGGATGTTCCACTGCTTGCTGCTCCTAGCTGTGCTGCTGGGGAGACCAGCTGGGGCAATGGGCTGGGTGGGCTTGGGGCTAGGAGGAAGGGTCTGGGGAGATGTCCTGCTGAGGAGGGTGGGCAGAGCCAGGCAGCAGTGGGCTGAGGGGTGGCAGGAGGAGGAGACAGGGTAAAAGGGGACAAGGAGAGACAGGGAAGAAGGGAGGTGGGAGAGGGCCTGAGAGACTGGAAATGGGATGAGAGAGAGAGGGAGAGGCTCTGGAAGAGACAAGAGGATGGGTGGGATGAGTACAGCTGGGCTTGGACAAGTTGGGTGGAGGGCAGAGAGCAGGGGTTTAGGGTACATGGAGGTGGTGATGGTGAGCTGGTTAATGAGGGGACAAACATGAAGAGGAAGATTTTGACAGCCCAGAGGGCGCTGGGGATTTGGGGCTGGGTTGGCCCCCCAGCTGGGTCATTAACTTTGCCAGACTAACACAGTGTTTCTGTTGTTAATTGTAAATCATAGAATCAATAATGAATAAGGTTGGGAAAGACCTCAAAGATCATCAAGTCCAACCTGTAGATATTGTAAAATCCTGTATGTTTTGTACACATTCATTGCACTCCACTGTAGATTGCAGTTTTGCTTGTAAATACTTCCTTTTGCTTCCAACTGAGTTAGTCTGGCAAAGTTAATGTGGGGGGGAAATTTCAGCCTACCACAGTGGGGATGTAGACAGCAGTCCAGGCAGCCAGGAGGCTCTGGTTGCTGTGGAGGAAGCAGGCAGAGGGAAGCCTGTCTCAGATGGGAACCAGGAGCATAGGGTGAGATGTCAGGGGCTTCTTTCACAGCTAAGCTTAAGTTGCTGCTTCTACTCTCCACCCCATAGGGAGCTGGGGACTGGAGAGAGTGGAACAGCCCCCACATCACCCTCTTCCTGTAGCCAAGTGGTTGGGACTTGCCCCACCAAAAGCTCTGGGAGGTCCGTGTGGCTTGTGAGTGAAGCCCTGTGCCAATATCAGCCACAGTCTGATGGCCTGGCAGGCAGTGGGCAGCAGCCCCTTGCCCTTGCTATTGGCTTTTGCCCTCACATGGAGCCAGAATGCAGCATCTCAAAGATGGTGCCTAAGCCCTTGCCTTTAGCACTACCTGGAGGTTCAGGGTGAGGAAGAAGAAATTCTCCCTGACTGTAGAAACTGCATTAAGGTCCTAATCTGTCATCTGAAAGACATGGGCCAGAGAGAAAGAGGAGGCTTCCTCTGAGCCCAGCCCAGGTGCTTGGTGCCAGCAGCCCCAGCACAGGCTGTGGTTTTACAGCACCTTTTTAAACAAGAGCATTTTTTAAAGGAGAGGCTTCTTTCAACCCCCCTCCCATTTCTGCCAGTCCCCCCAGTGCAGACCTGTCCCAGTGGCTGGCTTTGCCTGGAAGAGAAGACCTCGATATTCCAGCCCTGCTGAGGTCCTTCTGCGATCCTGGAGCAGGTTACATTTGCAGCAGGCTGCACTGCTGAGGTCTGAGTCCTGCTCACAGCACAATGGCAGTGGCACTTGTCACAGAGCCTTCACTGCTGCACCATTCCCCTTCTGCTTGCATCTGAGCATCCATTGGCCAGATTCAGTTTCCCTATCAACAGGAAGTGCCAAGCCCAGACTCTTGGTGTTTGTAGTGGCAAGCCAAAAGAGGTTTCTGAGCCTGGCAATCCCTGGGTTTGCAGTGCTTCAGAGGGGCTCTGGTTGTGCTGAACTTCTCCCTCTCTTCTCATGATTCCAGGCTCCTCCATCGCAGAAGCTTCCTGTCATCTATCTTATGGACTCCATCGTCAAGCATGTGGGAGGAGCCTACCTGCAGGCTTTTGCCCCAAACCTGGTGGAAACCTTTCTCTCTGTCTTTGAGAAGGTCTCTGCACTTCAGAAGAGTTCTGTAAATGAATCTGTGCCTGGGAAATGAGCACTGTGCCCAGGGTTGGGTTTATTGGGTGGCTTTTATAGATCCTTGTCCTGGCTCTGTGCTGGGGGAGACTGCCCCTGCTGCTCTCACACAGGTGAATCATACTGAGATGAAAGATGTAAAGTCTTGGCTTGGGTCATAAGAGTCTGGCATTGTCCTGGACAGTTTGGTTACCCATGGCTCACCTGGGTGGATTTTTGTAATGTACAGATGAGGGAGTTAACAGATTCCTGGTTTAATGTCAGTGAGTAAATAGTCCTTGTGCCAAGAAGAGCCTGAGAATCAGATCCTTGTGGATTTCTGTCCCTCCTGTAGTTGGATTTGTCTCATTTGCTTCAGCTGTGGTGTGTGCAATGAGTGCTGACACTCTGAGGAGCGGCACTGAGAGCTGTTTCTGTCCTAGTGGGCTGGGATTTGAAACTAGTGCTAGAAGGGGAAAAGGCTCTTGGCAGGTGTTGCTATGCTGCAGTGCAAGTGTGTGTGTTGACTTCACTCAGCACTGAGAATGCTGCCAGGTCTTGGAGTCTTAACCAGCTCTAAACCCAGTGCAGTGATTGTGGTGTTCCTTGTGAGACCTGCACATCAAAGTCAGGGTTTGAAGGACTGGACTGGGATGGATTTCAGCTTCTGTGGCTCCCTGTTTGCTGTATGAAAGTGGCATCTGCTCTGGATGAGAGGAATGGAGCTTTGGTGTAATGATCTACCCTTAGGTACCAGTGAGGGTCTAAGTTCCCAGGATGCTTTCTGGATGGTTTCCAGAAGTCAAATGCCTGATGAAAGAGAGACTGCATTGTGATGGGGAGCATAGGAGACTCCAGCTCCTGTGTGCAGTGCAGATGGGGAGGGAGATACTGCCTTGGGTTTTCCCTCTTTACTGGTGACTGTTCTGCTGAACTGTGCATTTGAAGTTGCAGCTGAAGCTTGGCATGACTCATGTGGATAGTTTTCTAGGTTAAGTGCCTGCTGAGCTAACCAGAACTACTTAATTAATGTGTATTAATTAAATGCACAAAGTGGCAGTCACCTTTACTGGCTGGACTGGCCCTGTCGAAAGAAGCAAGCAGAATCCCAGCACTGCCATGGCCATGAGTGTTGTTATCAGTCAGTCCCAGGTCACTCTGCCTTAGTGACCATTCAGACACTTGATGAAGTCAGAACCTTTTGCTTAGCCACTTCTGCTCCTTTAGCAGTGATCAGGATGCTTCTCATGAAAATTGTACGATGCCTCCCCCTTCTCCCCACCCATGGGCTAAGGACGAATTATTTGTGCTGGAGTTCCTGCTCCTCTCCAAAGGCAGCTCCAAACTTTCTAGGCTGTTCTGTGTCTTTCTGTAACATCCCAACAGCACAGCCAAAGCCATCCACACAGTCAGTGCTCAACGGCTGAACTCAGAGACTGGCATTAGGACAGTTGCAGAGATTTTGTCCTCAGGTGGTTTGAGTTCTTGTTTAACTGAACTCTCAAGTTGTGAGATGAAGGAAATGTTACTTTACTGTAACTGCCTGACTTTCCTAAGGTAATCCAAACTGTTTAAAGAAATAAAATGGGCACTGACCCTGCAAGGAGGTTTGGTCTATGACTCACAGAGGGGTCCAACGGTACAGCTGAACTAAACCCGAATTGATGGCGAACAGCCCTCACCTGGCATCTGGTGGGAAAAGGCCTTCAGGGGCTGAAGAGCTGAGCACCAACACTTGCAGCAGTTTCTTTTCTCAGAGGCTCTTGTTTTGCAAGAGTTTTCCACCTTATTTTTTCAAGAGAAATTTGGCAAATGAACTGAGAATTTTGGTCAGGGAAAAGTGGACAGGAAATGCTCAGAAGATGGTCATGGACAATAAAGCCTTCCCATGGCCTTGAAACAGCAATTCCACAGCTGAGCCTCTCTGATGCCCTTGGCATGGGAGTGTGAGCTGCACTGCTGAGAGCTGCTGCGCAGCCAGGCCAGTGTGTTGAGATGCCAAGTGCTGAGAGCAACAGGACAGCCATGCAGCCTTCCTTCTGGCAGCAAAGCTGCAGGCTGTGTGTGGCAGGAGCTGAGGGAGCCCTGGGGTTGTTTTGTTGTTGCAGGTGGACACAGAGACTCGCAAGAGTTTATTCCTCTTGCGCTCAACATGGGACAGAGTTTTCCCCCTGGAGAAGCTGCATGCCCTGGATGTCAGAGTCAAGTCCTTAGATCCTGCTTGGCCAGTGACACCTCTGCCTGCAGCTGGGAGTGCTGCTGGCAGCCCTGTGAGCCCTCAGCCTGCAGCTCCCTCGGTCAGTGTGTGTGCCTGCTGTACGGACAGAGGGTCCCAGAGCAGCCATCCTTGTCTGTAGGCTGCTGGGTGAGAGTGCAGTGCCTCAGGAGTGCAGGGCCTGGGCTGTGGAGGCAGGGCAGAGGCACTCCTGAATGCAGAGCACTGGGGGGGCTTGCTTTGCCTATGTCAAACCTGTGCTCTGGAGGGTGGCCATGGAGGAAGTGCTGTTAGGCGACGTCCCCCTGTCACAGCAGCAAATTGGAGTGGGGGCAAAGGTTTCAAATGAGTTTGGTTCCATTGTGCCTGAAGAGTGCAGCTCCTAACAGCTGCAGAGAGTGAGCTCCAGTGCTGGAGGGTGGCAGCAGGGAAGGGAGCTGGAGTGAGCTGAGCATGGGGGCCGTGGGGGTGTTAGGTTGAGGCTGGGGCTGGGTGACCTTGTTCTAAGCAAAGCAGCTCCAGGGCTCCCTGGCTCCCTCAGTTTTACAGAGAACCACAGGCACCATGACAAGGAGAGAGAGATCCCAGAACATACCCAAGAACGTCCCATCCCCACCTGGGGGTACACCCAAAACCCCCCAGGGCTCTTTCCTCTGCCCCCAACCCAGCCTCAGGCCTGGGCAGGCCAGGGGAGGCAGCTCAGCCATTTCCCTAGGCAGCAGCGGGGGGCGAAAGAGGAAGCCAAGACCCCGCGTGGATATTTTACAGAGGAGCAGAGGACTGTGGGTGAAATACCTGGTTTGCTGTGACCACCCAGTGGGCTGGACCCTTTTGGGACCTCCCAGGTGTGGTCTGTGCAGTGGCATCCGGGCCAGCACCCAGCCTAAACCACCACAGTGGTGACACTTCTCTAGGGGGTCTCAGGCTCTTTGGGACAGTTCTTAGCTGTGCTGGCAGATGCCAGCCATCACTGTGCTTCTGCCTGGGAAGCAGAGCTCTGTGAGGAGTGGAGCTTTATGAGTTCATCTGGGGTGCTTGGACAGTATTTGTTAATTTAAAAGTGTTAAGGATTACACTCAAAATTGAGGCAAAACCAGGTGAATGTGCTGGGGCTTTGTTCTGAACTTCCCTCCAAAGTGATCCCTATGTATGATCTTGCTGCTGCTCAGACAGGAGAGAGAACTTCAGCACAGTCAGAAGCACAGGGTGGAAAACAAAGGAGAGCAAGTGCCAGAAAAGGACCTGTTGAGACACAGCCACCAGCTACACAGTCTCCACAAGGACTAGAGAGGAGAGCACTCAAAAGAAGACTGAGAAGTTTGTCTCCCATTTTGTCATCTCCTAAAGTTAGAAAGAGACATCAGATATGCCCTAAGCAGCCTCAGGTAGAAGAAGACACACAGGCAGCAAGAGGTGGCAGACATTCTTATCAGAGTAACATCAAAGCAGAGGTGCAGGATCAAAGGGCAGTGAACAGAGCCCAGGAAGGCAGTCTCCAAGGAACAGCAAGCCAGCATCCAGAGCGTGCAGCAAACTGGGATGGAGCAACCTCGGGCAAGAGGCGGCAGTCTGGTTGGGGAGAAAATCCAAAGTAAGTTACTGCTTTTGAAACAACTTCTGTGTCAAGTGGGTGGAAATTCTGCTGCTGCCTCCAGGCTTTGGGAGGCAAGGTTCAGGTTGCTAAAGCTGATAACTTGAACTCACTTCTACTGTGAAACGTGGAAGTGCCACACACTTAGATCCTAAGGCGATGCTGAGGTTTGGCCGTGATCAGTTCTAACAATGGAACAGCTCTGGCCTGAAGGACAGAGAAATCCCTGTCTGAAACCTGTCCTTGCTTTCAGCTCACAGCAGGGTGAAGAATACCAAGCACTTGCTGAATGCCCTCACCAAAGACACCAGGAAATATGGCCTGCTGCTGGAAGGATGTTATCACCCCGAGCACCAACGCAGCAGCACTGCTTAGGCCTCAGGTTTGAGGGACCTCCAGGTCAGCCCTTGGGGCCTGTGACAGTCTAATAAGTTTGTCTCTCTCTATGTGAGTCAACAAAGATAAAAGTGATAGCAGAGCCACTGGAAAGAAGGTGGAAAGAATCCTGTCCACCAATCCTGGATGCAAATCAGCTTGTGATTGCATCGTGATAACACGGGACTACAACAATGGACCCAAGGACCCAGCCATCACACCTTTAGGGCAAGATAATCACCACCTGTTTCCTGAGCTTTGTCTGGATGGAGACAGGGTAGACGGAGATTCCCCCCTCCTCCAGCCAGGGTCTTGCCCAAACACACAGATTTCCTGCCACTGGAATTCCTGAGGGACAATATTTGACTACATACCTAAGGACTAAAAAACTGTATAAAAGACTTGAGCAACTACTGGTTTGTAGAGAGAAACACAGGAGAGAAACACAGGAGAGAAACACAGGAGAGAAACAAAGGAGAGAAACAGAGGAGAAAAACGGGGAGAAAAATGGAGATGAAGAAAAACACAGGAGACGGGCCAGGCCGCTGAGAAGCCGGGACAATGCTGCTCCGGAGAACAGAAGCTGCCCGGAGGACCACAGCTCCAGCCCTCTACAGACCCAGGCTGCCCAGAGAATCCTCAGCACCGTTCCTGTATCAACCCAACATCTGCCCAGAGGACCACAGCTGTTCTCCAGCAAAAGCCTCACCACGGTTACTCTACAAACCCAACATCTCCTGCAGCACCTTTCCTCCACAGACTTTAACTGTCCTGGGGGGGATGAGGGGTGTGGTAATATAATTCCTTTCCTCTTCTATCTCTCGTCCCTCTCTCTCTCTCTCTCTTTTCTCTCTTTCCCTTCTTATGTCCACTTTCTCTATTTTCTCCCTCTTCCTTTCTTATGTCCACTTTCTTTATGTAATAAATAGTCTAGCTGTTGATACTTTGGCCTCGTTTGTGCCTTTAATTTCACAACACGGGAATATTTAAAAGAACTGTGTCTCCGGACCGAGACATCTAATGTCTCCGGACCGTGACATTTAAATGGCGTAGTCGGCAGGATTCCCGTGCAGTGAAAAGTATCACAGCAAAATTATTGCATTTCTGAGAACCCCGAAATGTGTGTGTGTGCCTGAGACGTACTTTTAGTACGAAGCGAGAGTGGAGTCCAGATTCGCGTTTCCACTCGCCCGCGAGGGAAGTGGCCGGAGAAGGACGAAGCGAAATTTTCAGAGAGACTGTGTGGGAGTTCTCAAAAGCTTTAAATGTGTGTGCTTTCTCGGGGAAGATTATCCGGGGTACAACTGTTGGTTTTATAGTGTGACCTCCTCGAGAATCCTCTGTACCCTGCTTTAAATTTGTGTGTGCATTCCCGGGGAAGATTATCTGGGGTACAACTGTTGACTTTATAGTGTGACCTCCCCGAGAATTCTCAGTACCCTCTTTTAGGAAACCCAGTGTTGGTGATATTTGTAAAGTGTGGCTTTCCCGAGAAGCCCAGTATTGAAGCAAAAGTTGAGAAACTTCTGCCGGTGTGTGTTCGCTCAGGGAAACAGAGTAACTCTTCCCTAAGAATCACAAGGTTGTTATCCTAGTGTAACAAAAAAAATTTGAGGTACAAAAGCTAAGAAGCTTTTGCAAGTGTGGGTTCACTCAGGGAAATAGTGTGACTTCCTTGAGAAGCCCAAGTTGTTGTTGTTTTTTCTTGTGTGTGACCTCTCCTGGGAAATCTATTGTGCATTTTTTCCTGGAGAAGATTATTTTGGAGTAAGCCTTTTAAAAGTGTACGTTTTTCCAGGGAAGATTTTGCTGGTACAAACAGTGTTTTGATCTGACTTCCCCGCGAAACTTAGTGCCCTATTAAGAAATGCTTTCTGAAACAAAAGAGATGGCCGGGAGTGAGAAGCTTTTTAACCTTTTAGAAGTTCACGGTGCCCGCCCATCTGTACAGGTACTTGACTGGGCCCGTGAAAATTGGCATAATTTCCAGAGTGTGGCTGATAGAATTGTGGCCCTGCAGAAAGATGCACGAGCAAAAGCCGGGAAAGGCAAAGGTTTTATTTGTGCGGTTTTAGGTGCCTGTTTAGCCGCCTCAGTGAAGGAGAAAGATGAATGGCATGAACAGGAGAATATAACTATTTCCTCTTTGCAGGACTTAGTTTCGTCACTACAAAGCCATGTTGCCACTTTGAAAGACGTAGTGGCAGATCTTAAAATTCAATTGGAAAAGGAGAGGAGGCAAAATTCGTATTTGGACTCAAAAGAGGGTGTGAATTACTTGGAGTCTGCCCCTATGTGCCCTCGGGCAGAACTGACAGTGGCTAAGGAAGCTGCTGCGCATATCAGACCTCTCATTAAAACTGAAGTTTTATATGAGGATGGGGAGGTTACCCCCACTATCACAACCAAAGAAACGCCTTTCTCCTACACTGAATTGGCCAAAATTCGTGCAGAATTTGCACGCTCTGCTGAGGAATCTGAGGTGGAATATGTCTGGCGAGTTTCAAAAACTGGAGGTGATCAGATTCTGTTAACAGAAGCTGAAGCCATGGGCTATTGGGGTGATAATGTTTTTCTAACTACAAAAAACAGAAGTGGACCCTGGAGTCTTACGCAAAGAGCTGCCTATTGGGCAGGGGGGTTTGATCCAAAGGAGAGGGGTGAACCCCTAATTCTGCGGGGAGGGATGAATCAGATAATGGAGAATGTGCAAAAAGCTGCATGCCTGCAGATGATATATGAAAGGGAACTAAAACATAATTTTGAATCCCCTCTTTCTATCCTGGTGGATGCAAACAGAATGACTCCTTTGATCAGGGGCCTCTCTGACTTGCTTAAAATAAGAGGTATCCAGCTTCAAAAAGAAATAGCTAATACCCCACTTTCTTCCAGGACATGGCAAGATGTGGGGAGGGAATTATTAGATTATGCTAGGCAGTATAGTGTACCTGAGGAAATGAAAAAACCTCAAACTAGAGGCTTGAGACATGTGAAAATGACTCACCCACCAAGCCCCCAGGGCCAGATGCGCCGTATTCCTAGTAGGCACCTGGCTGGGGGCAGGGAACACTTGAATACCCGGCAATATTGGTGGGGGGTGGGTCGGGAGAAAGGTATTCCAAAAGAAGTGGTTGATGGGGTAGCCACGAGACAATTACGAATCATTGTGCAATGTTGGCCCGAGCCTAAAAAGAGGGCTGAGGTCACTGCTCCCCTCTTGGTGGGACCATTTGATGAGGGGAAGGATATGTCCCCCAGGGCAACTAAGGGCTTCACTTCCCAGCGGTGAATTGGGGGGTGAAGCATGAGTCAGGAGATCACCAAAAAATTGTACTTGGTTTGGAAAAAGGCCTTTGTTTGTGTTTAGCTTGGCTTTGAGAGAACCTGAAACAATCAACGATACTTACAGGCCCATTCAAAGTAATTATCACCTGAGAGGGTGGCTCTGAATGGTAACCTGGAAATACCAGTTTTGTATGTTTCAAGGTTGTGTTTCTTATTTGTGTTTCTTATTTAAGTTCTAATGCTAAATTTAAGTTCTAATGCTGAAGACTACCTGATGTATTGTCAGAAGGACTTGTCTTGCTACAATATGGAAGACTTCTCAAGTTTTGCATCACAGAAGACATCTCTTCAAGGACTGTACTTTCCATAACCCCGCAGACATTCAGATCTGGACTGAAGCTCTCACTTCAATTCCAAACTGAAGGACTGACGGGGTGGGGGGGTATGGGTTTGTTTGTTCTCCTGGCTTCCAGGAGGAACAAGGATGCTTTCACCTTGTGTAATTACCTGGTTTAATTTTGTTATATTTTCTTAGCATTGTCAATCTTGTATAAATCCCTGTTGTATACAGTGATTCAACATGTAGTGTCCAACATGCAGTTTGTGTCTAATGATGGTGTACAACAGATTTGTGCTGTTAGCCAATCAAAACTTATGTCTATTGCAAAAATTGTTTAAAACTTCTTTCCTTCCTTTTCCACTTCTTTCCTTTCTTTCCTTTCTTTCTTCCTTTTATCTTTGATTGACGGGGTGGTGTGACAGTCTAATAAGTTTGTCTCTCTCTATGTGAGTCAACAAAGATAAAAGTGATAGCAGAGCCACTGGAAAGAAGGTGGAAAGAATCCTGTCCACCAATCCTGGATGCAAATCAGCTTGTGATTGCATCGTGATAACACGGGACTACAACAATGGACCCAAGGACCCAGCCATCACACCTTTAGGGCAAGATAATCACCACCTGTTTCCTGAGCTTTGTCTGGATGGAGACAGGGTAGACGGAGATTCCCCCCTCCTCCAGCCAGGGTCTTGCCCAAACACACAGATTTCCTGCCACTGGAATTCCTGAGGGACAATATTTGACTACATACCTAAGGACTAAAAAACTGTATAAAAGACTTGAGCAACTACTGGTTTGTAGAGAGAAACACAGGAGAGAAACACAGGAGAGAAACACAGGAGAGAAACAAAGGAGAGAAACAGAGGAGAAAAACGGGGAGAAAAATGGAGATGAAGAAAAACACAGGAGACGGGCCAGGCCGCTGAGAAGCCGGGACAATGCTGCTCCGGAGAACAGAAGCTGCCCGGAGGACCACAGCTCCAGCCCTCTACAGACCCAGGCTGCCCAGAGAATCCTCAGCACCGTTCCTGTATCAACCCAACATCTGCCCAGAGGACCACAGCTGTTCTCCAGCAAAAGCCTCACCACGGTTACTCTACAAACCCAACATCTCCTGCAGCACCTTTCCTCCACAGACTTTAACTGTCCTGGGGGGGATGAGGGGTGTGGTAATATAATTCCTTTCCTCTTCTATCTCTCGTCCCTCTCTCTCTCTCTCTCTTTTCTCTCTTTCCCTTCTTATGTCCACTTTCTCTATTTTCTCCCTCTTCCTTTCTTATGTCCACTTTCTTTATGTAATAAATAGTCTAGCTGTTGATACTTTGGCCTCGTTTGTGCCTTTAATTTCACAACACGGGAATATTTAAAAGAACTGTGTCTCCGGACCGAGACATCTAATGTCTCCGGACCGTGACAGGGCCCCATGGCCAACCTGGAGGAGGCATCAGGTTTGAGGAGCCACATGGTCAGCCACTGGGGCCACAGGGACTGTCAGGACAATTCAATACAGAGGTACCTCTGAGATTTGATGGACATTGCCAACCAGCCTCTGGATTTGACCTGCCCCTTGGCCTTCAAGGTGCACCTTTTCAAAACATGGCTCCACATGCTCCCTCAAGGCTGGGAATGTCACCATGTGGACAGGGGGGTCCCTTTGTGCAGCATCCTGAGCAGGGCTCCCATCGAGCATCTCACAGGATGCAGCTGCAGAGCACAGCTGGCCCAGGGGCACAGGATTGCCCTCGAAGAGCAGGTGCACAGCACTGGGATGTAACAGCTCCTCAGGGTCCTCAGCATGGAAGCTTCAGGAACACGTCAATGGGAAGTCCTCAGGTAAGAACTGATTGTGTTCCACAGTTTGCTTGGCAGAAATATTTTTGTGTGCACAATTAGCAGGTTTCTTCTTCTGAAAAGTAAAGATTTTCCTGCAAAGCTGCAGACAGAGCCAGTTGTGAGTTCAGACAAATCCTCCTCCCTCACCAGCTCATGGAGACTTTCAGGACATGTGTTGCTGGTCTTTAAGAATCTTTTGTTAAGAGTTGAACCTTTACAGTGGGTTGTAGCTCAGTTGGATGTTTCCCAGGAACTGATAGTGCCATCAGGATTTACAGCCTGGGAACAGACCCAGGCCCTGGGCAGCTTGTGGTGCTTCCATTCACCTGGCACAGAAGGCAATTCTCCACCAAGCTGGAAAGATGACATCAGTGGATCCACAGGACTGATGTTTCCAAGAGCTGTAGAATGAAAGTGGGGCAGCAGCACTCTGTTGTCATCTTGCAGCTGTCACTACTGCTGAGTGGCCTTGTTTAGAGAGACCTCCATGGCTTGGGGAAGCTGAGCATGTCCTGTTCATAAAAGTCTGTTGAGATGCACCAGCAGCTTTCTGAGCTCAGCTGCCCCTGTTGGGAATGCTCTCTTCAGAAGAGGGAAATTGTACCTCAGCTCAGTGACAGCAATGTGATTGCTGTCAGTAGAGAGCATCTGGGGATGCTCACTGAGCACCCAGAGCTCACTGACGGGGCCACAGCAGGGCTCGTGTCCTGCTGGCCTCTAATGGGATCAAACGTAAAGCAATTTGTAACTGCAGGAGGCAAACAACTCAAACCAAAGCTCAGCCTTCTGTGGAGCATGAACTGGTTTGCTGTCTGAAGCTTACTGTAGAGGCTTGCTGAAAACTGCTCCCAAGGTGTTTTTGGTGCAGGGGACACGATTTCAGTTCCTGGATGAGAACTGATGGCAGCTTTTGTAGAATCACCAGTTCCCAAATCCCTTTCTGAGGAGCTTTGTGCTGCTGAGCAGGAGCAGTTCCAAAGGAAAGGCTGTGTTTGGAAACATGACTGAAGGCTGGATAGGCAGAGAGAAAGGTGTTGGTCTGAGATGAACAGACAGGGTTCAATGAAATGTCAGCAAAAGGAGGATATTCTGAAGCTGTTCTGGTAGGAAGTGAAACTAGGGCAGAGGTTCTGCAGCCATTTGTGGACCTTCCAGTACCAAACTGGGATGGCTCACTCCTGGAAGACTAAATCATGTTCTGGAGACACACCTGCAGTTTCAATGGTAACCTTTCAGCAGTAAGTTTATCATCTCATGATGGCACACCAAAGACTGCAATGTTTACTTTCACAGGTTCCTGCCACGTTTGCCCAGCCAGGGCCCTGTGGCCAAGCTCAGCAGTATTGGCCACATCCTGGAAGCCTTGTTCCAAACCCTGCAGGTGTGTAACCAAAAAAAGGAACTTGGAGAATCATGGAATTGTTTCAGCTGCAGAAGACCTCCAAAACCATGGAGTCCAACCACCAGCCTAACACCCCCATGGCCATTAAAGCAGGGTTTTGTAACCCCTCAAGGGAAGGTGAAACCACCACTTGCCTGGGCACCCAGTTTCAGTGCCTGACCATCCTCCAGCGAAGACATTTTCCCAGATAGCAAAATTACACCTCCCATGCTGCAATTTAAGTCCAGCACCCCCAGGTCCTTTTCTGCTGGACAGTTTCAGCCACTCTGTCCCAAGCCTGGAGTGCTCATGGGGCTGTTGTGACCCAAGTGCAGGGCCCAGCACTTGTCCTTGTAACACTTCATCCCATTGGCCTTGGCCTATCAACCCAGGATGCCCAGGTCCCTCTTCAGAGCCTTTCTACCCTCCAACAGATCAACGCTGCCACCCAATTTGGTGTTGTCTGCAGCCACTTTGTAGTGTCCTGCTGTGCTAGGGCTGTGTGGACTAAGTGAAGCCTCCTCAGCAAGAAGGCTATAGGTGTGGTTCTGGCAGTAGCTTCATCTCTTGAGGCCTTCCAATAGTCTTCATGAGCCAGGTGGATTTGGTATGTACTTGTGCCAAAACCCAACAATAATTTCTGTCTGCTTTCCTGGAAAGTACCAGTCTGGGGCCTGGCTGGCATTTGCCAGGGGCTGTGAACATTCCCATTGCAGGAGTGGCTGGCAACAAAGAGCTTCTAGAAAGTCCTCAGTGCTTAAGTGGCCTGGTCCTGCTGAGACCTTGCAGCCTGAACTCAGAAAAATAGGACACTGCAGTGCTCCCTCTTGAGTGGGAATCTGTCCGTGGGCAGGCAGGACAGACAGCAACCTCTAGGTGAATGGTGAGGGAAGGGAAGAAACCAGCCAGAGACTGGGCATGAAGTGGAGAGAGCTGACAATGTGAGATCAAAAGGCAAGGAGCAGAAGGCAGGAGGGAAAGCTCCTTGTGGAAGATGCTGATACAAGCAAAGGCCATTTGTGGTGCTGAGCTTCTGTCTCCTTGCTGTGTTTGCACAGGAGCCCTTCCACTTTCACGTCCTGACAACCACCTGGGACAGCTCCATGTCAAAGAATTGTTTGCTAGGCTGCTGTCAGCAGGGATCCTGCACCTGCCAAACCCTGCTCCCACCTCAGCACGTAGGTAGCTCCAGCATGTTCTACCTGCTCAGTGTGTCCACAGCTGAAATGTAAAGCTTTGCTGAACTCCTGCTTGGTTCATTTAGCTGTAGAGAGCCCCTCACCCTCCTTTTCTCCAGGCTTGAATAATCCCAGGTCCCTGAGCTGCTCTTCTCTAGACCCCTCTCCAACTTCTTGCCCTTCTCTGGACATACCCCAGCCCCTCAATGTCCTCCTTGGGGTGAGGAGCCCAAAACTGACCCCAGTATTTGATGTGTGGCCTCACCAGTGCCCAGTACAGGGGGATGATCACTTCCCTGTTCCTGGTGGCTATACCACTGCTGACCCAGGCCAGGATGCTGGTGGCCTTCTTGGCCACCTGGGCACACCCTGGCTCATCTTCAGCCAGCTGTCCACCAGCACCCCCAGGTCCTTTTCTGGTGGGCAGTTTCAGCCACTCTGCCCCTAGCAGGGAGTGTTCATGGGGTTCTTGTTGCCCAAGTGCAGGACCCAGCACTTTGCCTTTGGAACCTCATTCCATTGGTCCCAGTAGATGATCCAGTCTGCCCAGCTCCCTCTGCAGAGCCTTCCTACCCTCCAGCAGATCAGCACTGCCACTGAACTCAGTGCCATCTGCAAACGTACTGAGGGTGCCTGGATCCCTTCCCCCAGATCATTGCCAAAGACATTAAAGAGAAGTGGCCCTAGTGCTGAGCCCTGGGACACCACTGCTGACTGGCCACCAGCTGGGCTTAACTCCAGTCCCCACCACTCTTTGGCCAGCAGCCAGTTCTTAACCCAGTGAAGCATCCACCCATCCAGGCCATGAGCATCCAGTTTCTCCAGGAGGATGCTGTGGGAGACAGTGTCAAAGGCTTCACTGAAGGCCAGGTAGAGGACACCCACAGCCTGTCCCTCATCCACTCAGCAGTCACCTTGTTGTAGAAGGAGACCAGGGTCATCAAGCAGGATCTGCCCTTCATGAGCCCATGCTGACTGGGCTTGATCTCCTGGTTGCCCCTCATGTGCTGCGTCCTGTGCAGAGCAGCCAGGCGCTCAGTGGTGCCTGAGCTGTGCTGCACTGGCACTCCAGTAGGACCAGGTCACACCTGACTCAAAATAACTCTCAGGAGTCTATCAGCTCTTTCTGATGAGGCACTGAAATGTTGATGAAAGAGATATCTTTATGCTATCTTAGAAGGGAATGAACCATCAGCCCAGCCAGCTGCTGAAGGGAAAGCTGCTGAGCAGCAGGAAGATGTTCCAGACCTCACTGACTTCCAAGTGGAAGAGCTTAGGCAGTGCGTATCGTGTCGTGAGTTACAGAGCGCTGAGCCTGAGGGCAGGGGGAGATCTCCACGGCTGATCCAAGGCAGCTGAGGGCTTGGGGAAGATCAGGCCTCACCTTGTAACCAAGGGGACCTACAGCTTTTGGTGTCAGCCTTGGAGAATTTGAGGGAGCAGAAAGAGGGAAAACTGACCTGGGGAAAGTCCAGGAGCTGCAGGGTGCTCCTGGCTCAGGCAGGCCGTGATGTCCACTGCAGTCAGGGCTTCTCCTTGCTCACTGCTGGGCTCCCCACCTTCATGGGAGCTGGCCAAGCTGAGCCCGAGGCAGCGTCCCTGCTGCGTGCACTGTTGGCTGATCAAGCTGCAGGCATGAAACACAGCCCTGGGGTCTCCTCAGCACTGCTTCCTGTGGGCCCTTGCTTGTGGTATGAATGTTTCAGCTGATGGTGATATGAAAATGAGGGAGAGTGTAGCTCTGTTGTGGGTTCTAACCCCCATGAGATCCATGGCTTTACTCTGCTCTCGTGGGCAGAGAAAGCAATTTGCTGAGGAGCTGCTGCTCCTTTTCTTTCCCAGGCAAAGTGCAGCTTTGGTTTGGTTCTCTCTGCAGGCGTTACAGCAGTGCCATCAATGCTCTGCACACTGGCATCCAGTGTGGCTCCTGTGGGGTGAGGCTGGCCACCTCTCAGGGCTATGCCGAGCACTTGGACTGGCACTATGGACAGAACCGGAGCCGGAAAGCTGCAGGCAGAGCAGCAGCACACAGGCAGTGGTACTGCAGCTCAGCAGTAAGTGATGCAGCCTGGCTCCTGGGGCATCACAGGCCAGGGGCTGCCTCTGTCTGGCCTGGTGCTGTAGGGCTGCAGCTGAAATTTGTATCAGCACAGAGCTGGTCTTGGGCAAACAATGATGGCTGAGATCTCTCCAGTGCCTGTCACAGTGCAGAAGACCATGGCATGCTGGACAAGAAGTAGCTGGAAGATCCTGGCTCTGTTTTCATCTCACTGAGAATGGAATTGCAGGGTTTTTATTGGAAAACAGCTTTGCTGACCTGAGCAAGCTGCTCTGTGCCAGTGCTGCACATGGGGAGCACTCACTCCAGCTTTAATGAAGCAAGATGTGTTAAATACAGTGCTTTTGGGGTGGTGGGGGTTTATTTTTTGCTTGTTTCCTCGTACTTTGCAGTCATTTCTAGCTGTCATTGTCTGAGTGTGAATTACAACTCTCTCCTCAGGAGTGGATTGAATTTGCAGCAGCAGCTGATCTGCAGGAGCCTGCAAAGAGCCAGATCTTCGAAAGAGCTCATGAAGCTCTGCTGAAGGCACGGCAAGCTGCAAAGAAGGACGAGATGCAGAGTGTCCCTGCTGGACCAGCTGAGGTAAGTTTCCACTTCCCTCTCTTAGCCCAGACACAGAGAATCCTCTGAGACTTTAAAGAAGTCTTTCACAGAGTGGCCAGAGGTAGGCAGGAGTCTTGCTCTTGGAGCTCTGCGGAGCCTCTCCACGGGTGCTGTGTTTGTGTGTGCAGTGCTTGTTTCCCACGGGCAGATAGTAGCACAAATCACCTGCAGCTGCACAAGATCTGCACCCCTGGGCATTCCACTACCTGAGCAGAACTGAGAGGGGCAAAGCATGATCATGTACTGAACATTCCCACAGAGGGAATGAGGAGAGCAAATGACTTAGAGCTGGAGCTTTGCTGCTCTAACCATGATTTGGGTTACTGGGGTTTGGTGCTTTGATACAGAATTGTCTTTCTTTGTAGCAGACAGGTTAGCACCTGTCAGATGTCAGATCTGTCTTCCAGGCAACTCAGTCTCAAGTCACCACCAGCTGGGCATTTTGCTAGGTGAATTGATGTAGCAATTAAAGCCAAATGCTGCTGGGATGACAACTGGGTTTAGCATGCTAAGCCCCCAAGCCACGGAGGCCTTTGATTTCATTTTCCAAAGCACCTTTTGTGCTTTCTTCTCCCAGTTGATTCTTTTGCACAGAAGTCCTAAAGCTGTTCAC
Source organism: Melanerpes formicivorus (assembly GCF_026170545.1). Lineage (NCBI taxonomy): Eukaryota > Metazoa > Chordata > Aves > Piciformes > Picidae > Melanerpes > Melanerpes formicivorus. The sequence goes on from NW_027142441.1 coordinate 2,650,022, forward strand.
ACTTCATCAGAAAGTTCTGCCCTTGATTTGAGACTCCAGGTTAAGAGGAAGAGTGAAGATAATCCACAAAAAGAAACTCAAATGAAAAGATGAAATCCCCTGCACTGGATTGTCTGATATGGCAGGGAAACAGCATCAGGTTGTGAAGTGTTTTGCAGGCACGAGCCTTGGCTAAAAGGTCAAAGCTGACCTTTCTCAGGTGACACCAGTCTCCACAGGCAGGTGATGATGATTTCCGGGGCTGCAAACTCTGCTCAGTGCCCAGCTAAAGATCCTGTGGTAGTCTCAATGCATTTACCCCTAGTTCTGAGACTCCTTTTAGCCTGTTACTAGACTCTTGCAGTTGGGGCGTTGAGGCAATGGTTGCAATAACCACATCCCTCCAAAAACTGTCCAGAGCTGTGAGATTTGCCAAGAGCAGTTCGAGCAGTACTGGGATGATGAAGAGGAAGAGTGGCGCCTGAGAAATGCCATTAGAGTCGATGCCAAGGTAAGCTGCCCTGCCACACAGGGGATGCTCAGCTACAGCACAGGCCCTGAAGAGCCACAGCAAAAGGGGAGGGCCCAGTGCTCTGGCTCTCCTGAAGCATCCCCATGTTACTGCTTCAGGCTCCAAGTGGCATCAATATCTCAGCCTCTGGAAGTTCTTGAGGTCCTGGTACCATCGGTACAGGGCCCTTGTGCTGCAGTGCTGGAAGACAAAGGAATGTCCCTCTAGATGGGGGTGGATGTTGGTTCTATTGTTTCTCCATACAGCTGGGCACAAAGAATTCCCAGCACTCAGCAGACTTCTGTCTGGTCATTCTTCCTAACTAAAGGCCCCCAAAATCCTTTCCCGTGGAGATGTGGCCTGTTCCTGCCACTGTTGATCTGGGCAGATGGGGTGAGCTGTGCAGCTGATGCTGCTTTATTCACAGCTGCTGTCATTTCTTGCTGTCTAGTTAAATGCCTCACAATTCTGTTTCAGATTTACCACCCATCTTGCTACAAGGACTAACATAAGGTAAGTCCTTACCCTTAGAAGCACTTTGCTTCCAGTGTTTCTGCTTGGTCTCTGCCTCTGCAGGGGGAAGGTGCTATCGTGACTGGGCTACCCTTGATTAGACAGTGTGGTAAGCTGAGAGCACAGAATAAGCTGAGAAGGATTTCTTGCTGTGATGCACCCTGGCAGGTCCTGTGTCCTCCGGGACTACAGCAAAGCCATGGTTTGAAAGCAGGTCCTGCAGTGATTGCTGGGCAAGCTGTGTGAGCTTAGGAAGTGGCAGCAGTGGAGCACCAATGGCTGTTGGGGTGTGGGACATCTGTAAGGCTTTGGGAGTTCCAGTTCCCCTGGGGACAGCAGCTTGTGGTGCTGTGTTAAGCATTTCAGCGCTGCTTGGCCAAAGCCTTTTCAAAGCCATTGTGGAAAACTGATGCTCTTAGAGCATAAATTTGTTTTCATCAGCTCTTGGTAAAGTAGAAGTTTGTGTTTTGAGGGCCTGATTATAAACATGTTGAGAATGACAGAGAGAGATAGGACAGGAACCTAAAAATGGTCATTTTAAGGCACGCTAATGTGACAGATGAAGGCACAAACCCTGTTGCTGCTGCACAACAGAATCACTTTATTGCCCAAAGCAATAGTATTTCTTACCCTGCACATGAACCCCCAGAACCGATAGAAGCCAGCCCTGTACACACAGCTGCAAACAGTCCTCTCTAACACTGGAAAGTGCTCCCTGCCTGGGGGTCTGGCTTTGGCAGAGTGATGCTTTTGGCACTCAGGTGATGTTTTTGTTTTGTTCTTCATAACCAAGTTGGCATCCTGCAGTTCTTCAGCTAGGGAAGGTTTTGTAATCCCATGCCTTCTGCATTAATCTGAGAAGGTTTTGTTGTTTGCAGCAGAGCAGCTGCCACATCTCCCTTCTCTTTGGTTTTTAAAACACCTTGGGCAGTTAAGGCACGACCCCTGCCCCATGGGACAAAGGTGCTGGTCCCTTCCATTCGTTGGAGGTGAGGTCCTTACACATGCCCATGGCATGTTGCCATTGTGGCGGCATCTGATGATTAGAATGGCTTTCTGAGGCAGTGGGGGAAAATGGAGCAGATGAATGGCTTAAAAACTCAGAACAAATGTAGCTTCATCTGACCTTTCTTGTGGGGTGGCTCCTGGGGCACTGCCCTTTCTTTGCCTCTCTAGCACGGTTGCCCAGGTGCCCTGCACGTGTGCCAGGACTGCCCCGCGGCGCCACGGGCTGTGCCCGGAGCCTGTTTGATCCCAGCTTTGCAAGACACAGCGGCAGGTCTCTGCTCTGCTTTCACTTGCAGAGGCGGAGCAGCGCAGCAGATGCCATTTCACACCGCACACCGGTGGCCTGTGTGGCCTGAAGCCACCATGAGTCCAGCAAGAGCACCTTCACTATGTGCATGAGCTCCAAGTGCCCCAGAGCTGCCCTTTGTGTGGCAGCCATCTGCCAGAGTTCATCTGCTCTTAACCTTCTTCCTGGGGAGGGGAGGCAGGCGTTGCCAATTTGCTGTGCTTGTTCCCTAGTGAGTGCAAAGTGTTTCGTCAAGGCAGAGACATTCTGGTGAAAGAGATGCTGTGAAACAGGAGCCTGTTGGAATTTATGAGGGATCACAGCCGTGAGGGCGAGAGCACCAGAAGCATCATTGCCTACTGCTGGAGGTCCAGGCAAAGCTGTGTGTGAGTGAGCAGTCAAATAGGGATGGCATCTGTTCCTTACCAAACGAGCTGGCAATATTAAAAGCTTGAAAAGCTGTCTGTTACTGACTGCCTCGATGAAGTAATTATTAATTCTCCTTACAGTTCCTGCAACATAATTAGAATCTGCTCATTAGTAAATAATGTGTCCCCCAGGGATCAGTGCTGGGCCCTGTCCTCTTCAACATATTCATCGATGATCTGGATGAAGGGGTAGAGTCAGTCATCAGCAAGTTTGCAGATGACACAAAGTTAGGGGCAGATGTTAGTCACTTAGAGGGCAGAAGGGCTCTGCAGAGGGACCTCGACCGACTGGACAGATGGGCAGAATCCAATGGGATGGCATTCAACAAGTCCAAGTGCCAGGGGCTGCACTTTGGCTACGGCAATCCCATGCAGAGCTATAGGCTGGGGTCAGAGTGGCTGGAGAGCTCCCAAACAGAGAGGGACCTGGGGGTGATGATCGACAGCTACCTGAATATGAGCCAGCAGTGTGCCCAGGTGGCCAGGAGGGCCAATGGCATCCTGGCCTGCATTAGGAATAGTGTGGCCAGCAGGAGCAGGGAGGTCATAGTGCCCCTGTACTCTGCTCTGGTTAGGCAGCACCTTGAGTACTGTGTCCAGTTCTGGGCCCCTCAGTTTAAGAAGGACATCGAAACACTTGAGCGTGTCCAGAGAAGGTCAACAAGGCTGGGGAGAGGCCTTGAACACAGCCCTGTGAGGAGAGGCTGAGGGAGCTGGGATTGTTTAGCCTGGAGAAGAGGAGGCTCAGGGGTGACCTCATTGCCCTCTACAACTACCTGAAGGGTGGTTGTAGCCAGGAAAGGGGCTGGCCTCTTCTCCCAGGCAACCAGCACCAGAACAAGGGGACACAGTCTCAAGCTGCACCAGGGGAGGTTTAGACTGGAGGTGAGGAGGAAGTTCTTCACCGAGCGAGTTGTTCGTCATTGGGATGTGCTGCCCAGGGAGGTGGTTGAGTCATCGACCCTGGAGGCGTTCAAGAGGAGATTGGATGTGGCACTTGGTGCCATGGTCTAGGCATGGGGTCTGTGTTGATAGGTTGGACTCGATGATCCCCAAGGTCCTTTCCAACCTAAGTGATACTGTGAGAGTGTGAGACTGTGATAACTCAAATGCATGCACAGCAGCTGTGAGTTCCACAAGCTGTGTAGAGCCTGTCACAGTTACAACCGAAGGCTGCCAGGCCTGACTGTCATTCTTCCATGTCACAGCAGCGCTCCCTGTTCTGCCAGAGCCATGGAAAAAGATGGGTTTAGCATTTGCTGCTGGTTAGATTTAGAGGGAGACGATCCAGGCCTGTCAGCAATTGTAACAAGCTACGGCACAGGAAACTGTAGCGAACAGCATTCAAATAACCTGCAAGCACTATCTGCAGAGACAGAGCTGCTCTGCATAAGGCCCTAAGACAGCAAACTCATCTCCAGTAAAAGGAAGAGACAGCCCCGGGAGCCTTTCCTGGTAGCTGTTGCCACCTGTGTTGTCCTTGCCTAATCAGATCACTTCAAGGGCAGGACTGAGCACCTTTGAGAAGGACTGAGCTGACAAACACCACTCCAAGCTCATGAGTTTATGCTGAGAGTCATCCCATTGTCCAGTCAGTGCAGAGGGTTGGGAAGTGGCACAGAGAAAAAAGAGACAAATGGGTAAAGTTTTATTTATTATTACTTATAATATTTTATAACAAGTAATTACTAATCATAATTGTCAGCTATCATATTCCATTGTAACCACAGACACTGATCTCACTACTGTTAATTACACCTTGTAGTTTATTAGACCCACTCATTACTCATTACAATGATAGACTCTCATAAAAGGAAAAGGCTGAGGTACTTAATAACTTCTTTGCCTCAGTTTTCACTGCAAGGGCCTCCAGCCACACTCCTGATGTTATGGAAGTCAAAGCCAGGGACGGGGAGGAAGAACTGCCCATGGGAAGTGCAGATCAGGTTGGTGATCATCTGAAGAACCTGAAAGTGTTCAAGTCCATGGGACCCGACGGGATACACCCAGGGGTGCTGAGAGAACTGGCAGAGGAGGTTGCTAAACCCCTCTCCATTATATTTCAAAAGTCCTGGCAGTCTGGTGAAGTCCCCACAGACTGGAACAGGGGAAACATCACCCCATCTGCAAAAAGGGTAAGAAGGAGGAACCAGGGAACTCCAGGCCAGGCAGTCTCACCTCTGTGCCTGGAAAGATCATGGAGCAGATCCTCCTGGAGTCACTACTCGCTCAAAAGAATAGTGAAGAGGTGATTGGGAGCAGTCAGCATGGCTTTGCCAAGGGCAAATCCTGCCTGACCAACCTGGTGGCCTTCTATGAGCAGGTGACAAAATTAATAGATGAGGGGAGAGCAACTGATGTCGTTTACCTGGACCTGAGCAAAGCCTTCGACACTGTCCCGCACCACAGCCTGGTCTCCAGGCTGGTGACACATGGGTGTGATGGGTGACCACTAGATGGATAAGGAACTGGCTTGATGGCTGCACCCAAAGAGTGGCTGTCAATGGCTCCATGTCCCAGGGGAGGCCAGGGACAAGCAGAGTCCCGCAGGGATCAGTCCTGGGACCTGTCTTGTTCAACATCTTTGTGGGTGCCATGGACAGTGGCATTGAGTGCACCCTCAGCAGGTTTGCTGCTGACACCAAGCTGTGTGGTGCAGCAGACAGCTGGAGGGAAGGGATCCATCCAGAGGGAGCTGGACAGGCTGGAGAGGTGGGCACAAGCCAACCTCATGAAGTTCAATAAGAGCAAGTGCAGGGTCCTTGCACTATGAAACTATGAAACTATGAATTACTCATGTTTATTACTCTTACTGTCCCTGTGCCTATTCCTGTTGTTCTTACCAGCATTCTGTTTTTCCCCTGCGTTTCACACACCTTCCATCTCAACCCCATCTACTTCGCTTTACACTGGATTCTTTTCTGATTATTTTTCTCTGCTTGCTCTCAAGCTTGCTGCCTCCTTTTCCTCTCTGAACCTTTCCACTGACACTGTCCAAATGCTTTTGGATTGTAGCTTTTCACCAACCGCTGCAGGCACTGACAAGGCAAATCGTTGATCCGCTACAATGAAAAGCTCATTCTGAGCTATCTTGAGAGGATTCATCATAGCTTCATAGTTTCATTCAGGGTTGGAAGGGACCACAAGGATCATCTAGTTCCAACCCCCCTGCCATGGGCAGGGACACCCCACACTAGATCAGGCTGCCCAGAGCCTCATCCAGCCTGCTCTTAAACACCCCCAGGGACAGGGCCCCAACCACCTCCCTGGACAACCCATTCCAGGGCTTCACCACTCTCATGGGGAAGAACCTCCTCCTCACATCTAGCCTGAATCTCCCCACCTCCAGCTTCATTCCATTCCCCCTAGTCCTATCACTACCTGAGATCCTGAGAAGTCCTTCCCCAGCCTCCCTGTAGCCCCCTTCAGATCCTGGAAGGCCACAATGAGGTCACCTGGGAGCCTTCTCTTCTGCAGACTGAACACAGTATCACTTAGGTTGGAAAGGACCTCGAGGATCATCGAGTCCAACTTATCAACACAGACCCCATGACTAGACCATGGCACCAAGTGCCACATCCAATCTCCCCTTGAACACCTCCAGGGTCGATGACTCAACCACCTCCCTGGGCAACCCGTTCCAATGACGAATGACTCGCTCGGTGAAGAACTTCCTCCTCACCTCCAGTCTGAACCTCCCCTGGCGCAGCTTGAGACTGTGTCCCCTTGTTCTGGTGCTGGTTGCCTGGGAGAAGAGGCCAACCCCCTCCTGGCTACAACCATCTTTCAGGTAGTTGGAGAGGGCAATGAGGTCACCCCTGAGCCTCCTCTTCTCCAGGCTAAACAATCCCAGCTCCCTCAGCCTCTCCTCACAGGGCTGTGTTCAAGGCCTCTCCCCAGCCTTGTTGACCTTCTCTGGACACCTTCAAGTGTTTCAATGTCCTTCTTAAACTGAGGGGCTCAGAACTGGACACAGTACTCAAGGTGCGGCCTAACCAGAGCAGAGTACAGGGGCACTATGACCTCCCTGCTCCTGCTGGCCACACTATTCCTAATGCAGGCCAGGATGCCATTGGCCCTCCTGGCCCCCTGGGCACACTGCTGGCTCATATTCAGGTGGCTGTCGATCAGCACCCCCAGGTCCCTCTCTGTTTGGCAGCTCTCAGCCACTCTGACCCCAGCCTGTAGCTCTGCATGGGATTGCCGTAGCCAAAGTGCAGCCCCTGGCACTTGGACTTGTTGAATGCCATCCTGTTGGCCTCTGCCCATCTGTCCAGTCGGTCGAGGTCCCTCTGCAGAGCCTTTCTGCCCTCTAACTGACTAACATCTGCCCCTAACTTTGTGTCATCTGCAAACTTGCTGATGACTGACTCTACCCCTTCATCCAGATCATCAACGAATATGTTGAAGAGGACAGGGCCCAGCACTGATCCCTGGGGGACACCACTGGTGACTGGCCTCCAGCCCCAACTCCTTCAGTCTGTCCTCACAGGAGAGCAGCTCCAGCCCTCTGCTCATCCTCCTGGCCCTTCTCTGGACACCTTCCAGCACCTCCACATCCCTCTTGTCATAGGGGCTCCAGAACTGGACACAGTACTCCAGGTGGGGTCTCCCCAGAGCTGAGCAGAGGGGGAGGATCACCTCCCTTGCCCTGCTGGCCACACTTCTCCTGCTGCAGCCCAGGATCTGATTGGCTTTGCGGGCTGCAAGTGCACACTGAGAGCTCCTGGTGAGCTTTTTGTCCACCAGCACCCCCAAGTCTCTCTCCTCAGGGCTACTTTCCAGCCAGCCACTGCCCAGCCTGGATTTGTGCCTGGGATTGCCTCCACCCAGCTGCAGGACCCTGCATCACACTGAATTGTAACTCTCACACTGAGCGTGCAGCATCCCCTGCCCCGGCTCAGCGCCGCCCCCGGAGAGCCACGCAGCGAGAACTGCCTGCAAGGCAGGGGCAGGACCTCCACAGCATGGCATACTTGAAGGGGCCTACAAGAAAGCTGGGGAGGGACATGTGACAAGGGCTGTGGTGACAGGACAAGTGGCAGTGGCTTTGAGCTGGAAGAGGGGAGATTGAGACTGGACATCAGGGAGAAATAATTTCAAGTGAGGGTAGAGAGAGACTGGAACAGGCTGCCCAGGGAGGTTGTGGAGTAAGCAGAAGGGGCTTGCAAACACCCCAAAAGTGTTGCCCATGCCTTTGATCTTTTTAAAGTGAAAATCCAGGCAAGTGTAATCTTTCTGTAAGATCCAGCCCTGGAGAACTGAGCAAGCAGGATTCCTTGCTGTGATTGATGACAAATGTTGGTCGTGCAGGGACATCCAGGATCAGCCAGTCCCAACCCCCTGCCATGGGCAGGGACACCTCACACTCCAGCAGGTTGCTCACAGCCACCTCCAGCCTGGCTGCAAACACCTCCAGGCAGGAGGCTTCCACCACCTCCCTGGGCAACCTGTGCCAGGCTCTCACCACCCTCATGGGAAACAACTTCTTCCTCACAGCCAATCTCAATCTCCCCACTTCTACTTTTGCTCCATCCCCCCAGTCCTATCACTCCCTGACACCCTCAAAAGTCCCTCCCCAGCTTTCTTGGAGCCCCCTGCAGATCCTGGAAGGCCACAATGAGGTCTCCTCAGAGCCTTCTCCTCTCCAGCCTGCACAACCCCAACTCCCTCAGGCTGTGCTCACAGCAGAGCAGCTCCAGCCCTCTGCTCCTCCTTGTGACCCTTCTCTGGACACCTTCCAGCACCTCCAGATCCTTCCTGGCACAGAGGCTCCAGAGCTGGCCCCAGAGCTGCAGCTGTGGTCTCAGCAGAGTGGAGCAGAGGGGCAGAATCCCCTCCCTGGCCCTGCTGGCCACACTTCTCTTGCTGCAGCCCAGGCTCTGCTTGGCTCTCTGGGCTGCAAGTGCTCCCTGCTGGCTCCTGCTGAGCTTCTCCTCCCCCAGCACCCCCAAGGCCTTTTCTCCAGGGCTGTTCTCCAGCCAGTCCCTGCCCAGCCTATAGCAGTGCCTGGGATTGCCCTGCCCCAGCTGCAGGACCTTGCCCTTGGTCTTGTTGAACCTCCTGAGGTTGTCCTGGGCCCAGCTCTGCAGCCTGTCCAGGCCCCTCTGGATGGATCCTTCCCTCCAGCTGCCTGCTGCACCACACAGCTTGGGGCTGAGGGAGCCTCAGTGCCACTCTCCATGGCACCAACAGAGATGTTAAACAAGCCTGGTCCCAGGACTGAGCCCTGAGGGGCTCCACTTGTCCCTGGCCTCCACTTGGCCATGGACCATTGCCAGCCACCTGGACCATTTGGAGGAGGAAGTTGTCATCTATGCATCCCAGGAACATCCTGGATTGCTGGTGCCTTGCTGTGTTGTCTCCCCAGCAGATGTCAGGGTGGTTGAAATCACCCATGAGGACCAGGGCCTGTGAACACAAAGCCACTTCTGTTTGCCTGTGGAGGGCCTCATCTGCTTGGTTCTGCTGGTCAGGTGGCCTGTAGCAGACCCCTACAGTAACATCACCTTCCCCTGGCTTCCCCTTAATCTTCACCCATGTGCTCTCCACCAGCTCATCACCCTTGCCCAGCTGGAGCTCCACTGATTCCAGCTGCTCACTGACACAGAGAGCAACACCTCCTCCCCTCCTGCCCTGCCTGTCCTTCCTGAAGAGCTGATACCCATCCATCCCTACCTTCCAGTCATGGGAATCATCCCACCCAGTGTCAGTGATAGCCTCTAGGCCATGGCATCCCAGCAGCACAGTGCCCATAATTCATGCTGTGTGTTGCCCAAGCTGCGTGCATCTGCACAGAGGCACTTCAGCCGGGCTGGCAGTGCTATCCTGTCAGGTGAACCCCCCCAGTTCCCTTGGGGTGTCCCAGTGCTTCATCCTTGGCTTGCCTCAGGGCAACAAGTGGATTATTAGTCAATGTGATTGATTTTTATTCAAATGGAATTCTATTCAATATTTGATTGCCTTCTTTGAAGGCAATGGTTTTGATCTCTGCTTTGGCAGCTGTCATTGAAAAAGTCCTGGCAGGTCTGGCTGATCATCAGCCAGCAGCATGCACACTGCTAGGGCAGACCTTCCTACAATGCTTTTCTGATCATGCACAAGCCCCTGCTGAGGCAAAGCCCCTAATTCCACCATGGGGACAAAAAGTTGTTGGTTTGGACCCTGCTGCTTCTGTTACCACTCACATTGTTCACAACCTTGTTGAGTCTGAGCCGTGCCGACTGTGCCGGTGAAGGCCCCGCTGGACAGCCACTGTTTTGTCCAAGCAGTTTGGCTGGATGCAGGTAGAGAAGCATCTCTGGATCCATGAAAGGGAAGTGTGCTGCACTAGCACAGCTACAGAATGATTCAGATGATCTGTTTCAAACCTCCTTTTGCAATGGAAAGTCAGTGCCACTCCTCCTGTCCTGCTCCTTTGCCTTCTATGGCATGGCCCATAAGAGTTCATTTGCTGTGTTTAGTTTGAAGCTTCTGTATCCATCAGGAACAGCTAAGTAGAGGAACATGGAACTAAGGATATGAAAGCAGAAAACAGATGATTTCTTAGCATTAAAATGTGACACCTTAAACAAAAGGAAGAGGGCTCATGGAACAGAGGCATCACACTGGGCATCACTTGCCCCTGATGTTCCACACTGCTGTGCTGGCTGCTCCAGCCAGTTCCCTTCCCTTCCCTTCCCTTCCCTTCCCTTCCCTTCCCTTCCCTTCCCTTCCCTTCCCTTCCCTTCCCTTCCCTTCCCTTCCCTTCCCTTCCCTTCCCTTCCCTTCCCTTCCCTTCCCTTCCCTTCCCTTCCCTTCCCTTCCCTTCCCTTCCCTTCCCTTCCCTTCCCTTCCCTTCCCTTCCCTTCCCTTCCCTTCCCTCCCACCAAGGGGAGCTTGCCCTTGCACCCAGACATGGCCATCATTTCATGGATTCAGTGAAGAGATGCCAAAGGTTTTGTGGCATTGGAGGACACAGAACCATAGAGAATGCAAACATCCATTAAGTCTGCCTGACAGGGTGTTTTCTGGTGAGAGAGGATGCTAGGAGGTACTCACAGGAGCAGCTGTGCTCCAGAGAAAGCGTGGGATTGGTGAGAGGCAGTGTGTGGGTCAAGCACTGCAGAGCAGCAGTGAGGAAACAGGTGCCCAGGTACTGCAGCCCAGCTCCCACGCTCCACCTTTGCTGCCAGGCCATACCAATTTTCTCTGGTGGAAAAAGGATCCTCTGTGGCAGAGCAACCCCACCATGGAGAGCTGCAAGCAAATGGGACTCTCAAAGAGATGGACTGGTTTGAGGTGAAAAAGGAAACGTAAAATGGAGCAGTCTGCAGCAGCACCTGGAAGCAGCAACGCTCCAAAACACCAAGGCAGAGGCTGCACAGCTTTAATGCTGCCACTCCAGTTTGCTGCCCAACACACTGCTCTGGCCACGCTTTGGACACCTGGTCTGCTCCTTCTGATGCGAGACAACCGGCCACTCCCCTCTCAGCAGCTGTTGCCAGGTTTCTGTCCCTCTGGACTCTGGTTGGCAATACAGTTCTTGCGTTTTTCCTCCTGTACCTCCCACCACAAAAATCCACTTGAACTGGGATGGCAGTAAATGCAGGAGCTGGCACAGAAGGCCCAGACTTTGGAGGTGGCTCCTCCAGATCCTGTGTGCATGGAGACTTCTCCTGGCTGGGAGCAGTAGTGTATTCCAGAGGTGGGAGGCGGATCTCCTTAGATTCTCCTCTTTCTCCTCCTCCTCCTTCCTCTTCTTCTTCTTCAGTTCTTTGATTCTTCTTCAGTTCCTCTTTTCTTCTTCTTCTCCTTCTCCTTCTTCTTGTTCCTCTTCGATTCTTCAATTCTTATTCTTCGATTCTGATTCTCCTTCTCTTCTTTGATTGTTCTTCAATTTTTCTTTGATTCTTCTTCAGTTCTTCTTCTGCAATACTTTGATTATTCTTCATTGATTCTTCTTTGCTTCAAGTCTTCTTCAATTCCTCTTTTTTCTTCTTTGATTCTTCTTCTTCTTTGATTCTTCATCTTCCATTTTTATTCTTCTTCATCATCATTTACTTCTTCTTCCTGTTCCTTAGTTCTTCTTCTTTGATTCATCGATTCTTCTCCTTTTTTGATTCTTCGTCTTTGATTATTCTGCTTCTGATATTCTTCTTCTATGATTCTTCTTTTTCTACTTTGACTCTTCTTTGATTCTGTCTTCTATCATTCTTCTTCTTAATTTACTTTTTCTTCTTCCTGTTCTTCAATTCTTCTTTGATTCTTCTTTTTTGATTCTTCTTTTTTGATTCTTATTCTTCTTCTGCTTCTAATCTTAGAATAGGATAGGATAGGATAGGATAGGATAGGATAGGATAGGATAGGATAGAATAGAATAGAATAGAATAGAATAGAATAGAATAGAATAGAATAGAATAGAATAGAATAGAATCAACCAGGTTGGAAAACACCTTTCAGATCATCCAGTCCAACCTATCACCCAACACCATCTGATCAACTCAACCATGGCCCCAAGTGCCTCATCCAGCCTCTTCCTAAACACCCTATTACAAGAGGGATGTGGAGGTGCTGGAAGGTGTCCAGAGAAGGGCCACAAGGATGAGCAGAGGGCTGGAGCACCTCTGAGGACAGACTGAAGGAGTTGGGGCTGTTCAGTCTGCAGAAGAGAAGGCTCCCAGGTGACCTCATTGTGGCCTTCCAGGATCTGAAGGGGGCTACAGGAAGGCTGGGGAGGGACTGCTCAGGATCTCACTTAGTGATAGGACTAGGGGGAATGGAATGAAGCTGGAGGTGGGGAGATTCAGGCTAGAAGTGAGGAGGAGGTTCTTCCCCATGAGAGTGGTGAGACCCTGGAATGGGTTGTCCAGGGAGGTGGTCGAGGCCCTGTCCCTGGAGGTGTTTAAGGCCAGGCTGGATGAGGCTCTGGGCAGCCTGATCTAGTGTGGGGTGTCCCTGCCCATCTTCTTCCTTTCTTCTTCGATTCTTCTCCTTTGATTCTTCTCCTCCTCTGTGAGATGTGCTGTTGACCAACTGAAGGATTTCGCCACTAGAAGGACCACCAGGATGCCTATTTTAGGAATTAATCTGATTAGAGACATGGTTTTGTATGAATATGTATTAGGAACTAGACTGTGCTTAGTGTGCGTGCTGGGGAGCACAGACTCCCCGGGCACCCAGGGCTGTTTTCTTGCCTTTTATTGCCTTGAATAGCTCTTTTCAAAACAAGAATTATTTTTAATCAAATTATAATTGGCTTTGCCATTTATAACATTCTTCATCTCCTCATTCTTCTGCTGCTGCTTCTTTTTCTTTTCCTCATTCTTCTTCAACTTTATCTTCCCTTTCTTCTTCTTCATCTTCTTCTTCTTCTTCTCCTTCTTCTTCTTGTCTTTGTGGTGGTTCAGGCTGGGTGCCGGCCCCTGATGCCACTGCACAAGCCACACCTGGGATGTCCCAAAGGGGTCCAGCCCGGTGGGTGGGCACAGGAAGCCAGGTATTTCATCCCCTAATGCCCTATAAAACATCCATGGGGGGTCCTCACTTCCTCTTTCTTCCCTTACCGCTGCCTAGGTAATGGGGTGAGCTGCCTCTCTTGGGCCTGGCTTGGGGGGAGACAAAGAGCCTTCTGGGGTTTTGGGTGTACCCCCAGGTGGGGGTGAGAGGTTCTTGGGTATGTTTTGGGATCTCTCTCTTTTGTCATGGTGCTTGTGGTTCTCTGTAGCTGCAGTCACCACACTTGCAGGGCCTCTGGCTGGTGCTGGGTGCAGTGGTGCCAGAAGAGCCTCTGGGCAAACCTCTTGCTGCGGTCACTGCAGACGTCTGAGTTTCTACGCTTAAGAGCTCAACACTTTTCAGAAAGGTTTAAAACCTCCCAAAAATCATCAAAGTTTCTTTAAAATTCCCCAAAGCCTCTGAAAATTCATTAAAATACATTCAAAACTCATAGCACTTCCTAAAACCACCTAAAGATGCATTAAAATATTTTTTAAAGAGGGTGGGAGAGATTTTAATCAGTCTTTGGGTTCACCCAACCTATCACCCAACACCATCTGATCAACTCAACCATGGCCCCAAGTGCCTCATCCAGGCTCTTCCTAAACACCCTATTACAAGAGGGATGTGGAGGTGCTGGAAGGTGTCCAGAGAAGGGCCACAAGGATGAGCAGAGGGCTGGAGCACCTCTGAGGACAGACTGAAGGAGTTGGGGTTGTTCAGTCTGCAGAAGAGAAGGCTCCCAGGTGACCTCATTGTGGCCTTCCAGTATCTGAAGGGGGCTACAGGAAGGCTGGGGAAGGACTTCTCAGGATCTCAGGTAGTGCTAGGACTAAGGGGAATGGAATGAAGCTGGAGGTGGGGAGATTCAGGCTGGATGTGAGGAGGAGGTTCTTCACCATGAGAGTGGTGAAGCCCTGGAATGTGTTGTCCAGGGAGGTGGTCGAGGCCCTGTCCCTGGGGGTGTTTAAGCCCAGGCTGGATGAGGCTCTGTCCAGCCTGATCTAGTGTGGGGTGTCCCTGCCCATGGCAGGGGGGTTGCAACTAGATGATCCTTGTGGTCCCTTCCAACCCTGAATGAAGCTATGAAACTATGAAAACAGTGCAGTCAAGGTGAAGCAGAAGCAGATTCGCCTCCCTTCAGAGCATATACCTGGCTCCCTGTGCCCACCCACTGGGCTGGACCCCTGTGGGACATCCCAGGTGTGGCTTGTGCAGTGGCATCAGGGGCCGGCACCCAGCCTGAACCACCACATTGGCCTTCTTGGCCCCCTGGGCACACCGCTACCCCCAGGTCCCTCTCTGCCTGGCTGCTCTCAGCCCCTCTGACCCCAGCCTGTAGCACTGCCTGGGGCTGTTGTGGCCAAAGTGCAGTACCCAGCACTTGGACTTGTTAAATGCAGCTCCTAATGATACAAACAAACAAACCAACCAAACCTTCTCACTTAATTTTCATCATGAAATATTCTTCAGTTTCTTAAGAGTGCTAATTATGAGAAGCTACTTAATTTGAGTATCAGTTCAGGAAGTGGCAAAGGAAATGGATTGTGAACAGAGAAATGTCAGCGGAGATGATGGCTCTGCAAGCTGTGGGCCTGCTGGTTCTCACAGGCATGGCCTGCCTGGCCCTTTGCTGTTGTCCTCCTCTTTTTGAATGGTTTTTGTTCTTTTGCTTGCTACAGAACATTCTATAATTTCAGCTCTCAGAAGGAGGCTCCAGGAAAGCTGGTGTCAGGGAGTGAGAAGAGTGGGGGGAATGGAGCAAAACTAGAAGTGGGGAGACTGAGATTGGTTGTGAGGAAGAGGTTGTTCCCCAAGAGGGTGGTGAGAGCCTGGCACAGGTTGCCCAGGGAGGTGGTGGAAGCCTCCTGCCTGGAGGTGTTTGCAGCCAGGCTGGAGGTGGCTGTGAGCAACCTGCTGTGGTGTGAGGTGTCCCTGCCCATGGCAGGGGGAGTGGAACTGGCTGATCCTGAAGGTGTTTTCCAGCCCTGACAACTCTGGGATCCTCTGATTCTGTACTTTATAGAATCATAGAATGCATTGTGTTGGAAGGGACCCTTAAAGGTCATCCAGCCCAGCACCCCTGAAGTAAGCAGGGACATCCCCATCTAGATTAGGTTGCACACAGCCCCAGCAAGCTTGACTTGAAATGTCTCAGTGGGTGAGGCTTCCACCACCTCCCTGGGCAAGTCTGTTCCAGCGTTCCACCACCCTCCTAGTGAAGAACCTCTTCCTGATGTTTAATCTAAATCCACCCTGCTGGAGTTCCATGACTTCCCTTGGCATTTCTCATTGCTCAGCTACCTGAAATCAGGAAGAATCTCATTTCTGTTCTGACCTGGAAATGTTTTCCTTTTGTTTTGGGTAAGAAATTAAATGCTCTTCTATCTCATGGCACTTCATTGTCTTCTGGAAATTGCATGTACTCTGCTCCCAAGACAGCTGAGGAGCATATGCAAATGCACAGCACCTGCTCCAGCTGGGGACACACAGAAGTTGTTTTGTCGATAGGAGTTAGCAGTGCAAGCACTTGGATAGCTAAGACGTTGCTGGGAAGAACTTTCTCCTCACCTCCAGCCTAAGCTTTCCCTGGCACAGCTTGAGACTGTGTCCTCTTGTTCTGGTGCTGCTTGCCTGGGAGAGGAGACCAACCTCCACCTGGCTACAACCTCCCTTCAGGTAGTAGTAGAGAGCAACGAGGTCACCCCTGAGCCTCCTCTTCTCCAGGCTAAGCAACCCCAGCTCCCTTAGCTTCTCCTCACAGGGCTGTGACCCAGACCTGCTGTCTCAGGTTGATGTTCTTCTTACATTGAGTGCCCCAGGTCTCTACACAGTACTCCAGGTGAGGTCTCAGCAGAGCAGAGTGGCACTCTCACCTCCTTCCATCTGCTGGGCACTCTTCTTTTGATGCAGCCCAGGATGCCATTGGCCTGAAGAGAAGAGACTGTGCCTGCATGTGCTCACCCCTGTGCTGCAAAACATTCACCTGTGAGCACAGTATTCATAGATCTAGGTGAACGTGGCTGCCAGAGCAGCAGCACCCAGGGCAGTCTGCACAGGAATGCATACAGGAAGAAGGGTTTGGGAAGTCTCTAGAGGAGACTCCACAACCTCTCTGGGCAGCCTGCTCCAGGGCTCTGCCACCCTCAATCTAAAGAAGTTCCTCCTCAGTTTGAGCTGAAACCCTCTCTGTTCAAGTTTGTCTCCACTGTTCCTTGGCTTATTGCTGTGCACCACCCACAAGAGCTTGCCCCCCTCCCCTTGCCCCCCAGCCCTCAGCTATTGATGGACATTGATCAGATCCCTCTCAGCCTTCTCTTCTCCAGACTAAACAGCCCCAGGGCTCTCAGTCTCTCTTCACAGGGGAGATGCTCAAGTCCCCTAAGCATCCTCCTGGCTCTCCCTTGGCCTCTCTCCAGCAGGTCTCTGTCTCTCTTGAACTGGGGAGCCCAGAGCTGGACACAGGATTGCAGCTGTGGTCTGAGCAGGGCAGAGCAGAGGGGGAGCAGAACCTGCCCAGCCCTGCTGGCCACACTTTCCTTGCTGCACCCCAGGACCCCATTGGCTCTCTTGGGCACCAGGGCACATTGCTGTCCCATGCAGAACTTCTCCACAAGGACTCCATGGCTGCTCTCCAGCAGGGCAGCTCCTAACCTGTCCTGGTGCCTGCTGTTATTCCTCTCCAGATGCAGGATCCTGCCCTTGTCCTTGCTGACCTCCATGAGGGTTACCTGCAGCCAGCTCTCAGCTCTTCCAGAGCCCACTGGATGACAGCACAGCCTGAGGGGTGTCAGCCACCCCCAGCCCCTAGTTCTGACTGCAGCAACTCCTAAGAATTCCAAATGATTTGTGAAACCCAGGTGGTTAACCCCTGAGCAATAAATGATTTGGCATTCTGAAGGGCTCACAAGAACCTTGGTTTGGTTTTCCCTTTCCCTGAGGACTCCAAGTTGGATCTTGCCCTGTCTGCAAGCACAGGTAGCATGAAGGCTGATGTGAGAAACTCACCTTGTGTGGCTGGCAGTTGGAGAGGTTCTCAAAGGGCTTGGTGCAAGGCACAAGGTGAAATGGTTTGGAACAGGGGAGCAAAAGAGGTTAAGAGAATATTTCATTGTCTGGAGCTCCTCACAGGAGCTATGAGCAGCATCCAGGCTCCCACAGGCAGCACATCCTTGAAGAGGTTGAAACAGGACCTGGGAGTGCTGGTGGGCAACAAGCTCTGCATGGCACAGCAATGTGCCCTGGGGGCCAAGAAGGCCAAGGGGGTCCTGGGGGGCATTCAGAGGAGTGTGGCCAGCAGAGCCAGGGAGGTTCTCCTCCCCCTCTGCTCTGCCCTGCTGAGGCCTCACCTGGAATATTGCATCCAGCTCTGGGCTCCCCAGCTCAGGAGGGACAGGGATCTGCTGGAGAGAATCCAAGGGAGGCTCCAAGGATGCTGAAGGGACTGCAGCACTGCCTGGGGAGGAGAGGCTGAGAGCCCTGGGGGTGTTGAGTCTGGAGAGGAGAAGGCTGAGAGGGATCTGATCAATGCCTATCAATAGCCGAGGGCTGGGGGTCAGGAAGGAAGGGACAGGGACAAGGACAAGGACAGCCTCTGCTCACTTGTGCCCTGGGACAGGCAATGAATGGAAGCTGCAGCACAGGAGGCTCCACCTCAACATGAGGAAGAACTTCTTGCCTGTGAGGCTCCCAGAGGCCTGGAGCAGGCTGCCCAGGGAGGTTGTGGAGTCTCCTTCTCTGGAGCCTTTCCAGCCCTGTCTGGATGTGTTCCTGGGTGACCTGTGCTGGATTCTCTGCTCCTGCTCTGGCTGGGACTGGAAGATTCCTGCACAAGGCAGAAGCCATTGAAGAGGAAGATGCGGAGAGGACAACTTCTTTCTCTCTAGAGCTAGCTGAAAGGAGGCCTCTTCTCCCCAGTAACTGATGACAGGACAAGAGGTCATGGGCTCAAGCTGTGCTAGGGAAGGTTTAGCTTGGATACTAGGAAGAAGTTCTTACAGCTAGAGTGGTCAGGCAGTGGAAGAGGCTGCCCAGGGAGGTGGTGGAGTCCCCACGCCTGGAGGGGCTCAGGAAATGTGTGGCCATGGCTCTTGGGCACATGCTCTGTTGGTGATGGTTGGACTCCATGGGCTCAGAAGTCTTTTCCAGCCTTAATGGCTATATGAAAAGGGAGGCAGAGTGGTCTCAGTTCATGCCACAGCTGCAGACAAACACCAAGATGAGGGAGTGGAGCTTGGGGAAGAAAGAAGAGAGCCCTTTGGTTTCACCTTCCCCCTGTGAAGCTGAGTGGGGCTGCCTGATCCACAGAGGCTAAGAACAAGAGCCCCAGAGCCCCTGCGATGATGGCAGAGAGGGGAAGGCAGACTGGAGCCCGTCCCAGGAGGAAAGGCCTGGCCCAGGCGCCCCCCGCGGGAGCCCCAGCCCCAGGGTCCCCAAAGGGGAGGCAAGAAGTAGCCAGAGGAGGTCTGAAGAGCCAAAAAACCAAACGTTTAGTGATCACCACAAACGGGGAGGGGGGAACCGCGGCGCAGAGGGGAGGGGACAGGGATGGGAACCGCGAAGTGGGGTAGGGGGAACCAGCCGCAAAAAGGGCTGGGGCGGGAGAGGGGAACGCGGCGCCGCGGAGGGGACGGGGACCGGGACCGGACCAAGGGAAAGCGGCGCCGCGGAGGGGACCGGGACCGGGACCGGACCAAGGGAAAGCGGCGCCGCGGAGGGGACGGGGACCGGGACCGGGACCGGACCAAGGGAAAGCGGCGCCGCAGAGGGGACGGGGACCGGGACCGGGCCGGAGGAAAGCAGAGATGCGGACGGGGAGGGGGAGCGGGACCGGGGGGCAGAGGCGCCGCGGACGGCACCGGGTGTAAAAGTGCGGAAGCGGGAACGGACACAAAGCAAGGGACGAAGAAGAGCTCCCACACCAAGGGAGAAGGTCGAAGAAGGGCTGGGAGCTTGGGCTGGGCTCCTGGCTGCTGAAGTCTTCACCGTAAGAGCTTCACTGGCTGGGGGCCGGAAGCAGGGAGGCTGCTGCCAAGCGCTGGGAGCACTTTGGGGCTCCTCTTCCTGCACTGCCTGCGCAGAGGGCCTGAAGGATGCTCTGGGGCTGCAGAGAGGAGAGGGGCATGAGGACAGCACTGGGGCACAAACAGCAAATGCAGCTCCCCTCCTGAGGCACATCCAGGCCCTGGCAGCTCCCTGTTGTCTTGCACTCCCCCCAGCTGGGGCTGCAGCCATCCCCCCCAGCACCAACCATCCCCATGCCAGGGCTTTGCCTTGCAGCTGGCACGGGGCTGGCACAGCAGCAGGCTGCAGCCATCCCCCCCAGCACCAACCATCCCCATGGCAGGGCTTTGCCTCGCAGCTGGCACGGGGCTGGCACAGCAGCAGGCTGCAGCCATCCCCCCCAGCACCAACCATCCCCATGCCAGGGCTTTGCCTCGCAGCTGGCACGGGGCTGGCACAGCAGCAGGCACTCCCTCCCTCCCCCAGGCCCCGCCCCCCGCAGCCATTCCCTATCCCTCGCCGCTGCCGGGGCCCCAGCGCCACTCACCGCCGCCTGCGCCACAGGGCTTCAAAAGCTGCCCCCTGCGCTCATTGGCCGGTGCCCGAACACAGCCTCCCATTGGCTCTTGAACGCCGACAGCCCCACCCCCTCCCGCCCGCGCAGAGCACCATGGGAGCCGTAGGCCGCCGGGGCCCGGCCGCCATCTTTGCCCTGAGCCCCAGCCCTGCCCTGGCAGCTTCTCCTCCCAGCTCCCTGCCGGCAGCTCCGGCCCTGCCCAGCCCCCGCGGCCAGCCCAGCGCCGCCTGCCCCTCAGCAGCGCTGAGAAGCCAGCACCGGGCACCCACCAGGGCCCGCACGGGGCACCCCCAGGGCTGCCCACGCATCCCCCAGGGCTCTGCGCTCTCAGCCGGGGCTGGAGGCACTCTGGGGCTGCTCCTGCTGCGCTGCTGCTCAGAGGGCCTGAAGGATGCTCTGGGGCTGCAGAGAGAGGAGAGAAGGGCAGCAGGCAGCTCTGGGGCACACCCAGGCCCTGGCAGCTCCCTGCTCTCCTGCCCTCCCCCCAGCTGGGGCTGCAGCCACCCCCAGCACCAACCATCCCCATGGCAGGGCTCTGCTCCAGCTGGCACAGGGCTGGCACAGCAGCAGGCTGCAGCCACCCCCAGCACCAACCATCCCCATGGCAGGGCTCTGCTCCAGCTGGCACAGGGCTGGCACAGCAGCAGGCTGCAGCCACCCCCAGCACCAACCATCCCCATGGCAGGGCTCTGCTCCAGCTGGCACAGGGCTGGCACAGCAGCAGGCTGCAGCCACCCCCAGCACCAACCATCCCCATGGCAGGGCTCTGCTCCAGCTGGCACGGGGCTGGCACAGCAGCAGGCTGCAGCCACCCCCAGCACCAACCAGCCCCATGGCAGGGCTGTGCCTCCAGCTGGCACGGGGCTGGCACAGCAGCAGGCTGCAGCCACCCCCAGCACCAACCATCCCCATGGCAGGGCTCTGCTCCAGCTGGCACAGGGCTGGCACAGCAGCAGGCTGCAGCCTGCCCCGGGGCAGGGCTCACTCCTGGCAGAGTGGCTCCCAGGGCAGCCTCACCTGGGGGGCAGAGGCCTTGGCAGCTCGGTGCCTGCTGTGCAGCTGGGGGATACAGATCTGCTGCCCACCCCCGGGGGGGCAAAGGGCTTTGAGGAGGGCAAAGAGGCCATTGGCACCCAGGCAGGCTCGGGGCAGAGGCCTCCCTGCAGCCCAGAGGGCACTGGCAAGGTGCAGCTGCAGCCATGGGGCTGGCCCCACAGTGGGGAGCACAGGCAGCTGCTGGCAGCTCTCTCACCTCTCAGCTGCCTTCTGCTTCAGGGCAGAGGCTCTGCAGCCCAGGGCAGCCTGGGCACAGAGGGTGCCTGTGTGGCACAGGCCAGCGTGCAGGGCCTGCAGCCAGGGCAGGGATGGTTAGTGCCAGGGGGGATCCTGACTGCCCCTGGCACGGGGCTGGGCCATTCCCTGTCCCCATGTCCAGCTCTCCTCACTCTGAGCTATTTGCAGAGCCCCAGAAGCAAGGAGGTCTCCCTGGGGGTGTCCTGCACCAGCAGGGCCAGGTGGGGCTCAGCCTCTGCACAGCCACAGGGCTCCAGAAGAGCCAGAGCCTCTTTGCTGCACCAGCCAAAAGCCACCCCCAAATCCCCAAATCCCCCAAGGGCACAGCCCTGACCCTCACTGCCAGCAGAGCAGATGCCCAACCTGCTGCCAGCCAGCACTCCTGAAGCAATCTGGAGGATGCTCCAGGGCCAAAGGGAGGAGCAGGAGCAGGAAAAGCTTCCCTTGGAATGCTCTCTGCCCTGTGCAGCCGTGCCCAGGTGAGCTCAGCCTGTGCCTGCTGGCCAAGTGCCTCCTGCCCACCCTCTGCCCTCCACAGAGCTGCAGCCATCCCCACAGGGGTCACCCAGCCATGGAGGGCAGGATCCCCCAAGCCACAGGGAAGGCCCCAGGGCAGCACTCACTTGGGCACCGAGAGGGCATCCTGCTTGTGCTGCCAGCCTGGGGGCTCCAGGCCCCTGCAGCCCAAGGGCTCAGGGCTGCTGCCTGAGGCTGGCAGCCTGCAGACCTGGTAGGTGACATTGAGGTCATGGCTCCTGGCAGCAGCTGCAGCCCTGGGGCAGAGAGAGACAGAGCCAAGGAGCAGTGAGGGGCTGAACCTCAGCCCCTGGCACCCAAGGCAGGCTCAGCACCACCAGCAGCACCTCTGAGCCCCCTCCTCAGCTGGGGCACAGCCTGGGGGGAGCTCTGGGCCAGGCAAGCTTTGAGGCTGAGGGATCCCCAGGCTGGGACTGCAGAAGCTGGGCTGGGAGGTCACCTGTGGGCTGCAGGGCACCCAACAGCAGCCCCAGAGCTGTGCTGGGCCTCAGGCACACAGCACAGGCAGCCTCCCTCGGGAGACCTTCCCCAGGAGCTTCCTTCTGCCAGGAGATTGGGGCAGAGACAGCAGCAGGTGGTGCCAGGGCAGCCCTGCCAGGGCAGCACCTCGGGGAGCAGAGGCAGCAGCAGAGCCCTGGGGGAGGCAGCTCCAGGCCTGGCAAGAGGCACTGAAGGCTCTCAGCTGCTGTGCCTGGAAACCTTCCCTGCTGACCCTTCCAGGGGAGCTTCTCCCCTGGGACTGGCTCTCTAGGAGCCAAATCCCACCTCAGAGGGCAGGCACTGCTCTGTAAGCCAAGGCCTGGGCCCTCCCCCACCTCCAGCACCCTCAGGGGGCTGCACACCACAGGAAGGTTGAAACTCTCTGAGCAGCCAGGAGGAAGTGGCACAGGGAGGGGGCACAAGGACACTCACCCCTCTGGCTGGCTGGCAGTCAAGCCCTGCAGGAGGAGGGCTGCTTCCTTTGCTTCCTGCTGCACATCTGCCTGCTGGCTGGCTGGGGCAGACCTTTCCTCTGCAGCCTGCAGCAAGCCCCCAGAGCAGCATCAGGCCAGAGCTGAGCTGAGCCTGGGCCCCCAGCTGCCCCTTCCCTGCCAGGCTCAGAGCTTTCTCCAGCACTCCACAGCCCAGCACCTGCTGAGCCAAGAGCTCCCAGAGCAGCTCAGCTCCCAGCTTGCCCAGTGCAGCCCAGCAAGGTACCTGAGCTGCCTGCTGGGTCCCACTCACCAGGCCAAGCCCTCCTCTCACCTCCTCCAAGGCCAGCTGCGAGGGAGCAGGACACCCAGCTGCCAGCTCCTGCTGCTCTCCAGCCCTCTCCCCACCAGTCAGGTCCAGGCACACCTTGGGCACAGCCTCCTCCAACCTGCAGGAGTCACAGCAGCAGCCCCTGAGCCAGGGAAGAGCCTCTGGGGAAGCCATCCCTGGGCCTGCCAAGGTTTGGGAGGGAGCCCAAGGAAGCTTTGGCCTTTGTCCCCCAGCTGTGGGGGCTGGGGGCTGCCAGGCTCCTCACTCCAGCTGGGCAGTGGAGAGGCTGTGGCACAGCAGCAGAGCAGCTCAGCTGCGTCCTGGCAGCCGCTTGGGCTGCAGCCAGCAGCCAAACTCTGCAAGCTCCTGGCCCTGGGGGACCCCAAGATGCCAGCCCAGGCTCCCTCCCTCCTGCCCAGCAGCCTCACCTGGGCAGCTGCAGCAGGCTGGAGCCGAGGGCAGGCAGCAGCACTGGCGCCTGGCTCTGTGCCCCCCGGGCAGCATCCTCCTAGGCACGGAGCTTGGCCTGCAGCTCTGCCACCTGTGAGCAAGGGGCAGCCCTGGCTCAGAGCATGCCCTGAGCGCCAGCAGCTCAGCAGGCTGGGTGCCAGGCAAAGCAGAGCTGCAGACAGAGCCCAGCCCTGCCCCCGGCAGCTCACCTCCGCTCTCAGCTGCGCACACAGCACAACGTACGGACAGACGTGGGAGTCCGGGCTGAGCAGGTTGCTCTTGAGCTGCAGGGAGGGAGGAGCGGAGCTGAGAGCAGCCCCGGGACAGCTCCTTCCCCTCTGCTGAGGCGGCAGCGGGGCAGCTCCTCAGCCTGCCCTGGGCTGGTGGGGCCCGGGCGGCTGCAGCCGACTCTGAGAGGGGCTCCAGAGGCAGCCCGGCTGCGGCAGGGAGGCGGCAGGGAGGCAGCAGCCTGCCCCAGGCTCCTTCCCGGGCAGCCCCAGCAGCTGCCGGCCGCGGGGCGAGGTGCTCCCCGAGACCTGGATCTCCTTGGCCCTGCTGGCACACCTGAGGGTGTTGAGGGTGTCCTGGCAGCAGAGCGGCGAGGGGCTGAGGGCAGCCAGCATCAGGGTGCGGCCGATGGAGCCCTTCAGCAGCCGCCTCAGCTTGCTGTCCCGCTACGGGACGTGGCTCTGCTTGCCCTGCCCGGCACAGCGAGGCTCCGCTCAGGGGCTGGCCCTCGGCTCCCAGCCCTGGCCACGCTCAGCCCACGGCAGCTCTGCCCTGGGGACGGCGCTCAGGGCCCCTCGGCGGCAGCCTTCCCTCGGCCCCAGCCAGCGCCTGGCTGACGCTGAGCAGGGCCAGCAGCGAGCGGTTGATGCTGGCTCCCTCCCGCAGCCGCTCGCCCCTGCTCTTGGCCACCGCGGCTCGCTCCGAGCCGGCCAGGTCGCCCAAGCTCATCTCGGCCACCGGCAGAGCCCCAGCGAGGCCCCCGGCGCGGTCCTGCTGCTTCACCTGTACCTGGCAGGGCACAGGCAGGGCAGGCTGCGGCTCCGCAGGGCGCTCGGGCTCGCCGCTCGCAGCCGCGGCAGCAGCCCTGGCACGCCGGCCCTGGCACAGCATCGCCGCCTGCCCCCCTCCGGGCAGCGGTGCCAAGGGCTGCCCCAAGCACCACCCCTCACCTGCAGCACGGCGTGGGAGCGGGAGGAGGAGGCGTTGGCATCGGTGGGATGCTGCGTGCGGTTCCTGCTGCCCCCGAGCAGCATCTGCAGGAGCTGCTCTGCCGAGCTGGGCTGGCGGGGAGCAGGCAGAGGGCAGGGATCGGCGCAGCCCCGGCACGGGCACCGAGCGGCCACAGGCACACAGGCTGAGGCCTCCTGCGGCTCTGCAGGGCTCCTCTGGCCTCGGGCTCAGCGCTGCTGCCAGCCAGCACCCAGCCGGCTGGCACCCCCGGGTCCCCACAGCCCCTGCCCCGGGGCCCCACAGCCCCTGCCCCGGGGCCCCACAGCCCTCCCCTCCCCCCTCCAGGTCCCCCAGTGCCCGCTGGCACCCCTGGGGCAGGCGCAGCGCTGCCCACACCTTGTGCCTGCTTCCACCCCCACCTGCTGGATGGAGAGACCCTGAACCACAGCTCCTCTCTCCGGATCCTCCCGGATGGGCAGAGGGCCCTTGGGCTCCAGCAGGTCACGGATCTGCTCGTTGTAGACCTGCAGCAGGCAGCTCCAGCTCGGGCTGAGGCTTGGGGCCCCAAAGGGCAGCAGGCAGAGCAGCTCTGGACCCCAGGGCCTGCTGCCCACCCAACAGCACCTCTGGCACCTGGAGCCAGCAGGAGCAGCTGAAGGTGCCCTAAAGGCAGAGGACAGCTCAGGAGGCTTCACCAGTCAGGCACTGAGCCATTGCTCCTCCAAAGCCCTTGCAGCCAGGAAGCCCTCATTGCCCTGTGGCCCCCAGCTCCAGAGGGGGCAGACCAGCAGCACCAGCTCAGCAGACTGGGTAGGGGCAGCCTGCTTCCAGTCTGGGGCTGTCCTGGCCACTGGGCACAGCTGGCAGCACAGGGGTAGCCCTGGCACTACAAGCCCAGACCTTGGAGATGGTGGCCTGGCAGCAGGAGGGGCACAGCTGGGCACAGCCTACCTCCAGGTAGGAGACCAGGACCTGGTAGCTCTTCTGCTCCTTCCTAGCCTCCAGCCTCCTGTACAGCTCCTCCATGGTGAGGTAGATGATGCCAGGGCTCTTCTCTGAGCCCAGCATGGGGTAGGTTTTCCCTGCTCCTGTTGCTCCGTAGGCAAACACTGGGAGGAGAAAGGGAGGAGCCCTGAGAGCAGCCTTCCTCAACAGCAGCACTGGGGGGATGCTCCCAGCTCTGCCTCAGCTGGAAATGCCCCTGGGGACACAGCCCCAAACCCAGCTCCTGCTATGGGGCACTGCTGCCTCCCACTCACATCCTGTCCAGCAGGACCCCCAGGGCCCTCTGCACCAGGCTGCTCCCCAGCCTGCACAGGGCTCCCAGCTGATGCCAGCCCACAGGCAGGACTCCACACTCATCTGGGCTTGTCTCTGCTCTCTTCTTGCTGGCCTGGGCCCTGCCTGCCCCCACAGCCCTCAGGTGACATCTCCAGGTCAGCACTGGCCCTGCCAGGTTGCTCTGGGAGGGGATTGTGACAGATGCAGGTGGGGCTCACAGAATAAGCTCTCTTCACCTCTTCTGGCATTTTGAGGCCCTGGAACTGTCTTGCTAGAGGTCTACACATGTCACCCAGGGGAAAATGTGCCTTCCTCTGCTTGTGCAGCAGAGCAGCTGCTTTGACACCATTCTGTCACTAGGCCAATCTATAGCTGGATCTCGGGTTTAAGCCCCACTGCACCTAAAAGAAGGAGTTTGCTCAGATGTGGCTGTTACATTGCGCTCCAAACCCTCCTTCCCCCATCTCCACCAGTGGAGGCCTGAATGGGGAAAGACAAAGGCAGGAAATTGCCTTCCCCTGGGACAGGTCAAGGCTGCTGGAGGGGGAAGTGTGCTTGGGGTTGGCACTATGATTAGCAGGGTGCTTGGCACCCAGTGTGCCTTGGCCTGGGACACATTGTCTCTGAACAGCTTAAGCAGGGTGAGCAGCAAGCTGTGGGGGCTCTCTTGCTCTTGCCTTCCTCTTGCTCACTCCCATGTTCTGCTTTCCTCTTGGCCTCGCTGCCTTGGCGGCAGCACTGCAGACACCAGCCCTGGGCCCTGGCTTCTCCCTGGCCCTGCCTGCCCTGGGGCCCTGCTCCCTGGCTGCCTGCCGGCAAGCTGCGGCTGTCTCGCACCCTTCCGACAGGGCTGCCGCAGGAGTTTGGCCTCGTGGCAGCCGTGCCTGAGGACACTTTGGTTCTGGCAGGGCCTTTCCCTTTGGGCTGTGCCACACGATCCGCAAATCAGGTTACAAAGCGGCAGCTCTGGAGCCTGCTGCCGGCCAGAGACCTAGGGAGCATCTCCCAGTTCCTGCTCCATCCCCGGGAGCACAACCTGCGCTCTCCTTGGCTCTCCCTGAGCTCCTGCCTGGCCTCTGGTTTGATCAGTGGGGTGAAGCTGTTTCGTGGTTTAGCCTTTGCCATTTTCTGAATGCTCTACACTGCACTCAAGCTGCCCAGGAGCATCCTGGGGGGATTTGCAAGCAAACAGAACCTGTCCACAATCTGAGAAGTGTAATACCTAATCTTGGGGGGGAGGGGGGGAAATAAAGAGAAGTCTCTTGTTGTAATTCCTGCCTGGTTAGCTTAACCCAAATCAAATCAGTGCCTTAAAAGCCAGCAGACAGAAGCAAACTTCTGGGAGTGGTTCCTGCTTTTGTTTAGGCACATGCAAGTCATTTGTCTGCAACAAAACCCCAACTCCTCTGCAGAGCAGGGAACAGCTGAGTGCAAACAAAACCCCACTGCTGAGTCAGAAATGAATTCAACTGCAGATCTAGGCAGAGGGACACAGCCTGGCAAGGGCAGAGGGTGCTGTGGATTGTGCTTCCTTAACAGACCCATGGTGGCATTTTTATCACCCAGAAGCTGGACTTCCCTGCTGGTTTTCCAGCTGCTGGCTTGAATGGACTTCAGGAGGTGTTCAGGAACACACCTGGATTCTCCTCCTAGCTTTGATACTGCCCTGGAGAACAGCTTGTGCTTACTTTGAAGCAGAGCTGTAACTGGGAATGCAAGTCTGGAAGGATCTTTGACAGCCAAAGGCTTGTTCCCCTCCAGTCAGATGTAAACTCTGAGCATCAAATGTGACAATGATCTTTGCTCCTTCTTCCCTGTGGTTGAAATTCCCCCCCAACATTACCTTTGCCAGCCCAGCCCAGCTGGAAGCAAAGGAAAGCTGTATTTATAGGCAAAGGGAAATCTGCAATGGGGTGCAAGGAATATGTACAAACTCTCCAGGAGTTACAGTATTGAGATATATTCACAACTGACAACCAGCACAAGAACCCCACTGGTCAAGGCCCAGGGGAAGCTACTAGCTGGGGTCTGCAGCAGCCCTCCTCAGCCAGGGAGGGATCCCCTGGGCCCCCGGGAATGGAGGGGAAGAGAGGAGGAGGGGAGGAGAGGAGCTGCTGCGAGGCCACCTTCAGATCCCTCCTGGTGCCACTGCCCTCAGCACCTGCCAGGGCCAGGGGCTGGAGCAGGACAGGGCCAGGCCCCCCCCGGCTGCGCCGCGGTGCCAGCACACAATGGGCATCGCCGAGCCCGACGGCCACGCCCTGACAAGTCCCGCCCCCCCTTGGCACTGCAGCCAATCAGCAGCGCTGCTCCGCCTCAGCCTGTTGCCTGGACACCGAGCGCGAGGGACACGAGGACGAGGAGGAGGAGAAAGAGGAGGAGGAGGAAGGAGCTCAGTGGCCTGGGACGGCTGAGTCGAGGCCAGCGAGCGTGGCGCCATGGTGCACAGCATGCGGAGGCTGAAGGAGCTGGAGGAGGGGCTGGCGCCGGCAGCCAAGAGGCGCCGGCTGGGGCTGGGTGAGGAAGGGGCTCCGGGCTGGCCGCCGGCTGCCTCGCCCAAGGAGCTGTGGCAGCAGGGGGCAGAGTCTGAGCGTGCCGGTCGTGGCAAGGGGGATCAGCCCGGGGGGAAGCAGCTGGAGCCCTGGGTCGAGGCTGGCAGCCACCGCGGCAGCCCCAAGGAGGAGCTGACCAGCAAGCAGGGTAGGTAGAGAGGGCCGAGGGGGCTGCTGGTGCTCCTCAGCCCTGTGGCTCAGCGCCCCTCTCCCTGCAGGCGGTGAGCAAGCCCCAGCAGCAGGAGGGGACGGGGTCCCCGTGCCCCAGCAGCTGCCCTTCCCCGTGGGGCGCCTGTCCCTGCGGTGGGAGCGGCTCTGCGGGGTCGGCGCTGGGCTGCACAACCTGGGGCTCAGCTGCTTCCTCAACGCCACGCTGCAGTGCCTGAGCCACACGGCGCCGCTCGCCAACTACCTGCTCTCCGAGGAGCACGGCCGCAGCTGTGAGTGGGGAGCCTGGGCCGGGCGGCTGGCGGTGCCAGGCTGGCAGTGCCAGGGTGCCCGTGGGGAGCGGGAGCTGCCTGCCTGTCCTGCGCTCGGCACCTCTGCAGGTGGCCCTGGCAGGGGCTGCGAGTGTTGGGCTGTGCCCTCTCTGTCCCTGCTGCCCCTGTCTGCACCAGAAGCTGTTCTGTCTTCTCCTGGCCCTAGCGGTGCTCCGCAGCTCTGCAGCCTGGCACCGGCGAGGTGCTGCCTCTGCTGGCTGCAGCCAGGGCAGGGCAGGAGGCTGCCTGCGGGCAGCAGCTGCTGTGGGAGGCTCGGAGCTGGGAGCAGGGGGAGCTCTCAGGGCTCACAGCCCTGTCTGTAGGGCTCTGCTGGGACCTGCCCCTCAGGGCCAACCTGTGCCCTCCTCCGGAGAGTGCCTGTGGCTGTTTCCATCCCCATGGACGCTCTCTCCTCGGGGGGAGGGTGGGGGGGAGGGGGAGGGCTGTTGCAGTGGTACTGTGAGTGGGATGGCATCAGCCAGGGTGAGGTCTGCTGGCCCCTGTGTACCCAGGGTGCCCAAGAGCTGTGCTGCAGCACAGAGCTCCTAGGGACCACTGAGCGTGGCTGAGCTCTGTTGGAAGAGAGATCCCTGCAGCCTCTGTCCTGCCTCCATCTCTCCTGGCTTTGTCCTTGACGTCCTGTCCTCTGCTCTGCTGCTCCAGGTCGCCAAGAAGGCTTCTGCATGCTGTGCCTGATGCAGGACCACGTGGGGCAGGCGTTTGCCAGCAGTGGGCAGGCCATAAAGCCGGTGTCCTTCATCCGGAACCTCAAGAGTAAGGGAGGCTGCCCTGCCCTGCCCTGCCTTGCCCTGCCCTGCCCTGCCCTGCCCTGCCCTGCCATGCACTGCCCTGCCCTGCCCTGCCTTGCCCTGCCCTACCCTGCCCTGCCCTGCACAGCCCTGCCCTGCCCTGCCCTGCCTTGCCCTGCCCTGCCTTGCCCTGCCCTGCCCTGCCCTACCCTGCCCTGCCCTGCCTTGCCCTGCCCTGCCCTGCCCTACCCTGCCCTGCCTTGCCCTGCCCTGCCTTGCCCTGCCCTGCCCTGCCCTGCCTTGCCTTGCCCTGCCTTGCCCTGCCCTGCCTTGCCCTGCCTTGCCCTGCCCTGCCCTGCCTTGCCCTGCCCTGCCCTGCCCTGCCCTGCCCTGCCCTGCCCTGCCTTGCCCTGCCCTGCCTTGCCTTGCCCTGCCTTGCCCTGCCCTGCCCTGCCCTGCCTTGCCCTGCCCTGCCTTGCCCTGCCCTGCCCTGCCCTGCCCTGCCCTGCCCTGCCCTGCCCTGCCTTGCCCTGCCCTGCCTTGCCTTGCCCTGCCTTGCCCTGCCCTGCCCTGCCCTGCCTTGCCCTGCCTTGCCCTGCCCTGCCCTGCCTTGCCCTGCCCTGCCCTGCCCTGCCTTGCCCTGCCTTGCCCTGCCCTGCCTTGCCTTGCCCTGCCTTGCCCTGCCCTGCCCTGCCCTGCCCTGCCCTGCCCTGCACTGCCCTGCCCTACCCTGCCCTGCCTTGCCCTGCCCTGCCCTGCCCTGCCCTGCCCTGCCTTGCCCTGCCCTGCCTTGCCTTGCCCTGCCTTGCCCTGCCCTGCCCTGCCCTGCCTTGCCCTGCCTTGCCCTGCCCTGCCCTGCCTTGCCCTGCCCTGCCCTGCCCTGCCTTGCCCTGCCTTGCCCTGCCCTGCCTTGCCTTGCCCTGCCTTGCCCTGCCCTGCCCTGCCCTGCACTGCCCTGCCCTGCCCTGCCCTGCCCTGCACTGCCCTGCCCTACCCTGCCCTGCCTTGCCCTGCCCTGCCCTGCCCTGCCCTGCCCTGCCCTGCCTTGCCCTGCCCTGCCCTGCCCTGCCCTGCACTGCCCTGCCCTGCCCTGCAGCAGGGACTGATGCTGGGGCAGAAGCTGTGGGCTGGGAGCAGCTCTTGGCAGACAGCTCTCCTGAGGTGACTCAGGGAGCCTGCCAGGGGCTGGGGGCTCCGTGGGCTGCGGGGGGCTCCTCCCGTGGCCGTGAGTCTGACAGCAGGTTTGGGCTGCGGGGGAGCAGGGAGGGAGGGAGGAGCTGCATCTGTTGCAGCAGATGCTGAGGCTGGCTGCTGCCCCTCCTGCAGACATTGCCCAGCACCTCTGCTTGCGGCAGCAGCAGGATGCCCACGAGTTCCTGCGCTACAGCATCGACGCCATGCAGCAGGCCTGCAGGAACGGCTGTGCCCAGTATGTGTGGCCCTCCTGCCCTGTGCCCTCACCAGTGCCCCGTGCCCGTGGGAGGGCTGACCCTGTGCCCCAGGCTGAACTGCCAGAGGGAGGCACTGAGTGCAGGGGCCGCACTGGATGGCCCAGCTCTCTGCCCCTCTGTGCCACAGTCCCCCTTCTCCCGGCTCCTCTGCCCCAGCCTAGCTGTGGCCCTCTCCCCCGCTCCTGAGGCTGCTGTGGGTCTGGATCCTGTGCCAGCTGCCCGGGAACCCGGGGTGCAGCTGGCTCAGGTGCAGCTCTGTGGCTGTGGGTGAGCAGCTTTCCTCTGGGCCCTGCGCTGCCTCAGTCTGCAGCGCACAGCTCTGAGCCGCGGCCGGCAGCTTCTGCTCCTTCTGGAGGAAGGTGCCCCTGGGAGCCTGGTGCCAGCCCTGGAGCTGTGGCCCTGGGAGAGCAGCCTGGCAGAGGCTGCGGCTTCCCTCTGCCTCTGGAGCTCTGCAGCCTGTGTGCTGGGCAGAGCGCAGCGGGGGGAGCTGTGCTGAGGACACGGGGGGGGCCCTCGGGCGTGGGGGAGGGGCGGTGTGAGCCCTGCTGCTCCTGTGCCTAGGTTGGATGGCCAGAGCCAGGCCCCGACGCTGGTTCAGCAGATCTTCGGCGGCTCCCTGCGGTCCCGTGGTGAGTGTTGGCTGCCAGCTCCTGGGCCTGGGCCTCTCAGGGCTGCCCGGCAGGAGGAATCATTTGGGAGCACTGCTGAGCGTGTGCAGAAGATGCCCAGCTGCAGCTGCTGGGGTGGGTGCAGGGCCATGGCAGGCTGCGCTCAGTGCTCTTTCTCTGGCAGTGACGTGCTTGGAGTGCAAGAGCACCTCGGACAGCTACGAGCCTTGCCTGGACCTGGCGCTGGAGATCGGGGTAGGGCGGCAGGGTGGGGGCTGGGGAGGAGCTCTGCTCTCCTGGGCCTGTTCCTGCAGCTGCAGCATCGCTGCCCTCAGGGCTCCTGAGCCTGCCGGTGCCAAGGCACAGCCCAGGCAAGAGGGAAGCCGCTGCCTTGTTGAGCTGCCTGCTGTGTCTGGCAGGGCAGTGCCCGGTGCCTGGGCGTGAGGCTGCGTGGTGCTGGGGCCCCTGCAGCTGCCCCTCGTGGTGCTGGGCACTGCCAGCTGGTGGGGCTGAGGGGTTTGCTGCAGCCTGTGGCCCTGTGCCCACGCTGGGTGTGCTCTCTCGGGGCCGTGGCGTGGACAGCCACTGGTGGCCTGAGCTCTGCTCTGTCCTTGCAGGAGGCCAGGAGCGTGGTGCAGGCGCTGGGGCAGTTTGTGCAGGCAGAGCTGCTGTGCGGGGAGAACGCCTACAAGTGTGGCAGGTGAGGCTGGGGGCTGCGGGCGGCCGGGGGGCGCTGTGCTGGGGGCAAGCAGGTGTGCCCCCTGCTGGCTGCGGGAGGGCTCGACTGCCTGCTCCGCGGCTCAGCCCTGAGGGCCGTGGCCGTGGAAGCCTGCCGCGAAGGCTGCCTCCTGTGGTGAGGAGGAGCTGGGCCGGCAGCCGTGGCCGTGAGCAGGGGCCCTGGAGCAGCGGCTGCTGTCAGCAGGGTCAGTGCCAAGGGCTTTGCTGCCCGGCCAGGGCTGGCAGGCAGCTGGCTGGCACAGCAGCTGGAAGAGCTGGAGCTCTGCCTGTGCAGGTGCCAGCAGGAGGTGTCGGCCAGCAAACGCTTCAGCATCCACCGAGCCCCCAACGTCCTCACGGTGGCACTGAAGCGCTTTGCCCCCTACGCCGCAGGGAAGATCACCAAGGTGAGCGCTTGGCAGCCCAGGGCTGAGGCTCTCTCCTGGCCCCAGGTGCTGCTGCCCAGAGCAGGCCGGGAGGTGCTGCTGTGGCCAGCGGGAGCTGTGCCGCGCTCCTGCAGCCCTTCCCCCGCTGTGCGCTGCAGGCGGAGTTCGGCTCCTCCTGCCGCCTTCCTCAGCACCCCCTCTGCACCAGGAGGCTGAGTGCCCTTCTCTGGAGAGGTGGCCCTGCTGGGAGAGCTGTGCTGCTCTTGCCCCAGCACAGAAGCCAAGCCCTGTGCCGGCTGCTGAGCCCTCCTGTCTCTGCAGGAGGTGCGGTACCCCATGCTGCTGAACCTCCGCCCCTACATGTCTGTGCGGCGCAGGGACCCCGTCCTGTACAGCCTCTATGCGGTGCTGCTGCACTCTGGGCACAGCTGCCACGCAGGGCACTACTACTGCTACGTGAAGGTGAGCCCAGGAGCTGTGGTGCCACCCCCTCAGGGCTGGGGGGTGCTGGGGGGTCCCTGTAGGCCCAGCAAGGAGGGTGCTCAGCAGATGTGTGTGGTGGGGAGCACTGGCTGCGGGGTACAGGCTGTGCTGTGCCGCAGGAGGGGGGAAGGTTCAGCTCTGGCAGAGCCCCCTGGCCTGCCCTGGGCCTCCTCTGCCTCGTGGGGAGAGGAGCTGTGCCCACGGGCGCTGCTCCTGCTGCTCCTGCTGCCAGGAAGGTGCCTGGGCACAGCCCAGCCCTGCTCTCTCTTCTGCTGCTGCAGGCCAGCGATGGGCAGTGGTATCGAGCGGACGACGAGCGGGTCGGCTCCGCAGCCCCCCAAGAGGTCCTGCAGCAGCAGCAGGCCTACCTGCTGTTCTACCAGAGGTGAGTGTCTGCTGCCTGCTGGCCCCTCTGCCCCCTGCTCCCAGCACTTGGGACAGGGCTGGCACAGGGCTGGCTGTGGGCAGGAGCTTGGCCCGGGTACCCCAATGCCCTGTGCATGCCCTGGCTGGGAGGAGGGTGGCAGGGAGGGGCCCAGCCCCTTGTCACGGTTTCACTCTCCCTCAAGAGCACCTCATGCCCTCAGAGCTTTGGCTCCTCTTTCTCCTCTGCATCTCTGAGAGAGGCTCAGCCCCTGGCAGCTCATGCCAGCCCTTCTCTGCCTTCCCCAGGATCCCCAGCCTCAGGAAGAGCTGGCAGGGGCCCATTGCCAAGGCTGCCTCCAGCCTGCCCGGCCGCACTGGCAGCGTCCCAGAGGAGGTCAGGAAAGCTGCGGGCAGGGGGCTCCTGTCTTCAGCAGGGGTGGGCCAGGGGAGCCCTGGAGGCTGCTCTTGGCCAGTGCTCCTGGGTGCTGGGAGCTGCTGCCCCTCTCTCTGCTCTGCCAGGGCAGGGGGGCTGCAGCCTGGCAGGGAGGCAGGCGCAGGGCAGGAGGGTTTGCAGGAGGCATCCTGCAGAGCCAAGGCCTGTGTGGGGCTGGGGAGGGCTGGGGAGGGCAGGGTCTGCGTGTCCTTGGCTCCTGGACTTGTCACTGAACTGCTCTCCCTGTCTAGAGAGCAGAGCTGCTGCCAGGGAAGCAGCTGCCTGGGCTGGAGGAGGTGGGAGGCCCTGTAGCCCACAGCGCCTTTGGGATGGGGTCGGAGCTGCTGAGCGGAACCAGCCTGCCAGAGCTGCCTGCTGAGCGCCCAGCAGCCAGGAGAGAGGTGTCAGCTGTGTGCCAGGATTATTGGGCACAGCTGCAGGGCCTGACACGCAGCAGCAAGTCCTACATCAGCAAGCTGACCGTCCTGGCCCAGCAGAAGGTGGCCTTTGCCAGCAGCATTGCCGCCCTGGTGGAGGCACAAGCGGCCAAGGTTTGGAAGTTCCCCTGCCTGCTGCTCCTAGCTGTGCTGCTGGGGGGAGCAGCTGGAGCCAGCGGGCTGGGGGGGCCTGGAGGGCGAGGAGGGCCTGGGGAGATGTCCTGCTGTGAGGCAGGAGAGGGGCAGAGCAGGGCAGCAGGGGGCCGAGGGCTGCTTTCCAGCCTGCCCAGAAGCCTGGGGGTTAAAAGCTGTCTGCAAGCCTGTCCCAGGGGCTGGTTTGGCCTGCAAGAGCAAACCTCAGTGTTCCAACCCTGCTGAAGTGCTGGCTCTGAGGTGTCTGAGCCTGGCAATCCCTGGGTTTGCAATGCTTCAGAGGTGCTTTGGTTGTCTCAACTCCTCCCTCTCTTCTCATGATTCCAGGCTCCTCCAGCACAGAAGCTCCCTGCTCTCTACCTGCTGGACTCCATCATCAAGAACGTGGGAGGAGCATACTTGCAGGCTTTTGCCCCAAACCTGGTGGAAACCTTTCTCTCTGTCTTTGAGAAGGTCTCTGCACCTCAGAAGAGTTCTGTAGGCCAAAGCTGTGGCTGGGCAGTGAGCCCTGTGCCCAGGGGTGGCTTTGCTTGGGTGGTGAAGCACACCAAGTGCTTGGCTTTTCTGCATCTCTGTCCTGGCTCTGCACTGAGGGCCATGGTCCCTGCTGGTGGTTTGAAGCAATCAAGTGGGCCCTGAGCCTCCAAGGAGCTTGGATCTGTGTCTCCCAGATGGGTCTGAGGGTGCAGCTGAGCTGAAGCAGAGCTGGCTGAATTGGAAGTGCTAGCCCTGCTCTGGCATCTGGTGGGGCAAAGTCCTGCAGGGGCTGGAGAGCTGAGCACAAGCCCCTGGGCTCATTGCTTGCCTCAGAGGCTGTTGCCTGATTCCCTTGGCATGGGAGTGTGAGCTGCACTGCTGAGAGCTGCTGCACACCAGGCCAGTGTGTTGAGATGCCAAGTGCTGAGAGCAGCAGGACAGCCATGCAGCCTTCCTTCTGGCAGCAAAGCTGCAGGCTGTGTGTGGCAGGAGCTGAGGGAGCCCTGGGGTGGTTTTGTTGCTGCAGGGGGACACAGAGACTCGCAAGAGTTTATTCCTCTTGCGCTCGACGTGGGACAGGGTTTTCCCCCTGGAGAAGCTGCATGCCCTGGATGTCAGAGTCAAGTCCTTAGATCCTGCTTGGCCAGTGACACCTCTGCCTGCAGCTGGGAGTGCTGCTGGCAGCCCTGTGAGCCCTCAGCCTGCAGCTCCCTCGGTCAGTGTGTGTGCCTGCTGTACGGACAGAGGGTCCCAGAGCAGCCATCCTTGTCTGTAGGCTGCTGGGTGAGAGTGCAGTGCCTCAGGAGTGCAGGGCCTGGGCTGTGGAGGCAGGGCAGAGGCACTCCTGAATGCAGAGCACTGGGGGGGCTTGCTTTGCCTATGTCAGACCTGTGCTCTGGAGGGTGGCCATGGAGGAAGTGCTGTTAGGCGACGTCCCCCTGTCACAGCAGCAAATTGGAGTGGGGGCAAAGGTTTCAAATGAGTTTGGTTCCATTGTGGCTGAAGAGTGCAGCTCCTAACAGCTGCAGAGAGTGAGCTCCAGTGCTGGAGGGTGGCAGCAGGGAAGGGAGCTGGAGTGAGCTGAGCATGGGGGCTGTGGGGGTGTTAGGTTGAGGCTGGGGCTGGGTGACCTTGTTCTAAGCAAAGCAGCTCCAGGGCTCCCTGGCTCCCTCAGGATGTGCAGTGTCACAGGTTCTGTTCTGTTTCTAGGCAGAGGAATGCACTGCCCCTGCCTGTGCCAGGGCTGCTGCCTCTGCTCCTCCAGCACAGCCTTTGAGCCAGGAGCAGCTGCTGAGGCAGCAAGTGCTTGAGAAGGAAAAGGAGCTGCTGGAGCTGCGGCAGAAGCTCTCAGAGCTGGAGCAGGCCCAAGCACAGGTGAGCAGGACAGGTGGTGACACTTTGCTGGGGGGGGCTCAGGCTCTTGGGGACAGTCCTTGGCTGTGCTGGGAGCTGCCAGCCCTCAGCTGGTGCTGCTGCCTGGGAAGCAGAGCTCTGTGAGGAGTGGAGCAGTGCCAGTTCATCTGGGGGGCTTGGGCAGGACGTGGTGACCTCAAAACTAAGACTTGCACTCAAAAGGGAGGCAAAAAAAGGTCCTGAGTTTCCCTCCCCAATGATCCCTGCCTGTGATCCTCCTCTTCCAGCCCTTCTTGTGGCTCACAGCAAGCCAGGCTTCCTCAAAGCTCTGCTCTGTGGAAGGACAAGGAGGCCTGGCTGCTGGCAATCAAGTCCATTGCTCCTCAGGCCAGGCTGGTTGGAGGCCAGCCTCTGAAGATGGCAGCTAAGCTGCAGGGCTTTGCCTTTGCCATTGAAAGTTTGCTGTGCTGGCAGCTGGAGGCAAAGCCAAGCACCTCAGAAGGGCCACAAGAGGGAAAGTGTCTCAGGGGCTGGGCAGCTGTGTGGCCTTGAGCAGGAGGGCTGGGGAGAAGCAGGAGGCTGCAGTGAGGCCCTGTGTGAAGGGCCACAGCTTGCAGTGCTGCTCTGGAGCCCTGATTCTGCACTGGGCTTGGATTGGATCTTTTGTAAGGGGGCTCCATGGCTGCAGTGCTGGTGATGAGCAGTGCAGGGCTCCTTAGCAGGGCAGGGGCTGAGCCTCACAGCTTTCAAGACACTTCTGGTGGTGGCTTTGGTTTGCAGAGAGGATCTGAGCAGCTCAGAGTCAGAGCTGTGCCAGGCAGCCCAGTGGTGGATTTGTCTGTCTTGCAGGCTGCCTCTCTGGGTGTTCAGCAAGGATCATCTCCTGCAGCTCCAGCTCCAGCCCCTGCTGAGCAGCACAGGGCTGCCACAGCTCATCTGGCAGCTAAAGGCCCTGCTCAGCCTGCTGTGCAAGCTGAGGAGAAGCAACCCTGCCCAAGTCCTCCCCAGCGTGCTGCCCCCCAGGCAAGGGACAGCACAAAGGTGTCTGGAGTCAGCAAGCAGCAATCAAGGCTGAAAAGACATCTTGAGGATAAGGCAGAGGGCGAAGAGAAGGAGGGGAAGAAAAGGAGGAGCTGCAGGGAGAAGGAAGCCAAAGCAGAAGCCGAGACATGCAGAGGCAGAGCAGCAGGCAGCAGAGGCAAAGGGCTGAGTGGTGCTGCTCACAGAGCCTCAGAAGAAGGCTTAGAAGTTAGTCTCCTCCTTCAGCAACTCCTCAAGTTAGAGAGCTGCCTCAGATAGCCCTGAGCAGGCTGAGGGGGCAGGGGGCAGGCCAGTGGCCAGAGCCGGCGGAGATTGCCCAGAGAGCAGAGTCTGGGAGGAGCTGCAGGAGCCAAGGGCAGGAAGAGAGCCAAGGAGGCTCCCTACAGCCTCAGCACTCAGAGGTGAGGAGCTCAGCATCCTGCTCTGCTCTTCAGGCCAGGCTTTGCTTGGCCCTGGCTGCTTTCTAGGCTGGGATCTCTTGCCCTTGAGGGTTGTCAAGGCCTGGTGCAGGCTGCCCAGGGCAGTGGTGGAGTCCCCATCCCTGGGGGGTTGGTGTGGTGCTGAGGGCCATGGTTTGGGGGTGCCCTAGCAATGGGAGCATGGTTGGACTGGAGCTGAAAGAGCTCTTCCAGCCAGAAAGGTTCTCTGCTTCTGCTGGCTCTTCAGGCTCTTGGGCTTGGGCAGGAAGTGCTGGCTGCCTCCTTGGAGAGGTGTCAAACTCCTCCTGGGGCAGGAGAAGCCAAGAGCAGGCCCCAGGAGAAGTGTCAGCCTCAGCAGGCCCTTGAGGAGGAAGTGGGGAGCGGAGCTGGGACCTCCAAATGCTGCCCACAGCCTTGGCTCAGCAGAGCTGATGCTGAGGCAGAGCCTTGCTGACAGTGCCCTGGGGCTGTGCTGTCTCTGCCTGCAGCAGAGCTTTGCTTTGTGCCTGGGGCTGCCCTTGGCTCCTGGGCAGCCTGCTGTGCTCTCTGGGTGCTGCTGTGGTGCTGCAGCCCTGCAGTGAGCACTGGAGCTGGCTGGAGCTTGTAGAAAGGATCCAAGTGCTGCTCCAGCTGACAAGTGAGATGAGCAGAGGCTGCCCTTGGCTCTTCTGCCGGGGTGGGACCCCCTGTGCCCCCAGGGGGGATCCCCTGTGCCCCCGGGGCAGACACTGGCCCAGAGTCCAGGTCCCTGTGAGCTTGAAGAGGAAGCCCAGGATGTTTAAGTGGGCAGTCAGTTCCTGTTGCTCCTTGATTCCTCCAAGCCCCTTGGCTGACCTCCTCAGACCTCCAGCATGTTTGACACTGAGGGTGGTGAGAGCCTGGCCCCAGTTGCCCAGGGAGGGGTAGGTGCCCCACTGCTGGCACCACTTCAGCTCAGGTTGCTTGGGGCTCAGAGCTCCCTGCTGTGCCTGCAGCTGTTCTGCTGAGTGCTGCTGCTTGGGCTGGCTGCCCTTGGAAGCTCCCTTCCCACCTCAAGGCCTCAAGGAGTCATCCAATGGAACTCTCCCCCCAGGCTGTGAGGCCAGGCTGCCTCTGCACATCCAAGGGGAAGGCCGAGGGCCCTGGCTCTGCTTCAGCCTTGAGCAGCTGGACCCTGGGCAGCTGTTGGTTGGCTCCAGCAACAGCTCTGAGGTGAGCAGCAGGGGCTGGCAGGGCTTGGGGGGAAGTCCCACTGTGGAGACAGGCTGTGGGAGCTGGGGCTGTTCAGGCTGGGGAAGAGAAGGCTCCAGGGAGAGCTCAGAGCAGCCTTCCAGGAGCTGTGGGAGCTCCAGGAGAGCTGGGGAGGGACTTTGGCCAAGGGCTGGGGGAGAGGAGGAGAGGGAATGGGGTGAAGCTTGGGGAGGGCAGCTTGAGCCTGGAGCTTAGGAAGAGTCTTTAGAGTGAGAGGAGGGAGAGCCTGGCACAGGCTGCCCAGGGAGGCTGTGGCTGCCCCCTCCCTGCAGGTGCTGAGGGCCAGGCTGGATGAGGCCTGGAGCAGCCTGGGCTGGTGGGAGGGGTCTCTGCCTCTGGTGGGAGTTGGAACTGGATGAGCTGGAAGGTCCCTTCCAACCAAGCCATTCCAGGATCCATTCTATGAAGTCCTGGCTGCTTGGCATCAAACCCCCAAAGGCTGAACTCCCCTTTGGCTTCTGCCAAGCAGCAGCAGGCAGCATCCTCTGCCTTTGCCAGCTGTCAACTTGTGCTGCTCTGGGCTGGACCTGCAGGCCAAAAGCCCAAATGGAAGCTGATGGAGATTCCCTCCCCCTCTCCCTTGGCTGGGAAGGTCAAGCAAATCAGGCAGAAGAAAGGAGAGGTAAGATCAGGACAGCAAATGGTCTGGAATCTGTTGGGCAGAAGAAAAGGTCCTTGTTCCACTCTCTTTGTGTAGATCTCAGTCCCAGGGCAGGTTCCAAAGGGATAGGGTGAAGGGCAGGGGGCAAAGCATCCAAAGGCAGCCCCAGCTGGCACTGGACTCCCTTGGTGCCAGTGGCTGCAGCTCTTCAGGAGGTGTGGATGCAGCAGGGAGCAGCAGGGGGGGGATGCAGCAGCCCTGGGGAGCCTTCTGTGCAGCAGTGGCTGTGCAGGGGAAAGAGAGAGCAGGAGCAGAGCTCTGCCCTGCCTAGCAAGGCTTGCTGGGCAGGGAGGGGCAGTGGCATAGAGCCCCTTGGAGCCAGGGGCCCCCTCCTCCTGGGAGGGGGAAAGCCAAGTCTCTCTCTGCCCAGCCAGAGCAGCTGGGGCTGGGCTCTTTTCAGCCCCCATCAAGGGGGGTGTAACCCTGCAGGGAGGTGCTTGGGCAGGACACAAATCAGCCTCCTGGAAGGAAAGAAAGTTCCTTAGGGGTTTCCATGGGATGTCTTGCAGGTGATCCTGCACAACAAAGGAGCCATCCATGCCTCCTGCAGCTGCAGCTCTGGGCTCCTGCTTCAGCTCCTGCCCCTGCCAGGGCCTCCTTTGGCCAGAGGAGTTCCAACTCCTGCAGGTCTGCTTCTGTCCCCCTGTCCTGGGGCACTTGGGAGAGGAGTTGAGGTGCAGTGTGGAAGGATCCCCTGAGCCTGGGCCCTTGGCTGTCAGGTGAGAGGCTGAGTGCAGCCCCCTGTGCTGTGAGAGCAGCTTTGCAGCCTGCCAGCAGCAGTGCAAGCTGCAGGCTCTGCAGTGCTCTGCAGCCAAGCCAAGGCCTCCTCTGCTGTGTCCCCCCAGGGGCTGTGTCTCTGCACCCCCTCTGCGCTTCCATGTCCCTTGCCTGCGCTTCGGGGACGGCTCCTGGGGTGAGTGTGGCCTGGCCTTGGAGCACAGCCCGAGGGCTCTGCAGCCCCAGAGTGCAGCCTCAGAGCCTCCAGCACTGGTGGCCCTCCAGAGCAGCCTGCAGGAGGTTCAAGCAGGGCTGCAGGCTGCCTGGGCAGGGCTTTGCCATCCTGAGGGCACAGCGGCCCAAAGGCCTGGCAGAGCAGGGTCTTGTGGGGTCCCTGATGGTCTGATCGGCCCCAGGCTGCCAGTCCTTGGCAGCAGGATGGCTGTGAGAGCCCCAGCAGGGCCCAGGGCCTGGGACTGCAGGAGCAGGGAGTTGAAGCTCTGGCCTAGCCCATAGCTGCTGGGGGTCAATGTTGCCAGGCTTGGAGACCATTGCCCCCCTGAGCTGCAGGGTGAGATGTTGCTTGGTGCTGGGAGGGCCACTGGCTGTCACTGCCAGGGAATGTGGCCAAGAAAGAGCTCTGCCTCAGGCCCTGGTGTGCTCAGAGCCCTGGGCTCCTTCTCCTTGCCCAGCAGAGGCCCAGCTCTGCTGCCTGAGCACTGAGCTGCAGGTTCTGCTGCTTCAGCTCAGGCTCCCAGAAGGCTTTTCCCTGAGGGGCTCTCAGCTCTGCCTGGGAAGCCAGTTCTGGGCTGACTGAAGAGCTGTGCTCAGCCTGGCCAGGATGCCTCTCTGTTTTCCTCCTGCTGAGGGACTTGGCTAAGAGAAGTGCTGGCCCTTGCTGAGCTGCAGCCTCCCCTCCCTCCATCCCTGCCCTGTCTCTTGGCTTCCTTGTGAGCAGACAAAGCCAGAGGGATGCCAGCAGGGAGCAGCCTGGGCTCCAAGAGGAGAAGAGTCCTCTCCAGCTGCTGGCCTGGAGAAGGCTCCTGGTGCTTGCTGTGCCCTGCTGGCCACCCTCTGCTGAGAGCAGCCTTGGCCTTCTTGGCCAGGAGGGCCCCTGGCTGCCCGATGGGGAACTTGTTGTCCCCCAGCAGTGCCAGCACAGAGCTGCTTGGCTTCCGCGGCAGCTGCAGCTGCGAGCCAAGGGAGCCAGGGCCAGGGGCAGTCTGCCCGTGCCAGGCTCTTGGCAGCAGGAGGCAGAGGAGCTGTGTGCAGAGGTGCAGAGCTGTGTCCTTTCCCCTAGGCTTCCCTCCCAGCCTGTCCTGTGGCCTCCCCAAGCCCTCCCCGCTGCCCCTGGCCCTCGCCCTCCGCCTGCCCGGGGCCGGCGCGGCAGAGCCCAGCGTGCCCAGCACTGCCCAGGGGCTGGACACCTCTCTGCCCTGCTGGGAGAGGAGAGCCAGGAGCTGCCTCAGGCCCTGTGAGTTCACCATCAGCCCTGGCAGAGGCACCATCCCTGCCCTGAGCTTCCAGGACATCCAGGTAGGGAGCAGTGGGGCCAGAGGGGCTTCAGCAGCTGGGGCTGAGGCTGCCCTGCTCTGGGAGAGGGCTTCAGTGCTGCTGGCTGGGAGGGGGAGGCCAGGCAGAGCCCTGCAGCAGGGCTGGGCTGTTGGGAGCTGTGCTGCTCTGGGGCTTGCCTGAAGGAGCAGCCTTTGGAGCCTGCAGGAGAAGCTGCAGCTCCTGCCCCCCAGGCTGCAGGCCAGAAGCCACTGCTGAGGCTTTCAGAGCTGCTTAGGCTGATTCCTTGGCCTGCAGCTGGGCAGAGGAAGGCTGAGGGCAGCAGGAGGCTGTTGCAGGGAGAGATGTGGCTGGAGGAAGCAGTTAGCTTCTCTGCCTGCTCTTCTCCCTCCTGTGCTGTGGGCAGGATGAGTTGGATTCCCTGCAGTGCTCTGCAGGGGGACTGCAGAAGCTGTGGTGGCTGTGAGCTGAGCAGGTTCTGCTGGGCCAAGCTTCTGCAGCAGCTTCCCCCTGCACAGCTGCAGTGGTTCTGCTGGAGGCAGCAGCTCTGCCCTGCACTGCTGCTGTTCCCTGGCCATGCAGTGCTGAGTGGCAGCCTGCTGGGGCCTGCATTCCTCTCACACATGGCCTGGGAGCTGCCACAGGCACTTCTGCAAGCAGCTCTTGCCAGCAGCCTTGTGGTGCTGCCAGGGCCTGTGCTCTGCAGATGGAGCAGCACCAGGGCCAAGGCCTCCCTTGCTTCCCATGGCCTGGGAATGGCAGGAGAGCAGCTGTGGGGGTGCTGAAGTGTTTGGGGCTTTGCTCTCCCCCCAGCTCACCCTGTGCTCCAACACCCAGGGCTTGTATGAGCTGGCTCTGGTGCTGGATGTGGATGGTGTGGGCCAGGAGCTGCTGGCACTGCCCCTCACAGCCAGGGACCAGCACTTTCCTTGCAGCCCTTTGGCTCTCCTGCTGCCTCCAGCCCCTGCCATGTGGTTTGCTGGCTCCAGCTCCCCAGGAGGAGCCTTGCATCATGAGCTGGTTCTGCCCAGCCAGAGCTGGGAGCAGCAGGGCTTGCAGGCAGCCCCCTGGAGGAGCATCTGCCCAGAATGGCCAGGCCTGGCCCTGAGCCTTTTCCTAAAGGACACAGCAATTCTGTGGCTGCTTGGCACTGCCCCTCCCCTGGCACAGCCTGGGGCCATTTCTCTTGTGCTATCACTCGTTCCTGGGGAGCAGAGCCCAAGCCCCAGCTGGCTCCAGCCTCCTTGCAGGGACTTGTGGAGAGCCAGGAGGGCTCTGCTCTGCCTCCTTTGCTGCAGGCTAAACGCCGCCAGTTGCTCCCAGCAGCTCTGCTCCTGCCCAGCCCTGTTCTCCAGACCCTTCCCCAGCTGTGTTGCCCTTCTCTGGACCCGCTCCAGCCCCTCAAGGCCCTTCTTGGAGGGGCCCTAAACTGCTGCCAGGATGTGAGGGGTGGCCTCAGCAGTGCTGAGCCCAGGGGGCCGATCCCTGCCCTGCTCCTGCTGGCCACGGGGTTGCTGATCCAGGCCAGGCTGCTGGTGGCCCTTTGCAGCCTCTCTGCTCTAGGCAGCTGTGTTCTGCTCCCTTCCATGCCACACGAGGGGTCAAGCAGCCTCTCCTCTGCCAGTGTCTCCATTGCCTCTGGCCCTCTCTCTGCCCAG
Source organism: Melanerpes formicivorus (assembly GCF_026170545.1). Taxonomy (NCBI): domain Eukaryota; kingdom Metazoa; phylum Chordata; class Aves; order Piciformes; family Picidae; genus Melanerpes; species Melanerpes formicivorus. The sequence goes on from NW_027142441.1 coordinate 2,693,667, forward strand.
CTGTGTGGTTCCTGCTCTGTGAGTGCCCAAGCCCGTGGTGAGCTTCGGCCGCTGCTACCTGCAGCTCCCTGCCCAGCAGCTGCTGCCCCTGGGGAAGGACAGCGACCTGCCAGGCTGCTATGCACTGCTGCCTCAGGTTGGCATCACCCCCACCCACCTCCTGCCCCCAGGGCTCAGCCAGGCTGTGCTGGGGAGAGAAGGGCTTTGGGAGAGAGAGACCTTGATGCTTTCCAGTCCATCCTACAGGTTTGCTGGGAACAGGAACCCACTGCCTTGGTCTGGAGAGGGAAAGAGCCTCAGTTCTTGTGAATATTCCTGTGTTAGGAAATTAGAGGCACAGAGGAGGCCAAAATAGCAACAGCTAGACTGTGTAGTACACAAATAAAGTGGATGGATCAGAAGGGGAGAGAGAGAGAAAACAGAGAGGGAGAGAGAGAAGAGGAATTCTATTGGCACCCCCTCACCCCCCAAGACAGTTTGGGTCTGTGGAGGAAGGGTGCTGCAGCTTTGGCTGTAGAGCAGAGGTCATTGCTGTCCTCTGAGCAGCCTCTGCAGCTCCATGAGTTGTAGCAGGCAGAACTTAGGACATGGAGAGAGGGTTCCTTTTGGTCTGCTTCTTCCAGGGTCTCTGTCATTTTTCCTCTCCTGGTATGCTCTCCCTTTTCCTTCAGAGCAGCATTGTCCTGCCTGCTGTGTTGGCCTTCTCCTGCCTTGGCCTTCTCCTGCCTTTGCCTTCTCCTGCCTTGGCCTTCTCCTGTCTTTGCCTTCTCCTGCCTTGGCCTTCTCCTGTCTTGGCCTTCTCCTGTGTTTGCCTTCTCCTGTGTTTGCCTTCTCCTGCCTTGGCCTTCTCCTGAGCCAGTAGTTGCTCAGATCTGTTGAACAGCTTTTCAGAGGTGTGTGTTCCAGAGAGCAGGGATAGCAGTGGCCTCTGCCCGTGGTCCCAGGCCCTCAGCAGCTGGTGCCAGTGGTGTGGCTCATCTGGTGTCCATGCAGCTGGGCTCTGGTTCCCCCCAGGAGGGTGACCATGTGCCCCTTGCTGCATGGCAGCACGGTGCCTGGTGTCCCTGTTGCCTGTGGAGCAGTGCCGAGCCCGGCCCGAGCCCTAAACTGTGCCCAGCTGCTGCCTGAGGCAACGCCAAGCGGCACAGGCCAGGGGATGGTCTGAGTGGTGGTGGCACAGGGCTCAGAGCAGCGCCCCAGGCCCAGGCTTGAAGTGGATCCCTAAGGGAGGGATGAAGTCCTCCTCTGTCTGGGGAGCTCGCAGAGCCTGTCCCCGGCAAGCCCTGCGGCCGCAGGGGTCCCCAAGCAGCCTCCCTCTCTCTGCAGGCAAGACGTCGGCAGCGGCCGCCCTGGCCAAGCACTACGGCGCCGCCTGCCTGTCCCTGGGCGCTGTGGTGAGCGAGGCCGTGGCGGCCGGGAGCAGCGCGGCAGGGCGGCGAGCCCGGGAGCTGTGCAGCGCCGCCGGCAGCCAGCAGAGCCTCCAGCAGGCACAGGATGGCCGTAAGGAGACAGGCTGGGCCCGGAGCAGCGCTGCTGCAGCCCCCGGGGCTTCCTGCTTCTGCTGGCTCCAGAGCAGTGGCACAGCCCCGGGGGCTCTTGAGGAGCAGGGGTGCAGCACAGAGCAGGGCAGAGCCCTTGCAGAGAGCAGTCCTGGGGACTCAGACTCCAGCCGAAGGGCTCATGCAAGGGCACTCTGCCTGCCCTGCCCTGCCCTTCTCTGCACAGCTTCCTTTGCTAGGGGTGGGGAAGCCCCCAGCATCTTTCTCAGAGCTTTTCCCTTGCCTGCGTGCGACCTCCACCCTGTCCCTCATGGCCATCAGGCAGAACTTCTGCCTGCTTTCAGCAGGCACAGCCCTCTGAAGTGGCTCCTTAGGCATGAGGTGACTGACTTTGTGGCTTCACAGGCCCAAGAGGAAGGGCAGGAGCTCCCAGAGGAGTCTGAGATGAGAGCCATGCTGTAGCTGAGCTCTTTTCTCCCGCGGTTTCCCTGGGGGTGCTGTCAGCTCCTGCAGCTCCTGCACACTGAGTTGTTTTCCACCTGAGTCCAAGCTCTTGGCGGAGCCTTTATGGGGCAGTGGGTAGCCCAGGCTCTGCTGGCTGAGGCCATAGCTTGGCTCTGCTTGGGCTACCTTGGCATTGCTCAGCTTTGAACCTGCCTGGGTGGAAAGCTGGTGGAAGGAAGAAGGGTCTGGGTCCCTGGCAGGGTTGTCTCCCGTGGAGATGGACAGTGGAGGTGGGGCAAGGCATCCAAACCTCTCTGGCTTGTAACTGCAGTGCCAGGTTGGTCTGTCCTGCCACAGGAAGAGGAGAGCAGGGAAGGAGCTGCTTCTGGAGAACAGCGAGTGCAGTGTCCCTGCCAGGGTGCCCACTGGGGTGGAAGGTGCTGGTGTGCTCCTCCCAGCAGCCCCCTGAGCCTTCTGGGCCCTCCGCAGGTGTGAGGGCAGCTGCTGCCCTCTGGCGGCGGCGCAGCACCAAGGCCAGGCCCCAGAGCTCTGTGGACAACGGCAGGCAGCAGCCCCTCAGCTCCCGAGGCCAGCCCAGAGCTGCGGCCGGCAAGGGGCAGGCTTCTGCTGAGAGACAGCTTCCGACGGAGTCCTCAGGCTCCCAGGTGAGGCATGGCCTGCCCTGGCTGATGCCAGGGAACTCTCTGTGACCTTTGAGCTGTTTTGGTCGGGATAGGACTCCAAGATGATCAAATCCAGCTGCTGACCCAGCACTGCCAGGTCACCACTACACCCTGTCCCTCAGCACCACATCTTTCTGGCTTTGCAGTCCCTCGGGGATGGGGACACCCCCCCTGCCCTGGGCAGCTGAAGATCAGGCTAGTCCAGGAGGCCTGGTCAGCTGCTTGTCCTTCCTGTGCTGTGTGCTGGTGCCAGCGCTGGGGGCTGCTGCTCCAGGGCTGTGCTCTGCAGGGTTGTCCCCCGGAGCCGCTGGCCTGCGCTTTCCTTTCAGTCCCTCGCTAGGGAGAGAGCTCAGCTCCAAGGCCAGCAGCTGGGATTGCCCAGGGGGTGCCAAGGGGGTTTATGTTGTGGTGATGTTCAGTGTGGTGCTGTTCAACACTGCAGGGCTCCTCCGGCTCTCCTCTCATCTCTGCCCCTCCTGCGCAGCCCTGGCTGAGCCCCAGCGGCAGCACGGTGGCAGAGCTGGGCCCGGTGAGCTGCGTGCTGCCCGAAGAGCTGCTGGTGGCCATCCTCTCTGAAAGGCTGCAGGTGCGTGGCCAGGGGGCAAAGGACACCTTCCTGCTGGAGAGGCACAACTGGGAGAGCAGGAGGAGTCCTGCTGTTGGAGGGGTCCTGGGCTCCTTGGGGGAAGCTGCAGATGCCAGCAGCTGGCAGGGCCATGGGGACAGCTCAGAGCTTGGCACAGCTGCTTGGTGACCTTTGTCACTGAGTGGCCCAGAGCTGCAGCATGGCACAGCTGATTTTCTCTTGGCCTTTCTTCCCAGCTGAGGGACTGCTCCCAGGGAGTGGTGTTTGATGGCCTGCAGAGCCTCTTTGCAGGCAGCACAGTGTCTGCTCTCCTCTGCCTGCTCAAAGCTGTTGGAAACCAACCTCGCATCTATTTTGTCAACCTGCTGCAGGATTTTGCCTCTTGGCAAGCCAGGCAGGCAGCTGCAGAGGAGCAGGAGGGTGAGAATCCTCATCTCCCTGCCTCCCAAGGCTTCTCTCCAGAGCCCTCAGCCCTGTCCACAAGTGTCTGGTTCACCAGCAGAGCTGGTGAGAGGTAGTTTCAGGAAGCCTTCGACTTCCTGCCTTGGTGCAGCTCACTGTTGCTTAGAACACAGCAGAGCTGAGGCTGGGAGACTTCTCTCAGTCTCCAGCACTGAAGCTTGGGCCCAGGTGCAAGCTGCTGGGGCTCAGTGTCTGAGCAGCAGCCGGCTATGCACCATGCCTCTGTGCCAGACTGGTGCTGGTTTGGGGGTTCTTTGGAGCTGGGAGCAGGGCTGTGAGCTCCCTGCTGGCTCCTGGCAGGGCTGGGCCAGAGCTGTGGCTCCTCGCAGCTCCCCCAGCACAGCTCTGCTCTGTCTCTCCTCTGGTGCCTGCTGAAGGCCGGCAGCGGGAAGCAGCGGCCAGGAGGGAGGAAGCAGAGCTCTGGGAGCTGGGGGAGGAGGAGTTTGATGCCCTCACGGAAGAGCAGAAAGCTCAGCTGGAGAGCAGGATCCGACAGCTCCAGAGGGAGAGGAGGCAGAGGTCTGTAAGCCTTGCCTTCTGTGGGGAGCTGCCCAGCACAGTGTCCCTGCAAGGTGTCCCTGCTCTGGGGCCCTTGGTTGGGCTTGGGGAGGTTCCAGAGAAGAGGCCAAAAGTGTCCCTGCCGAGCGGCACAGGGATGCTGCCTTCCCCCTGCCTGGCTGCCAGCAGAGGAGAGACCTTCCTGCAGGGAGCTGAGAACATCTCCTCCTGCTGCTAGTGCTGAGGCCTCGGGCTCAGAGCCTGCTGCAGGCAGCTGGGCTCTGTGCTGGCCTTGCCCTTATGCTTCTGAGGGTCTCTAATTTCATGATGTTAATTCCCATCCCCTTCAGCCCTTCCTCACCTCAGCAGAGGGGCTGTGGTGTGGGGCTGTGTGAGGCACATCTCCCAGGACAGACAGCACAGGTTTCCCACAGTCCCAGCTGGCTTCCAGCAGGAATCCTGTTTGTTCAGAGCCTGTTTTGCAGGAGGGGAGCTGCTGCAGCCTTTGTTTTCTGACTGCTGTGGCTGTCCTCCATAAGGAGCAGGCCATGCCCATGGAGAAGGGCTGGACAAGCTGAGCAGAGTTGGCATCAGTGAGCATCTTGGGTGGGGTCAGCAGGAGCAGGGAAGGGATTGTCCCCCTGTCCTGGGCACTGGGGAGGCCATAGCTCCAAGCCTAGATTCAGTTTTGGAAGGACACTGAAGGGCTGGAGTGTGTCCAGAGAAGGGCAATGAAGGTGGGGAAGGCTCTGGAGAACAGGGCTGGTGAGGAGCAGCTTAGGGAGCTGGCATTGCTTAGCCTGGAGAAGAGGAGGCTGAGGGGAGACCTGCTGGCTCTCTACAGCTCCCTGAAAAGAGGTTGGAGCCAGGGGCAGGGTTTGGTCTCTTCTCCCAAGGACCAAGCGATAGGACAAGAGGAAATGGCCTCAAGCTGCACTGGGGAGGTTTAGGTTGGACATGAGGAAGAGTTTCTTCACCACAAAAGGGTTATCAAGGCCTGGCCAGGCTGCTCAGGGCAGTAGTGGAGTCCCCTGGAGAGACTGCCAAACCCCTGTGGGGTTGGTGCTGAGGAGCATGGGTTAGTGGGCAGCTGGCAGTGCTGGGCTCCTGGTTGGACTTGATGATCTGAAAGATTTCTCCCATCCAAAGGGATTCTGTGAGTCTCTGATTCTGAGCACTGGTGCAGGGAGAACTAGGGGTAAGTGCTTGGTCAGCTGCTTTACTCGGGGAAATCAAGAGAGAGCTCTCAGGGCAGGTCTCAGCTGTCTTTCCCTTTGCTCTCTCCCTTTGGGGTGAAGACCTCAGAGGAGCAGGGCACCCCAGCCAGAGGCCATTGGAGAAGGGAGAAAAGCAGCAGCAGCCAGGAGGCTGTGAGGGGAAGGCAGAGCTCTGGCTGTGGCAGGAGAGATCTCCAGGGACCAGCCACAGGACCCCCCAGACGTTCCTCTGAGGGGGACCAAAGGCACGTGGACACCCTGCCCCCCCCAGAGAGCTGTGCCAGGTGAGCTGTGAGGGAGGAGGGATCCCTCTGCTTCAGGGCCAGCTTGCCAAGGAGGTTTCCCACCCCAGCTCCACCATGGCTCCTCCTGCTCTCCTTTGCTCCTCAGCAGTGCCTGAAGGTTCCTCTTTCCCTGCCAGGCTCAGCAGCTACCGCTGGGTAGTGCCTGCCCAGGGCCAGGTGGTGCTGCAGGTCCACTTCAGCTCCGCGCTGCTGGGCAGCTTTGAGCAGAGGCTGCACTTGGAGCTGCTGGGCACCAAGCGCCCCTACCAGCTGCACTGCAGGGGCACCTGCCTGTACCCCAGCATCAGCCAGGAGCCACGGGAAGGCTGGCCCCTGGGGCCGTCCCGCTCTGCTGCCCCTGAGCTCAGAGCTGAGACTCTGCCCCTTGTGCCCCTGGGACCTGCCTGAGCCCCCCAGCATCTCTTGCCGTGCTTGGAGCTGGGCAGCGGTGCTGTGCCTCGGCCAGCACTAAGAGTTCAGCCTTTGGGAGCAGGTTTTGTGCTCAGAGAATCTCACAACTCTTCCTTCTCTCTGTGCCAGGGAGGTGTTTCCTGGCTGCAGGCAGAGCAAGGCAGCTGATGCCATCATCTCCAAGCAGTATGTCCTGAGCACGGGGATGTTCCACTTGGGGCCGCTGCTGTGTGCCCAGGCAAGAGACAGGTAGGTGCTGCCCAGCCCCCAGCTGTGCTGCTTGCAGGACCTTGTGCTTCCAGGAACATGCACCCAGGGGCACGATTCAGGGCAGGCCCGGGCAGAGAGCTGGGGGTTTGGTGGCTTTGAAGGAGCACAGCTGTGGCAACTTGAGCACCTAGCAGGCACAGGAGTGCTGGGGGGGATGGAGCTGATCTTCCTGCCCCCTGGGGGCTTTGGTGGCCAGAGCCTGGTGCTGCTTGCGGCCTGAAAGCAGCTTGGGGTCACTTGTCAGCCCCCATCTCAGCTTCAGCAGCTTTGTGCTGTTTGTTTCAAGTGCTGGGAGCTCTGTGGGTCAGCCTGAAGGAGCAAAGGAAGTTTTTCTGCTGAGGGACTGGAAACCCTCCGTGAAATCTGCAGTGTCAGCAAGACTTGATGGTTGGAGCTGCTGTTGGGGGACAAGCACCTGCAGGGCAGGGCAAAGGGGATTTCCATTTTCCTGATCCTCACTGCTGGATAGAGTCTGGCCTTAAAATAATGTCCCTGTAGCTGCTGGCATCTTTCTGTTTCTCACTTCCCTCTTCTTTCAGCATTAGGAATGGAGGTTTGTCTGCAGGGGAGCTCTGGAGAGCTGGTGGCATTCTGACACCCCAGGGAGGGTAAATCAAAAGAGTTTAAAAACCAAAAGAGGATTTGGCCAGGCTGAGGCATTGCCTTTCTTTGACCTTTTCCCACCAGCCTCTGTCCCACACCTGAACCAGGAGGTGTTTGTTAACTCTGGGATTCCTCTTGGGAAGGAATCCTTTTGCTTTCCCGCCCTCAGCCTCAGGCTCACCCAGGAGCTGGGCCCAGGCAGTCTCCTGGCTGCTTTGGAAGAGAGAAGCTGAGCTCTCTCCACACTTTTCTGGGAAGCCTGCAGGGAGGGAAAGCCAGCAGAGGAGGGGAGGAATCCAGGTGCCTGCTGTGCTTCTGTTTTGCCAGGCACCTTTGAGGTCCTGGTTTGTAGAGAGCCTCTTGAAGTGGCCTGTGCACACCTCTGGGATGGAGACACCAAGTGTGGGCTGGGCATCCAAGGAAGCAGGGAATGAACACAGGCAGCATGCAAGGTGTCCCACATGATCCTTTCTCTCAGGCTGCTTGACAGAGCTCCCCTGCAGCCTTTGCCCTTTCTGTGGCCAGCTCCAAGGCTGTGCTGCAGGATGACAACTGCGAGCAGCTCTCCATCTGCAAGGTCACCCCCTGGGAGGCAGAGCTGCACTTCTCCTTTGAGCGGGGTGGCAGTGGGGGCACCTTCCTCTTGGAGCCTGCCAGCATGCAGCTGGGACCTAAGGAGAAGCAGGTAGGAGACAGGCAGGTGGGACAGGGAGCAGCAGCAGAGCCCAGGAGCTGCCCCTCCTGCTCACTGAATGTTCTTCTGTGCTTCTCTTTGTGGGGCTGGGGCCAGGAGCTGAGCATCTGGGCATACCCCACTTCACCTGGCCTGGTGGAAGACAGCCTCATCTGCTGCATCAAGGGCAACCCAGAGCCAGTGGTCTCCCACCTGTGCTGCCAAGGGGTGCAGGTGAAGCTGGGGGTCAGCCCCAGGCAGCTGCATTTCAACAGGGTGCTTCTGCACAGGTCAGTCAGGCCAGGGGCACTCTGCTGGGGGTGGCTCTGCTGCAGCTTCCCTTTCCTCAGCTTGGAGGCTGGGCCAGCAGCCCTCTTGCTCCCAGCACTTGCCAGCCTCTTGCTCACTGTTCCTTGCTGGCTGGGATGTCCCATGACAGTCCCCAGCTGTAGCCCCCCAGCAGTGGGGGCCCTGATGCATTTGCTTCTCCTCTGCTGGTGCAGAGAGAGTGGATCTGGCTCTGGCTCTGCCTGCTGTTGGATCCCCTTCTGCCACCAAGCTCTCCCTAGGGCCTCCCCTCTCAGGCTTGTGGCAAAGAGCAAAACCTGCAGGGTGGTTTCAGCCCCATGGGGAGGGCTGCTGCCAGCGGCAGGGCTGCCGCTGTGCCCCTCAGCAGCTGGCACTGAGCCTTGGTGTCTCCGCAGCGAGCACAGCAGGAGCCTGCTGCTGCGGAACAGCTGCCCCCTGCCGGTGGCCTGGAGGCTCAGCGGGCTGCAGAGCCTCGGCGAGGGCTTCTCGGTGCGGCAGAGGCAGGGCACGGTCGGGCCCCGCTCGGAGCTGGCCGTGCAGCTGTGCTTCAGGAGCACCAAGGCTCTTGGCGTGGAGAAGAAGCTCCGCTTGGAGGTGAGGGGACAGGGCCCTGCCTGGCAGAGCTGGGCAGAGTGCTGTGGGCCCTGGGGGATGGAGGCTGTGTCTGAAGGCAAAGAGGGCCAAAGGATGAGCCCTGAGGAGATTCCTTTGAGCCCACATTGTCTGGGCCCTTAGCACCAAGGGACCCTCACTGAAGGATGCTGCTTAGGAATACCTCAGTGCTGAGCAGGAGCTGAGGGTGGGGGGCAAGGAGATGGAGCCAGGCAGTGGTGCCAGCACAGAACAAGGGGGAAGAGGCAGGAACTGGAAGCCAGGAGGCTCCAACATCTTTGGTGTGAGGGTGCTGGAGCCCTGGAGCAGGTTGCCAGAGAGGTTGTGGAGTCTCCTCCTCTGGCTATTAAGGCTTTGTTCCCTGGGGTTTAGAGGCTGCATTGCAGTGAGGCTGCTGCCTGCTAAGAGAGAGTTGGCTGTCATTGCCACCTGCTCTGGGACACCTCAGGACTCTTGTGGGGGTTTGTACATCACACTGCCTCCCAGGCTGGGTAAAGACAGCTGCTAGAGACAAGGACTCCTCTTGTTTAGCAGGAACACTGAGGAGAAGGACTTTAGGGTTTGCTTCTTGCTGCCTCAGGTTTCAGCTGCAGAGAATGTCCAGGGTGTTGTTCAGGTGGAGAGCATTGAAGTTGTGGCTGAGGTCTACGAAGTTGCTCTGAACATCACCCTGCCTGAAGGTCAGTGGCTGGCCCCAGAGCAAAGGAGTTCAGCTGCATTGCACTGCTGGGGCAAGTGGGGGATGGGATGGGATGGGATGGGATGGGGTGGGATGGGATGGGATGGGATAGGATGGGATGGGATGGGATGGGGTGGGACAGCAATGCAGGCCTGGCATGGATCCATGGCACAGGTCTCTTGCCAGCTGTGTGGAGTAAAGCACTGTCAGGTCACACAGTGCCTTGCCTCTCTCACACCTTGAAGTGTGCCCCTTTGAAACACCAGGGGTGGGAACAAGCAGCTGGCAGTTCCTGAAGGCTCAGTACAGCACATCAAGTGGTTGATCTGTGCTTGGAAGCAAGGAGGTAGAGGCTGAGCTCCTTGGCTGCTAAGCCCTACAGATCCTCTCTGAGTAAGAAGAGCAAAGGGCAGCAAAGCAGCCAGAGAAACCTTGCAAGGCTGGAGACTTGCTGAGCAGAGCTTTGTCCCACCTGAGCTCTCCCAGTCTCTGTCTCCTGACTGGGTGCAGCCTGCAGCAGCTCCAGCATCCTCCCCATCCCTTCCCTCGCTCTGGGGGTGTCCTGCAGGTGCAGATGGCTGTGTGAACTTTGGAGTCCTGGAGGTCCTGGGGAGTGCCAAGCAAGTGCTGACCCTGAGGAACCAAGGGCAGTGCAAGCTTGCATACAGGTTGGTCCAGCTGCCTGCTCTGGGAGTGCCTGGGGCCAGCACCTGCCCAGGCCTGCAGTCTGCTCCTGTGGCTAGAAGCTGTTCCCATGCTGGCTGCCTCATGGTGTGTGTGACCACTGGGACTGTCCTGAGCTCCAGGCTCCATTGCCATGGAGAATCCAGCCCCAGCCCAGCAGTTCTGCACAGCTCAGCAGGCACCACAAGGAGAGCCCCTGGGCTCTGGGGTGCAGTAAGAAGAGTGTGGCCAGCAGGTCAGGGGACATTCTCCTCTGCCTGTCCTCTGCCCTAGGGAGACCACCTCTGGAGTCCTGGCTCCAGCTCTGGGCTCCTCAGTGCAAGAGGGAACCACTGGAGAGAGTCCAGCAGAAACTAGAAAGGTGCTGAGGGGCCTGGAGCAGCTCTGTGAGGAGCAAAGGCTGAGAGCCCTGGGGCTGCTGAGCCTAGAGAAGAGCAGCCCCAGAGGGGAGCTGAGCAATGCTCAGCAGGAGATGAAGGACCTGTGGCAGGCAAGAGGTTGGAGCCAGACTCCTGACAGTGGTGTCCAGGGACAGGCCAAGGGGCAGTGGGCACAAACTGGAACCCAGGAAGTTCCATCTGAGCAGGAGGAGAATCTTTGCTGTGAGGGTGCTGGAGGCCTGGAGCAGGCTGCCCAGAGAGGTTGTGGAGTCTCCTTCTCTGCAGAGATTCCAACCCCCCCTGGCCCTTGTGCTCCTGGGCAAGCTGCTGGGGGTGCCCTGCTTTAGCAGGGGGGTTGCACCAGATGATCCCCAGAGGTCCTTTCCAAACCCTCCCATGCTGGGGGTCTGGGATTTTGTGCCCCTGAAGCTGAGGCCAGTCCCTGCTGAGCTCTGCTGCTGTCCTTCCAGGGCTAAGTCCTTTCTCTTCAGGAGACTCTTCAGAGCAGGAATGAAAACGCTGGGGGTGGAGGGGAGCTGCCAGCACTCAGCACTGCCTGGCTCTGCCAGGGCCTGGGGCTCCTAAGCACAGCAGAATTCTTTGGTTGGTTTTTACTGGTCCCATGCCAGGTCCTGGCTGTGCTGCTGGCCCCTGGGCTGTTCACTGCAGAGATCTTCTTCTCCTTCCCTCCCCAGGTTCAGGCTGCGCCCCACAGAGCCCGGAAGCCGTGACCTGGCCTCCCACCTCACTGTGCAGCCCCAGCAGGGCCTGCTGCCTGCCTCTGAGCATCCTGTCCCTGTCCAGCTGCTCTTCCACCCCCAGAGGGAGATCAGCATTGAGGACAAAGCCATCCTGCTGTGCCAGGTGAGCTGCCTGGGGCAGGCAGGGTGAGCACAGCTGGGCTGAGGGGGTCAGGAGGACATGGCTGTGCTGGAGAGCAAGCTTTAGCTGGGGAACCTTCTGTTATTTGCACACAGCAAAGGCTTTCAGAAGCCAGCTCTGGCCCTTCCAGTGCTGGAGGGGGTCAATCCAAAAGCTGGGGACAGACTTTGGATCAGGGCCTGCTGGGACAGGACAAGGGGTGATGGTTTGAAACTAAAAGAGGAAGATTCAGCCTGGATAGGAGGAAGAAATGTCTGACACTGAGGGTGGTGCCAGCCTGGCCCAGCTTGGCCAGGGAGGTGGTCATTGCCCCATCACTGGAAGCACTGCAGGTCAGGTTGTTTGGAGCTCTGAAGCACCTGCTCTGCCCTCAGCTGTTCCTGCTGACTGCAGGAAAATTGAGCCAATGACTCCTCCAAGCCAACCCATTCCATGATTCTAAGAGGGGCTGAAAATGCAGTTCTGGAGAAGGACTTCAGAGCAGGGGGATGAGCTGATGGGCACCTGGGCTGTGGCCACAGGCCAGAGCCAGAGGTTGGGCTCTGCTGGATTTACCAAGCCCTGCCCTGGTTGCAGGTGCTGGAGCCCAAGCTGAGGGCAGGAGGGGAGCCCATGGCCAGCATCCCAGTGAGGCTCTCAGCCAGAGCTGTGCTCAGCCAGTACAGCATCAGCCCTGCGGCGCTGCTCGACTGCGGGGCCATGGCCAGCGGCACCAGGAGGGCCTGCAGCTTCCTGCTGCAGAACAGAGGCCTCCTGCCCTTCGAGTTCCTCATCTGCAGAGCAGAGCAGGCTGCAGCTGAGCCCACAAAGAAAAGGTGAGAAGGCCTGCAGCAACCTTCCTGCTGGAGGAGGCCCCACAGCAGGGCTGGCGTGTGGCAGGCAGCCAGGACACACAAGCAGGCTGCACTGTGAGTCCTGGGGCCAGGTTTGGGCCCCTTACTCCAAGAGCATTGAGGTGCAGGAAGGTGGCCAGGGAAGGACAACAAAGCTGGGGAAGGGTCTGGAGCACATGGGCTGTGAGGAGCAGCTGAGGCACCTAGCATTGTTTAGCCTGGAGAAGAGGAGGCTGAGGGAAGCCCTTCTGGCTCTCTACAACTCCCTGAAGGGAGGCTGGAGCCAGCTGAGGTTAGTCTTTTCTCCCAAGGAACAACTGCTAGGACAAGAGGACACAGCCTCAAGTTGTGCCAGGGGAGGTTTAGGCTGCACATGAAGAACAATTTCTTCCCCTTGAGGCTTGTCAAGGCCTGGCCCAGACTGCCCAGGGCAGTGGTGGAGTGCCTGCTCCTGGAGGGGTTTCAGAGCTGTGGAGAGGTTGGTGCTGGTCTCCTCTCACAGGTAATTAGGGACAGGAAAAGAGGGAATAGCCTCAAGCTGTGACTGGGGAGGTTCAGACTGGGCATTAGGAAAAACTGTGTCCCAGCAAGAGTGGTCAGGCCAGGAATGTGCTGCCCAGGGAGGTGGTGGAGTCACCAAGCCTGGGTGTGTTTGAAGGTCGTTTAGATGTGGTGCTTGGTCTGTTCCAGCCCCAACACCTCTGTGACTCTGTGAGGTGTGGTGCTGAGGGCCATGGCTTAGTGGTGACCTGTAGTGCTGGGGTCAGTCTTGGCCTTGCTGACCTTAAAGGTCTCTCCCAACTAAACAAGTCCATGTTCTGTGAGCCCTGGGTTATTGTCTGCCTGTGCAGTTGGCTTGTGAGCAGGGAGGAAGGTTTGGCTGTGGAGAAGGGCAGGAGGAGCCCAGCCTGAGGGATGTTCTCTGCTCTCTCCTCTGGGTGCACATCAAAGGAAGTTCTCCGACTCCCACAAGCAGGGGAGCTCCAGTGGAAGGTCTGCTGCAGCCAAGCAGAGCAAGCCCTTGCTGCCAAAGGAAACCAAGCCCTCTGTGAAGGTGGGTGGCTCCTGCTCCCCAGGACAGGCTCCTCCACTGCTGTGCCCAGGCTGGGGGCTTGTGCCCACGGCATGGGACACGGGCTGCATGGGGGAGACCCATCCTCTGCCAGCCATGAGCAGAGGAAGGAGCTGCTCAATGCTGTGCTCTTGCTCAGCCCTGGAGCTGTGGGGCCAAGGGGAAGGGATCTGTACCTGGTAGCTGCTGGCCAAAATAAGGCTGTGAGTGCCACAGCTGTGGAGTGTCCCTGCTGAACTCCCAGTCCAGGGACAGGAGATGACCTTGCCTTGCCTTCTGCCCAGTCTGCTCTCCTCTCTGATGGTTTCTCACAGTTCTCTCTGCTCTCCTGTTTCACATTGGAGGCTGAAGGACCCCAGCTCCCACCTTCACCCTTACAGCCCAACTCCTTTCTCTAAGCCACTCAGGCTAGGCCTGCACATCTCCTTAGCTTGTTCATCTCATCCTGGCTTGTGCTCTGGGCCCTGGTGTCATCCCTGCCTGCCCTGGGCCCAGCTGGAGGCCAAGGCCCAGGGTCCTCCTTGCTGGGATGCTCAGAGTGAGGCTGTTTGCCATCAGCCTCTGCTGGGACTCTTTCTGCAGGCTCGCCTCACCCTGGGCATGTTCACAGTGTCCCCTGCCTTTGGCTCCATCCTTCCTGGGGAGCAGCAGCTGGTGACAGTAGATTGTGCTGCGGAGCTGCCAGGGCCGTGCCAGGAGCAGCTGCTCATCGACATCAGCAGCAGAGACCCCGGGGACAACCCTCTTGGCATCCCCTACACCCTGCTGGCCGAGTCCTGCCTTCCAGGTGAGTGCTGCCCACGGGTTCCTGTGGCCAGGCTGCTGCTGCTCGGCACCCAGCCTCAGGCCTGGGACAGAGCAGACAGCCTGAGCCTGACCTTGCATCTCTCTGCGAATCCTCAGAGGTTCTTGCCAAGCCCACCAGTGGGAGAGGCTGGGAGGGATGCATGGAAGGATCAAAAGAAACCCTTTCAGACTGAGGGTGCCTGAGCTCCATCCTCACAGGCAGCTCCCCCAGCCAAGGCTGGGGTTTGCAGCTCCCTGGGCAGAAAGAGCTTCTCAGAGGCCAGCAGGGGCAGGGCAGGTCAGCAGGAAGGATTCTCCATCCTCAGCCCTCCCTCTGCTCTGCTCACAGCATTCCTGGCTGATGACCTTGAGTCCATCTTTGAGGGGCATCAGATCTGCAGCAGCAGCAACCTCTGCCAGGTCCTCCAGACAGTGCAGGAGCAGCAGGGGGTGTTCCTCACAGATGAGAACAAGTTCATCTTCACCAAGGTCCTGGTTGGGCACCAGGCCACGGCATGCTTCAGGATCTGCAATGTGAACAGAATCCCCTGCCATGTGCTCCTCTCCAGCAAACCCAGCCCCAGCAAGGTAAGAACAGGAGGCCTTGGGGAGTCTCTGAAGGCTGTGTGACATCTGCCTTGTTCTCCAGCTTCCTTGCTTCCTTTTGCCCAGCCTAGTGCAGCTCAGGGCAGGTGAGAGCTGGGCTGCATTCAGTGTGTCTCAGGCAAGGTTTTAGCTCCAGGCCCCTGGGGCTTTGGAGTGAGACCTGAGCCCTTCTGAACATCTCTTGGAAGCACAGGCAGAGGAGGAGCTTTTCCTCAGCTTTGAGCCAGGGCTCCAAGCAGACCCTTTTGGGGTGGGCTTGGTCTCCTCTCAAAAGGAATAAGTGCTAGGACAAGAGGACATGGCCTCAGGTTGTGCCAGGGGAGGGTTAGGTTGGACATGAGGAGCAATTTCTTTCCCTTGAGGGTTGTCAAGGCCTGGCCCAGGCTGCCCAGGGCAGAGGTGGAGCCCCATCTCTAGAGGGATTTCAGAGCTGTGGAGCTGTGGAGCTGAGGGCCATGGTTTGGTGGTGACCTGGCAGTGCTGGGCTCAGAGTTGGACTTGATGATCCTAAAGGTCTCTTCCAACCAAAGCCATTCTCTGCTTTCCTTAGGCTCCCTGCTCTTTGCCCCTTCTCTTTAAAGGCCAGGGGCAGGTTCTTTGCAGGGTTCTCCATGCAGTCCTCACTTCCCATGTGTGCTGGGGCTCTGACCAGCGCTGAAAGCAAGCTTTGCACTCCTGGGCTTGATGGCAGCCCCCTGGGGCAGCACTGCTTTGGATTCCCCCCCTGAGACAGATGGAGCCTGTCTAGGGAAGCCAGAAGGGGGCCACACTGTCTGGGGCTGTTCCTCATGATCCTTGTATGGGTGAGACAGCAGCACATGGAGAAAAGTTTCCTCCTAACAGCCTTCTCTGGGCTTCCCCAAGCTGAAGAGCCACTCTGGCCAGGTGTTTGAGGTGGATCCTGTCCGGCTGTCCGTGCCCAGCTGCTCCCAGGCCTTTGCCACGGTCACCTTCACTCCATGGAAGGTGAAGAGCTACCATTGCACTTTTGAGGCCTCCCTCGATGTCCACACAAGGTAACTCACCTCAGGAGAGCTTGGGAGGGGACCTTCCTGATGGCTTCCAGCTCTTTGAGTAGCCTTGGGTAGAGTACTCAGCGTTACAGCATCCCAGCAGGGAGGGGCTTGGAAGGGAGCTCTAGGGATCATCCAGCCCCACCCCCTGCCTGAGCAGGGCACCCACAGCAGCTTGCCCAGGATCCCCATGGCCAGGGGACTGTGGAATCTCTGCAGAGAAGACTCCCCAAGCTCTCTGGGCAGCCTGCTCCAGGGCTCCAGCACCCTCACCTCCAGGATCCCCTCTGGGGCTGCTCTTCTCCAGGCTCAGCAGCCCCAGGGCTCTCAGCCTCTCCTGCTGACAGAGATGCTGCAGAGAACTCAGAAGCTGTAGCTGCGAGATCCAGCAGAGCCGGGGAGTCAGTGCCCTGCTGTAGCCTGCAGCAGTGCCTGTGAGGGCAGTGGGACACTGACACTGGCCCAGGGTGCCCAGAGAGGTGGGGAATGCCCCATGCTTGGAACCATGCCAGGTCAAGTTGGCTGGGGCTCTGAGCAAACTGCTGGAGTTGCCAAGGGCCCTGCTGCCTGCAGGGGGCTTGGACTGGATGAGCTTTCAAGGTCCCTTCCAAGCCAAAGCATTCCAGGATTCTCTGGTGCCAAGGAGCCAACAGGGAGTGGATGAATCAGGAAGCAATGGAGCTGTGTGCAGCTTCAGCTGAGCTGGAGAGTGCCAAGGACAGAGGATTGTTTCCATGCCCTGAGCCAGCTGCCCTTGTTGCCTCCTTGTTCCTGTGCTCAGGAGGTGATCTGGTGGATCTCCTGGGGTGCATGAAGAGCTTTGATGCTAAAGGAGCCATTGGATCCCCTCTAAAAGACCCCAGCTCTTCTGCCCTAGGCCCTGTGTGTGTCCTGGGCCTGCCCTGCCCTTGCCCAGCCCTTTAGTAGCTGAGCTGGGACTGGATCCATCAGTCTGCTGCCCTAAGGGGCAATTCCTGCTCTGAGCCTCTGTGGAGATCACCTTCCCTGCTGGGGTCACTGATTTGCCCCTTCTTCCTTGGAGACTTTTCCATGCTCTGCTCATGCTCCTTGCTTCTGTCTCACCTCAGCACAGCCAGGGAACCTGCCCCATGGCCTCTGTCACCTCCTCATGTCTCTGCTGCCCTGCAGGGCTCCTCTGAGTGGAATGGTTTGAACTGGTGCTCTGGGAGGCTCTGGCTCTGCAGAGCAGATTCCTCTTGGATGGGACTGGGAGGAGAGGGGCAAGGGGGAGCTGTGTCCTGGGGGCCAGGAGCCCCAGGCAGGGGAAATGCAGCAGGTGGCCCTGGCTTCACTGCTTGCCAAGTGAGCAGTGGCTCTGCTGCCTCTCTCCTGCAGCCCTGCAGCAGTGAGAGCACAGAGCCTGAGCTTTGAGATCAGCAGCGAGGGGAAGCTGCCGGAGGTGAGGGTCCTGCGCCCGGCGCTGAAGGACAGGAGAGGGAACCCCCTGCTGCTCTGCAGGAGGCTCCTGCTGGGGGCCTGGGAGAAGCTGCCCCTGGTCCTGCAGAACTCTGGCCCTGTCCCTGCCCAGGTGAGCAGCTGCTGAGGGAGCTCTGCTCTGGGAACAAGGCTGCTGCTGGGCAGGAGAGGGCCCAGCGCAGCCGGTGAGGGTGGGCAGGGGCCCCACTGCTCTGCAGGTGCCCTTGGAGCCCAAAGGAAAGCCTTGGCTTGTGCTCAGAGCCCCTCTGTGGCAGGAGGACGACCTCCTGAGCTTCTGCTGTGGCAAAGCAGTGGGCAGAGGCTCGTGCCTCAGCAGCCCTTCACTTTTGCCTCCACCTCCTTTGCAAGCTCTGCTGCTGTCCTTGCCAGCCTTGACCCAGCCCTGGGGTTTGTGTTTTCCCTGCCTCAGGGAACAGCCTGGGAAGGGGCCTCAGAAAGTCTGTTGGAAGCCCCTGGCTGACTTCTGCTTGCCAGGAAGGGAGTTCCTCTGGGAAAGGGGATTTTGGGACCTTCTCAGGGAAACACAACTCAGAGAGTCAGGCTGGAGCCTTCCTGTCCTGCCTGCTTCTGTTTCCATCCCCTCCCAGTGTCTCTGGATGCCTGGCTTTGGGCTGGTTTCGCTCCAGCCTTGTGCTCAGAGCTGTGTTGGAAGGGGGGCAGCGTGCTGGGCTGCCCGTGGTGGAACAGCAGCAGTGTGGGCTCAGGCCCTGGGCCATGCTGTGCCCACCCCAGTCTGGTCCTGCTCTTTTCCCAGGTGCTGCTGGACCTGCTGGATGAAGAGGGAGTTTTCTTCTTGAAAGCCAGGCCCAGCACCAAATGCCTCTCCCAAGCTGTGGGCATGAAGGACTCTGCTGGAGAAGGTGAATTCATCACCCATGAAATGTGGTCACTCACAGAGGGAAAACTTGGGTCCTGCTGCTGGCTTGGCCAAGCAGCAAGCAGCTGTTGGCCATAGCTTGTGTCCTGGGGCTCTCTGGGGCTGTTGCACATGGACTCTTTGCAGGGTTGATTTCTACCTGGCAAGCTCTAGGAAGCTTTTCCATTCTTATGGAGGTGGTGGGTTGAGTCCTGGGGGGGGTAACACCACTTCAGTGGAGCATCTGAGGTCTGTGCTGCATATGGGGAGTCCCCATCCTGAAGGGAGGCTGCCCCTGAGCCCACAGCCAGCCAGCAAAAGCCCAAAGCACTCTGACTCAGCTGTGCTTAAGGCAGGAGCTATCTGGCT
Organism: Melanerpes formicivorus; assembly: GCF_026170545.1. NCBI lineage: Eukaryota > Metazoa > Chordata > Aves > Piciformes > Picidae > Melanerpes > Melanerpes formicivorus. The sequence continues at coordinate 2,711,836 of NW_027142441.1, forward strand.
GCAGTTTGAGCCAGAGCTGAGCACTGAGCTGAGCTTAAGACAACTAACAGGGATGGCCCTGGTAGTGTCACAGCTTTGTGACCATGGGAGGAGGGTCTGGAAGCACTGGTGAGCCAAGCTGTGCTTAGAGACAGCTGTTTTTCAAGCTCCTGTTCCTTTTCTGGAGCATGGAAATGTTTGCAGTGCCTCACCTGTCCCTGGTGTCCATCTCTGTGCAGAGAGGAAGCCCCACACTGCTTCCCTGCTCCTGCAGCGTGGGCAGACAGCAGAGTTTGAGGTGGTTTTCAAGCCCACCCTGGCCCAATGCCTGGAAGGGAAGCTCCACCTGTCCGTGCTGGACAACCCCTCTGAGACCACCAGCAGGCTGCTGGGGGAAGGCTATGGAGATGACTTCACCCTGGACAACATCCAGGGACTAGTGGCAGACAGGGAGGAGCAGAAGCTCCCTGAGAGCAGCCTGGAGGAGGACAGCCTGGAGGGTAAGAGGAGAGGCTGCCAGGGTGTAGCAAGGAACCTCCAGGGCTGGGCACACCTTGTGGCAGCACAGGGCTGGCCCAGATTTAGCAGCCAGCTGCTGTCACCTTTTGTAGCCTGCAGAGCAGCCTTGCTTGGGAGCCCCAGGGAAGGTGCCCTGTCAAGGGAGAAGTTTGCAGGCCAGCAGGGAGGGCTCAAAGGAAGCAGCTTTTGATTGAGGAGCTCTAAAAGGAGGTCTGCCAGCCCATGGGGTGCTGTGAAGAGCACATCTGATCATTTGTGTCCTCTCTGGGTGGACTGCTTGGTGGCTAAGGAATTGGTTGGATAGTCACAGCCAGAGGATAGTGATCAACAGCTCAATGTCCAGATGGAGACTGGTGTCCCTCAGGGGTCCATGCTGGGCCCAGAGCAGCCCTGCAGAGAAGGACTTGGGGGTGCTGGAAGGTGCAGATCTGGAGGTGAGCTGGCGCTGTGATCTCAGCCCAGGCCCAGACATGTCCTGGGCTGCATGTCCCAGGGGAAGGAAGGCTTGGAGAAGGTAGAGCTGGAGTCCTGTGTGTCTGTGGGGGGCAGAGGGCTCTCCCCTCATGCTGAGAGCTCTCTCTCTCATTGCCAACAGCTGACCCAGGGGATCACATCCAGTTTGGGTTCTGTCCCGTTGGCACCCCCTGCACCGTGACCTTCACCATCGCCAACCGCAGCAGGGGGCAGGCCCTGCGCTTCCAGTGGCTGCCTGAGCCTCCCTTCCACTTCTGCCCCCAGGTGAGCTTGGTTGTCTCTGCTTTTCCCTGCTGCTCAGACCCTGCCTGGCAGCTTTCTGGGAGCCACCATGGAGCAGTGAGAACCCCTTTCAGTGCCACCTAGGAGATGCCATCCCTGGCTTTGCTGGGGCCATGTTGTGGGTCATGGCATCTTTTGGTGGTGTTCTTCTCGATCAAAACCCAGATAAATCCTCAGTAAGATGCAGTTTGACACAATCCCAGCATGGTGGGAGTTGGAAGGGACCTCTGGGAGTCATCTAGTGCAACCCCCCTGCCAAAGCAGGGCACCCACAGCAGCTTGCCCAGGATCACAATGGCCGGGGAGGTGTGTTTGAATCTCTGCAGAGAAGGAGACTCCACAACCTCTTTGGGCAGCCTGCTCCAGGGCTCCAGCACCCTCACAGCAAGGAATTTTCTCCTCTGGCTCAGATGGAACCTCCTTGGTTCCAGTTTGTGCCCCTTGCCCTGTCCCTGGGCACCACTGAGAGGAGTCTGGCCCCATCCTCTTGTGCCCCACCTTCTAGCTCTTGATAAGCTTTGAGAGATTGTCTCCCAGGCTGCTCTTCCCCAGGCTCTCAGCCTCTCCTCACAGAGGTGTTGCTGGCACAGCTGCTCCCCACGCCCACAACCTCTCCTGTCCTTGCCAGTGATCCCAGGTTGGTCTTGGCTCTCTGCTTCTCCCTAGGTGGGACACCTCCATGCTGGCTGTGCAAAGGACATCACAGTGACCTTGCAATCAGAAGTTGAGGTCACCTTTAAAAAGCACCCAGTGAAGTGTCAGGTGTCCAGGATCTCCTTCCAGCTGCCACCAGAGGAGGTCCCTGACTGGGATGACAGCCTGCATGCCATCAAGTGGGTGGATACCACAAGGGCCCCAGGTGCCACCTGGCCTGTCAAGAAGAAGGTAAGAAGCACAACAGCAAAAGCTCCCTGAGCTGCCACAGGAAGGTCTGCTGATGGCAGCAGATCTCCATCTCTGCTCCTCCTGACAGTGAATCCACCCCTGAATGGGAACCAGCAGGATGTGTTAGAGGAAAGGATGCTGCTCAGGGATCTGAGGGCTCAGACAAGATGGGGAAGTCTCTTGGACAAGAAGGCAAACCCTAAACCAAGAGCTGAAGTGTTGCAGTCTGTGTTGGATGGGAGCTCACAGTTTTGAACCCACTTGCACAGCATGGTGGGGGTTGGAAGGGACCTCTGTAAGTCATCCAGTCTCAACCCCCTGCTAAAGCAGGGACACCCACAGCAGCTTGCCCGGATCACAATAACCAGGGGGGGTTGAGATCTCTGCAGAGAAGGAGACTCCACAGCCTCTCTGGGCAGCCTGCTCCAGGCCTCCAGCACCCCCACAGCAAAGAATTTTCTCCTCCTGGTCAGATGGAACCTCCTGGGCTCCAGTTTGTGCCCCTTGCTTCTTGTCCTGTCACTGGGCATGACTGAGAAAAGAGTCTGGCCTCATCCTCTTGCCCCCCAACCTCCTGCCCCCCACTTGAGCTGTTGGTCAGCACTGAGCAGATCTCCATTCCCTGGAGTTCAGATCTGGTTTAGATTCAGTGCCTTTGAACTCCCAAGGAGTTGAATCCCCTGCTTCTTGTTTTGGCTGCAGAGCAGCAGTAGCAGCACTCTGCTGTGTGTGCTGTGGAGCCCCCCAGCACCCTGGGGCTGAGCTTTGAGCGTTGTCTGCACTGAGCAAGGCAGCAAAGCTGGCCAAGGGTCTGGAGAGCAGGGCTGATGGTTGGACTCGACAATCATCCAGGTCTTTTCCAACTCCAACACCCTCTGCTGTTGGCTGTGGGGATCTCAGCAGCAGCTTCTGCTTTGACTTTCCTTGCCCAACACACTTCTCTTGGGTGATGACTCTGCCCCAGCTGCTGAACCACTGCAAGACCTGGAAGCCAAATCATTTTGCCTAGCAGAGGCAGAGCAGTCAGAGACTTTCCAAATGAGTTCACTCCCACCCCCAAATACCCCTTCCCAGCCCCCAGCAGTGTGGCGGCTGCCCCACACCAGACATCTCTCTGGAAAGTCCTTTGTCCTAAAAAGAGTTTCCAGAGCTGTTCATTCTTGGGGTTCTCCACCCACAGCGTCCAGGAGGGAAACTGGAGGCTGCTAGGTTTATAGGGGCCAGGAAAAGCAAGGTCAGGCACTGGTACCCAGTGGCAGTTCCCACGTGTGTACTTGCAGTGCTGGCGCTGCTGGCTTTGGTCAGCAGGTGACACACAGCCTACAGCAGAAGGGTCTCCTGCTGCTGTCTTCATGGGATGAGCCATGGGAATGTCCTTCCTAGCCCCTCTGTGTGGCTGCTGTTGGAGGCTCCCTGATCAGCCTGGCACTCAGGGCCCTGCTCAGTGACTCTTCTCTTCTCTTTGCAGGTGCTGGAGCCAGAGGCAGAACCAGCTCACACTGTCTTGGAGAGCAGCAGCCGTGAGGTGCAGATTTTCCTCAGCGCTGTTGTCACTGGCTCGGGGTGTGATGAAGAGGTTATTAATTAATATGAAACACAGAAATATTAATTGTATTAATTACTAAAATAATTAATAACCACAATTTGATGTACATATTCTAGTGCACAGTTGTGCAATACATCCCATAAGTGGTTTAGTATTTATCATTTGGACTCCATTGGAATATTTACAGAGTTAATTTCTATGAATCTCAAGAAGGGTGCAATTCCACTGCTTGTCCACCAGATGGCGAGTTCATGGGACATTGGCAGCTGCCTAACTATATAGAGAGACATTACAATGCATCAGAGGTTACTTTGCTAGACGCGGGTGCTTTGAACCAAATGTTAATGAGTAAGTGGAAAGCACGGGGGAAGATTCAGTGTGTCCTTTGTTGTAGCAGTCTGCTGTCACCGGGCTGGCTCCTGACTGGTCCAGATGGTGACAGTGGGGGGCAGCCTTCTCCCTCCCACGGCAGCAGAGAAGAGATGGAATGTAGGCTAGCTGGCAGGCAGGTTCCCTTGGCAGGACTGTGGCAGCTCCCTTCAGATGGCAGGGAGCGGTCCTGTGGGATCGGCCTGGCAGGGCCGGTAGGGCTGGTCCCAGGATGGGGTCGGCCCTGTGGCAACGACCTTCGGGGCCGGCGTGGACAGCCCTGGGGAGGAAGTGCGGCTGCATGAAGCAGCGACTTCCCCTTTGCTTGGCTCGAAGGTGTGGACGGGACCCTATCGGAGTGGTCCCAGCTTTGGAGCACAGGGCATGGACTCCTCTTCTCTCCCACAACAGTGGCATCATGCAGGCATGCGATGAAGCACTGGTCCCGCTTTCTGAGCTGACACCCAGGGTTGTGCAGCTTGTTAGTCTGCTGCTTAAGGCTGAGGCAGATGTTTGGACTGCTGGACTCGGCTAGTCTCTTCCCTGGCAACTGGGCAGATCTTACCCTCGGGGGTCCAGTCCTCTTGAAGACATGGCAGGGTCTTCCGGCCTGTGAGACTGGTAATACAAGGCTGTAGCTTCTCTGGCGCTCAGCGTATGTCACTCCTCAGGAGATACTCTCAGGCCCAAGGCTCAACAGGCCTGCCTGGATGCAGGCTTAAGAGCAAGGCTATGGCATGAGGTTAGGCTGGAGCAAGGAGAGAGAGCAAAGTGAAAGAGGGCAACGTATTTACAAGTTGGGGTAATACTTACAGGTTTCTTGCGGCTAGACTTGGCCAATGGGCATGCCGTAAACAATCGGCTGCAGCCTACAGGAAGCATGAAGCTAGAATGATGCCATACTTGGTATTAGCACCAGCATCCCCTGCCATGGGTGTGTGCGGTGGGCTGTGCTGCCTCGGCCTTTGTTCCCCTCATGAAAGGAGAGGGAACTTGTCCGCATGCTGGGACAGGTATCGATATCTGGGCATAATTCTGGGCATAATGTGCCTTCACCACACTGAGCTCCACCCCTTCTAAACAATTCCAGTGGCTGCTAATACTATCCATCTCATCTAAAACAACAGCTACAATGAGTAAATGAAGTTCACAGTCCATTCTGGATACTTTCAGATGGAGATGATTCAGGAGTCCAAAAACCAGGCACCAAGAAAACAGAAAACAGTTTGTCTCTCTGCATTGCAGCAAAGAAAAGGAGCAGGGACTCTCAGGTGACTCAGGGCTCTCAGGGATCTTAGGGTTCGTGCTCCGTAGATGCCTCATGGATTACTCCTTTGGGCACAAGGTTGTATCTGTACAACACTCTGAATTGAAACTCTCTCAGCTAAAGTTGGATTTCTTTGGGGAATGCACTGAATTTCTCCATTCTCTTGCATTACCCAATAAGTGTGACCAGGACCTTCAGCAGAAACCAGCCCTTAGACAGGTTTGGCCTCTCCTGAAGGAGAAAATATCCAAAGAGTTTTGCCTAACAGATCCTTTTCTCTAACAACAGGAACTCTATCATCTTCTACCTTTTGGGACAAACCTGAGTGTGCAGGTCCAGCTCCATTCACTGAGCCTCTGCTATTTACCAGCCAGGTTGCTGCTGCTAGATGTTTCTCCCAGAGTGGTCTTCAGCAAACTATTGTAGTGCTCAATCTTCCCTGCAGCTGGTGCAGAGTAGGGGATGTGGAATATCCACTCCATGCCTGCTCTGTGGCCCAGTTCTTCACAAGATTGTTTTTGAAGTGAGTTCTGTTGTCTGACTCAATCCTCTCTGGAGTTCCATGTCTCCACAGGATTTGTCTCTCCAGACCAAGAATGGTGTTCGGTGCAGTAGCAGGAGGTACGGGATGAGTTTCCAACCACGTAGTGTTTGGCTCTACCATAGTAAGAGGGGATTGGATGTGGCACTTGGTGCCATGGTCTAGTCATGGGGTCTGTGGTGACAGGCTGGACTGGATGATCTTTGAGGTCTCTTCCAACCTTGGTGATCCTGTGACACTGTGAATCAACATTCAGGCCGGAGATTGTGAGTCAGTCCCAGACCTGGGGTTGGAAGCAGCGGGCAGGAATGTTTATCACCCAGAACTCTGTGCTGGGTATAATTTTGTAAAGCCAAGGAACAGTACAAATAGGACCCAAGTGTGGCTAGCAGGTCGAGGGAGGTGATCCTCCCCCTCTACTCAGCCCTGGTGAGACCCCACCTGGAGTACTGTGTCCAGTTCTGGAGCCCCTATTACAAGAGGGATGTGGAGGTGCTGGAACGTGTCCAGAGAAGGGCCACAAGGATGATCAGAGGGCTGGAGCACCTCTCCTATGAGGACAGACTGAAGGAGTTGGGGCTGTTCAGTCTGCAGAAGAGAAGGCTCCGAGGTGACCTAATTGTCGCCTTCCAGTATCTGAAAGGGGCCTACAGGAAGGCTGGGGAAGGACTTCTCAGGATCTCAGGTAGTGATAGGACTAGGGGGAATGGAATGAAGCTGGAGGTGGGGAGATTCAGGCTGGATGTGAGGAGGAGGTTCTTCACCATGAGAGTGGTGAAACCCTGGAATGGGTTGTCCAGGGAGGTGGTCGAGGCCCCGTCCCTGGGGGTGTTTAAGAGCAGGCTGGCTGAGGCTCTGTCCAGCCTGATCTAGTGTGGGGTGTCCCTGCCCATAGCAGGGGGGTTGGAACTAGATGATCCTTGTGGTCCCTTCCAACCCTGAATGAAACTATGAAACTATAAGCACGGTGCCTGACACTGAAAGTGAAACTGGAGTACAGGTGGGGGATGCTGGTGGAGGGGGATGGGCGAGTGGCACACACCTGGCTGGCTGAAGGGGAGCCAGAGCCAAAGGCAAACAGGGGCCGGGTGACTGAAGAACCTCTCTGTTGAGCTGCTGCTGTGAAACACAACTGACCCCTGGAAGAAAAGCGATTGGAAACTTAGCCCATCCCCTGCTGGGCATCAGCACAGCGCTGAGTGGTCAGGATCCCTGCCAAACAGCTTTGGCTAGCTTTGTACTGGGACATCTTTCCTTTGGTCTGTCTCCCCCAGCTTCTTAGGGCTCTGACTGAAACCTGTTTTGGGCCTAGTCCTGTCCACCCAGGACATCCTGCCAAGAGGTATTCAGCTGGCACTGCCTGGGCTGTGTTCTCTCAGCTCTGCCTTCAGCTGCCTTCCAGCTTTCTCCTGCTCTCTTTCCACAGGGGTTTCTCTTTGGCTCTCTGGCTTTGCTTCTCAAGTGCCCACAGCAGGCAGGGTTCCTTTGGCTTCTTCCTGCCCCTCCTGGGCTTAAGGGGGAGCAGCCATGGGCTTAGTTTTCCCTTGGACACAAGCTAGGTAAGCCTGGCCTGCTAAAGGCTGCTGCTGGGCCAGATCTCAGCTGCCAAGGGAGCGGTGATCACTGCCATGCCCTGGTGCCTGGAGCAGGAGAGCTGACTCCAGGGCAGACTTTCCCAGCAGTTTCTGCCTGGCTGCTTTTCCCCCTCTGGTGTTTTTACACTTCAACTGCTCTGAGCCAAGGCTGACTTCCTCTGGAGGCAGCTGTGCAGCCCCCCCAAACATCCTCTTAGCAACCTCCTCCTGTGTGGCTCAGGAGTGCCCTTGTTCCTGTGCTGCCAGGCCTCAGGGCCTGAGCCAAGCCAGCAGCATTGCTCAGGGAGTTTTGTTCCCAGGTGTGGGTTTGCCTCTGTCCAGGTCAGAAGGGACAGGGATCTGCTGGAGAGAGCCTGGGGTGCTTTCACGAGCAGGAAGGTTGCTCTGTTGCTGCACAAGGGGCAAGAGAAGGGCTTGGGCTCCCAGAGAGGAGGGGATAGGATGGGGAAGTTACACTGGAGAGGCTGCTCACAAACTCCACTGCTCCAGGGCTGTAGTGCAGAGCAAATACACAGAAATCCCTGCTCTGGACTCCACACAGAAGCTCATGAAGCCAAAGCTTCACACAGACCTCTCTCTCTACCAGGCCACCCACCCCCAGGCTTCCACGGCCCCCTCCCTGCCATTGCCTCTCTCCCCTCCCTTCCCCCGCCGCTTGTGCCGCAGCACAAGATTCAGCCTGGCAGCTCCAGGCCCCAATTCAGCGGCTCCAGGCCTGCTTGGCAGAATCACCAATGCTGAGCAGGCCTCAGCTAAGAACCTGCACATCTTCCCAGGAGGAGAGAGGAAGGGAAAAGGGAAGAAAGGACCTTTGCAGGCAGTGTTCCAGGGGGGCAGGACTTCTGGGCATGGAATCCAGAGGTGACACTTTGTGGGACACCTCTGATGCCGAATTTTGCCCCAAAAGGCGAGAATAACTGCCTAAGAGACTCAGTTTAAGTCAGATAGACAGGAGGTATTTTTATTGGCAACGCGTTGGAGAAATCACTAAATGGATTTCTCCCTTTCCCGTAACAAAAGCATGTCTTTTATACAGTTTTGGATGTAGTATTACATCAGATCATATACATAATCATATCTTTGCATACATATTCATATGGGGCGTGGTGTAGGCGGAGCGTGGGCGGGGACATCTCTTTTGAGGATCTTCTTGGTGGTCATTCCGGTGGCCTTCATCATGGGCAGGGGTCTCCTGATGAGTCTTCCTCCTTAAACTTTTGAACCCTTTCCTAATTTGGTCAATTCCCGGTGTGCCTGGCTTGGTTCCGCTGACTTGACAAGGCTCTTAGGGTCAGTTTGACCTTGTTGGCTCTGAATCATGCTTGCCCTAACAGTTCTTATCAGTCTTTATTCCTTATCTCCTTTTTCTGTCACAGTGTCCCATGCCTTAGCTGATTTATTGCTCTATCTGGTTTATGCTTTCTTCAAATGCTCCACATTCTATGTTTTAACCCATTATTTCTCGAAAGCTATCTGCTTTGGGGCTTCATTTCCCCCCTTTTTCTTATAACTTACGAATTCTTTCATCAAATTCTAATCCTATAGGGCGCTGATACGCTCGTACCATAGCCCAAACCATTTGGGTCCTTTTCATTATGATTCTTAGTCTCCACCACATACAAATATTTGTGAGAGTTAATAGTAACAGAACTATAATTACTATTAGCATTGGGTGCACCAGATAGTTGAAGACCTGTGTAGCTGTTGGGGAGTATCCTGTAAAGATGTCCCACCAATGATGCTGGCCTACTTGTTCTACCTCGGTCAGGACATCTTTTATTTTTTCTGAATTATGCTCTACCTGCCATACCATTCGTTTAGTCGTTTGATTCACCTGTTGCACCAATTTCTTCACTTTAGGATGTGCGAGCATCGCTTTAAGAATTTTGACGTCCATCCCTATTTGTAATTTCGGTATCTCTTGATATAGGTTAAAATCTGCGTTAATTAGCTGTTGAGTAGTTATTGGGACAGTATAATGAAAATCACAACCCACTATTTTGGTGAAGTTGCACACACAGAAGTTAGTATTGTTAGTCTCCTCTTGGCAATTATCTATAGTGACGTTGTCACAAGCTGTCCTCACGCAAGCACACCCATTCCCTATATAGTAAACTTGTGATTCTGTTCTATTATGTGAAAGCATTTCAAAGGTACATATACTGTTTTCGACATCTAAGCATAAATCTTCTGCTTCTACTACAGCGTTTTTGCAAACATAGCCTAATTGTCCTCTAGGAATACATGCCTCTGTGCTAACTGATTGCCACCTATTTTTGGTATAATCATAACTGGCCCAGACATTGTGGTCTATTGGTCTGACAATGACATGTTGATGTATTGTCCCTAGAGTGAGGATAGGAAAGATAGCTCTTTCTTCTGCCGTACTGATGGTGAGGACGTAAGCTTCAATGTGATCTCGTTGAGGCTCATAAGTGAAATTTACTAATTGCCACCAGGCTTGGTGGTCCTTCTCAAATTGTGTAGTGTGATTGTCCTTTAATATTGTTTCCCTTATTTCTTGAGGTAACGTACCTGACATTCCCTCTCTCATTATTCCTGCCGCTACTGATTGTACCCATTGTTGTGTCTGAGAGCATTGGATAGCGAGTGCAATGTCTCTACTAAGTTCCCCTGTATAATCAGCGAGCTTCACAAAATCCTCTGCAGTATGGTTTGCTACCATGGTTAGTAATTTTACTGCTAGCGATTGCGTTTCTGCTAATGTAAGCACGGATGAACTCAGGGGCACTTTGAGTTTTCCTAAGTTGGTGGTGACAGTACTTAATTTGTTCACCAATACCTCTTGATCTACTGCATTTAGTATTCCAAATCCAGTGCCGACCCATCCACTTATATCTCTTTGTGCCCGTCTGTGATAAGACCTAGTTGCCAGCCATGCATTCCATCCCTTAAGGCTTTGCTGTATAAATGGTCGGCAATCCTTCTGCAAATGTGTAACATCGGCGTGAATGTTCATCTGCACCTTTTTCAGGGAATAAGTGGGGTCTAACAATAATTTTAGTTCGTTAGATTTTCTTATCACTTGAGGCCCTATAAAGGTTAGGTTATGTACTACTTTACATCCTATCGGTAGAGTGGTTTCTTGGGGCAAGTATAAATCTGGAGAAAATGGGATCACGTCCCCCGGTAATTGCACGATATAATCGACAGCATGCCCAGGGAAGCCTAAACCCTGTTCCAGCATTTTCAACTGTCTTTCGCATACGAAGGACATTGATTGATCCAATCTAAATGCCATTTCACACCGTGCTTTCCCTTCCTCAGGACCATTAGATGCTACGATCTTTCCCGCAGGAAAGAGAAGAGGGTGTAGGTCAAGGGTTATGTTTTGGGGATGTAGTTCCCCAAGCGAATCTTCTCTATAAATTACCGAGTTATGGGGTTGTAATCTGGGTGGATCTTCCCTGAAGTCACTCCACTGGCATGAAATTGGACCCTTTTGCTGGACCCAGACGGTGGGCTTGCCCATTTTCACTGGACTAAAGGTAATTAGGTTATGTTTAGAGTCTGGCATCAAGGGTCGAATTGTTAATACTAGCCGCCTTGTGTTTCCTTCCACTGGGTCAAGCTCTCGACACCCAATTTGGATTTGATCACCCTTATATGCTACCATGGAGGGCTGATGCCATACTTTACTCATGTATGGCTGATTGTTACGTAAGGCATAAACCTCGAAATAGGGTCGCTTCTTTCCCCTCTCCAGGTGGATACACTGGTGTGCATGAGACCATGGGTCTATTGGGGCAGAGCCTTGGGGAAGAGCTATACTTATCGAGAGTCCAATGATCAGAGTTGTAAATGTTTGAGGTGGAGTCAGGATCATGGCGTCTGCTCCTCTGGTTTGTTCTCCAGAGCTTTCTTGACTCGTGAATAATGGATCCACGTAGGTCGCTCCTTGATCCGAACCGCAGTGAAGGTAGTCAGCAGCACTTGGAAAGGTCCTTCCCACTTCTCTTGTAGGGGTTTCACTAAAAGATTCTTAACATACACCCAATCACCGGGATTAAATGAATGCAATTTGCAATCAGGTTGTTTAGGTTGGTGCTCTATCACCACAGTAGCATTTTTGTCAAACTGTTTTCCCACCGTAATTACATAATCATAAATGTACTGATCACCGATTTGGCCTATAGCGTCCCCATTCACGACTTGCATAGCATAAGGTCTACCGTACAAAATTTCAAATGGGCTTAACTTTTCTTTTGATCTTGGTTTGACTCTCAGCCTCAGTAGAGCAATAGGCAGAGCTTGATACCACTGCAAATTAGTCTCCTGACATATTTTGGCAATTTGCTGTTTAATAAGGTGATTCATCTTTTCCACTTGCCCACTGGCCTGTGGACGGTAAGGCGTGTGTAATTGCCATTTGATTTGTAATGCTTTGCTTATTGCTCTCACTGCTTTTGCACAGAAATGTGTACCCCTATCCGAAGAAATGCTCTTCGGTACCCCAAACCGTGGAATAATTTCATTCAACAGTACTTTAGTTACTTCTCTTTCCTTATTTGTCCTGCAAGGGAATGCTTCAGGCCACCCAGAAAACGTATCAGTTAATACCAACAAATACCGAAACCCCCCTTTTCTTGGGAGTTCAGAAAAATCAATTTGCCATACTTCACCTGGGAATTTACCTCGATTTATGGCTCCTTGGTGTACCTTGGTTCCCGTATTCGGGTTGTTTTTCAGACACCGCTCGCACTGGGATGTAACGTGTTTTATAGTAGTAAATAATTTTGGTCCTGCTATCCTGGTTTGCAAATATTGGTGAAGCGAATCTAGACCCCAATGGGCCTTCTCATGTTCTGCCTTTACAAACTGCCACATCACGTTTCCTGGTATTACTAACTGTCCTGTTTCCAATTGACCCCAACCATTTTCTAATATTTTGCCCTTCCTTCTTCGTATCCACCTATGATCTGATTCCTGGTAATCTGGCTGGATGTTGGTATCCAGCTCCCCTGGTATTAGGGCCGTTATTTTCACTTCCCTAGTCCTCGTGGCAGCCAATTTAGCTTCTGTATCTGCCTTCCTGTTTCCTATTTCTGGAATAGTGTTACCTTTCAAATGTCCCTTACAATGCATTATGGCCACTTGTGCTGGGAGCTGGACCGCCTCTAGCAATCGCAGAACCTCCTCTGCATGTTTGACCGTTTTTCCTTGTGTAGTCAACAGTCCTCTTTCTTTCCAGATGGCTCCATGAGCATGTACAACGGAAAAGGCATATTTAGAGTCTGTCCATATATTAATTTGCATGTTCTCCGCCAATTCCAGGGCTCGAGTCAGAGCTATCAGTTCTGCCTTTTGAGCTGAGGTCCCTGCAGGCAAGGAGTTCGACTCAATTACCCTTTCTGTAGTAGTGACTGCATAGCCAGCCATTCTTACTCCTCGCTTCACGAAGCTGCTGCCATCTGAGAACCAGTTATCCGCATCTTCGAACGGCTCTTCTTTGAGATCCGGGGCGACTGGAGTAGACTGCTTCAATTGTTTCCAAGCAGTCGTGTTCGATGGGTTCTGCTGGGTCTCTTCCTTCTAGAAATGAAGCTGGGTTCACAATGTTAGTTACCTGAATGGTTATGTCATCTGATTCAGCCAGGATGGCCTGGTATTTTAGGAATCTGGAAGGCGACAGCCAATGGTTGCCTTTCTGTTCCAGCACAGCTGACACAGTGTGAGACACTAACACAGTCATCTTTTGACCCAACGTGAGCTTCCTGGCCTCTTCTATGTTAATTATTACTGCGGCCACTGCCCTCAGACAGCCTGGCCATCCTTTACTTACTTCATCCAATCGCTTGGAGAAGTAGGCCACAGCTCTCTTGTGTGGTCCCAATTGCTGTGCTAGGACTCCTAGGGCCATCCCTTGCCGCTCATGGGAGAACAGCCAGAATGGTTTTGATACATCCGGGAGACCTAAGGCCGGTGCTCTCATTAGCTCCAGCTTCAACTTCTTGAAGGCCCCTTCTGCCTCGGGAGTCCAAACTAGGACGTTCTTAGTCTCCTTCAACAAATCATACAGTGGTTTAGCGAGTATCCCGTACTGGTAGATCCATAGCCGACACCACCCTGTCATCCCCAGAAAGGCGCGCAGATCTCTCACCATCTCTGGTTTAGGTATCTGGCAGATGGCCTCTTTCATAGCTGCTCCCAGGGATCGCTGTCCTCTGGAGACTTCGTATCCCAGGTACACCACTTCTTTTTGCACCAGCTGTGCTTTCTGTTGAGAAACTCGATATCCACTTAAACCCAGGAAATTTAACAAGGAAATAGTCCATTCAATGCATTCTTCCTCTGTCACTGTTGCTATTAGGAGGTCGTCTACGTACTGCAGAAGGGTGCCATCTCCCAGCGGCCTTTCCCACTGTTCTAATTCTTTGGCTAACTGGTTCCCAAAAATCGTGGGGGAATTGCACCATCCTTGGGGCAATACCGTCCAGGTAAGTTGAGTCTTTCTTCCTCTATCTACAGATTCCCACTCAAAAGCAAAAATCTTTTGACTCTCGGGAGCTAAGGGAAGGCAGAAGAATGCGTCTTTTAAATCTAATACGGTGAACCAGGCCAAATTATCCTTCAGTCTAGTTAAAAGTGTGTATGGATTAGCAACTACCGGATGTAATGTCTTGGTTATTTCGTTTACTGCTCTCAGATCCTGAACTAGTCTATAGGCTCCGTTAGGTTTCTTTACTGGCAGGATTGGTGTATTAAAATCTGATTCGCATTCTACCAATAACCCCAGTTCCAAAAACCTTTCGATTATGGGCTCGATCCTCTTCCTGTCTTCTATCCTCAGAGGGTATTGTTTTCTTATGACCGGTTTTGCCCCAACTTTAAGTTCAACAACAATCGGTACTGCTTGTTTTGATTTTCCAGGTATATCAGTAGCCCACACTAATGGGTACGTCTTGTTCAGAATTCGCTCGAAATTGTGATTCTCAAGTTTAGGTTCCACACAACTGATCGTTAGGCTTAGAGCTATAATCAGTTGTTCTTCATTTACTTGTAATTCCAATTTGTCTTTGTTGAACTTTATTATGGCTCCCAAGTTCTCCAATAGGTCTCTCCCCAATAAGGGCTCTGGCGAATTTGGTAAATACAGGAACTGATGAATTCCCATCTGTTTCCCAATTTTGTATTTAATGGGTTTCAAAAAGTAAGCCTTTTCTGGTTGGCCTGTTGCTCCCACAACTTGTACAAATTCATCACTTTTAGGTACCAATTCCTGATTTAAAACCGAAAAAGTTGCTCCCGTATCAACCAAAAAGTTCAATTCCTTTTTACCTTCCCCTAGCTCCATTTTAACCAGTGGGTCTGCTAGGGTATGGCCCACCGGTCCCCCTCATTCACTATCCTGATGTGTGGTAGTAGTAGTGGCCATGAGCCTTTCCCTTCGTTGGGGGCATTCTCGCTTCCAGTGTCCCATCTGTAGGCAGTACGCACATTGATTTGACCCCACCCTAGCTGGGTGGGGTTGGAGCCTCCCTCCCCTTCCTGCTGGGTTGCCTCTACCTCTTCCCCTGGTTCCAGGTTCCGAGTAACCTGTCTTCTGAGCTGCCACTGCTACAGCCACTACTCTCGCTATCCTCCTGTCCTCTTTTTTCTTCTCCTCAATCTATTATTGTATACTTTCCATGCCTCATTCAGCAGTGTCTCTAGGTTTTTATTTGCTGGATGCTCAAGTTTTTGTAATTTCTTCCTGATGTCTGGGTTACTCTGTCCCATCATCAACCCTAACAAGTGCTGTTTCCCTTCCTCTGTTGCTGGGTCCAGGGGTGTATATTGTCTCATCGCTGCCCTAAGTCTATCCAAAAACTCTGATGGGGTCTCATTCTTTCCCTGTCTGATGTCATATAGCATTGACCAATTGATAGCCTTAGGGATCGCATTACGCAAGCCCATCGCTATCAGTTTTCTATACTGCACTAGCTGTTGATAGTGCTCGGCATTGTCCGGGTCCCATTCTGGTTTATTGCTGGGAAAATTATCTTCTAGTCTTCCTGATAATACTTGAGCATGTCGTTTTCCTGTTTCCAATACGAGTTCCCTTTCTGTATCTGTCAATTCTGACAGCATCACTTCTATATCCTCCCAATCAATATCTAAATTCTTTGCCATTAATTCAAACCTCTTCGCCACTCCCTCAGGATTTCTCCTGAAATTCCTTGCCTCATCCCTCCAACTGTTCAAATCATTTGTCGAGAACGGCACCTTTACTCTAGTCTTTTCCCCTAACGTTGGTACAACTTGTCAGAGAGGAGCTATCATATGGTTCCCTTCCTCTCTTTGCTTTGCTTCCCCCCGTGCCACAGATCTGGTATAATACGAGTGACCGATCTCTTCCCCGGGATCTCCTTCCTGTGCTTCAATGTCTCCCCTATTCTTTCTCTTCTCTGTCCTCTTCCCCCTTTCCTGTTCTTCATTTTCCCCTCCTACACCATCCATCCGATTCTCGTCCTGCGTCTGTCGCCCTTTTTGTATCTGCCGGCTCCTATCCTGTCCCGGGCTGCTGTCCCTCTCATCCTCTGCTCCCCTCCCATTTCTCTCATCCTTTATCTGAATTACTATATTAAGTTGTTCTCTGCCCCCCTTTTTGCATGTCTCGTTATCATCCTTTTCACTATATCTCAATTCAGAGACGTCGCCTCTCAGTTTAGAGACGCCGCTTCCCAGCGAGTTACTTTTGTCCCCAGTCCTTGGTGTGCTGGTTTCCATTCTACAAATGTCTCCACTTCTGGATGTGTTGTTATCCCCATATGGACTGAGCTCGGGCAGGCTACGTGTCTCCCTTTGGCTTTCTGCTCCTGACGGACTGCCTTCCTCCCTTTCGACTTCTAGTCTGGGTGGGCTGTCAGCATCCATGTAGCTCCCCAACCCCTGTGGACTATCTAGTCCCTGAGGGCTGCTTTTCCTCTCGTCAATCCCCGATTTTAATGGACTATCTCCTTCCCAACTGTTGTCTAACTTGTGAGGGCTGTGCCCAAACTCAGATTTCCACCATCGTTCCAGTTCCTCTAATGGGCTGGGATCCCCTTGTTCCTCTTTTGGCCTGGGAAGAGGCCCTTCCCACCCTGGAGCGAATGGATGGTATTCCCTCAGGCTTATTTCGCTCTCCTTTCCACTATCTCTTCTTGTTAGCTTGAGACACTGCTGTCCAATACTACATGCATCACAGCAACGTTCTTTAGGCTTTGGACCCTTCTTATCCCTTTCCAGGGCTAATACTAGGGGATCCTGAGGGGCTACATTAATTCTGCACTCTTTTTGCCACTCAGGTTTATTCCTTAGAGTGAAGAACATGTCTGCGTACATCACCTCATCCCATTTATTGAGCCGGCGGAGGAAGAGCATCAGTTGTAAAACAGTGTTATAATTAGTTGTTCCCTCCGGTGGCCATTTCTCATTGTCGTCTAACTTATACAACGGCCACCACTGTGTACAATATTTAAGGAGTGTCTTTTTACTTATGCTACCCCCTGGAATTCCTCCCAAGTCCTTCCAATGCTTCAAGATACATCCTAATGGAGTTTTCATATTTACGTCCTTACTCTGTCGTCCTCCCATGGCTGTTCCCGGAATAGTCTCTTTCTCCCACAAGCACTATATACCAATATATTTTAACACACAATTTTCAATCGCTTTGTCCGTCTCCGACCTGGCTTCTCGCAAAGAACAGGAAATGCGGATCAGGACTCCCTCTTGCTTCGCAGCGATGCTGCGTCTCATTCATTCACACTCTTAACGCATCCATCCAAACTATCCTACCTTACCCGAGTACACTGCTTTACCACGAGATGTCACTAGTCAACCGTATAATACCGATACCAGTCAGCTTCGGGATGTCAGCTGTAAACCAAGGTAGGTTTGCAGATGATATCACAATAAATTCTTACACACAAAAGAGATTACAGTTAACACAAAATACCGAGTACTAAATTACGAGATTCTTGCAGACAACATAACAATGTTAGACAAAAGTGTAACACAAATGTACCCTCTCAGAAGCACAGCAACAACATTAAGATGAAAGAGAAACATACACCCGATTAACAAGCACCCAGTGGGGACTCCAACCCCTATTTCCAGTGGGGACTCCAACCCCTGTTTCCAGTGGGGACTCCAACCCCTGTTTTCAGTGGGGACTCCAACCCCTATAAACGGGATTATGCCAGGGCGTCCCCAGGCCATCCCATCAGGTGACCACGTCTGGTCCCCGTTTCCCAGTCAAAGCGCTTTTATCCCCAAACAAATAAACAGTTAAAATACCTCTTGATTGGAGCAGGAGATGCAGGTAACCCTTTGTCCACCAACGAGCTCTGGTCCGGGGGGGTCTCTTCTGACAAAAAAAGTCGTCAGGGGCGCACAGAGGGTCCCGGCCCCGGACCCGGCTCGGGAGGACCCCTTAAGGTCCTGTCTGGCTCCTGCCTGGCTCGCCAGAAAATGATGCCGAATTTTGCCCCAAAAGGCAAGAATAACTGCCTAAGAGACTCAGTTTAAGTCAGATAGACAGGAGGTATTTTATTAGCAACGTGTTGGAGAAATCACTAAATGGATTTCTACCTTTCCCGTCACAAAAGCATGTCTATTATACAGTTTTGGATGTGGTATTGCATCAGATCACATACATAATCATCTCTGCATACATATTCATAAGAGGCGTGGTGTAGGCGGAGCGTGGGCGGGGACATCTCTTTTGAGGATCCTCTTGGTGGTCTTTCCGGTGGCCTTCATCATGGGCAGGGGTCTTCTGATGAGTCTTCCTCTCTTAAACTTTTGAAACCTTTCCTAATTTGGTCAATTCCCGGTGTGCCTGGCTTAGTTTTACTGACTGGACAAGGCTGTTTAGAGTCAGTTTGACCTTGTCGGCCCTGAATCATGCTTGCTCTGTCAGTTCTTATCACTTATCTCCTTTCTCTGTCACAGTGTCCCATGCCTCAGTCGATTTATTGCTCTATGTGATTTGTGCTTCCTTCAATTGCTAACCCATTATTTCTTAAAAGCTATCTGTTTTGGGGCTTCACAAGCCTTGGTTCCAGCCCCTGCCCCAGCCCTGTCCCCAGCCACGACCCTGCCCCAGCCCCAGTCCTGCCCCAGCCCCAGCCCCCATCCCCAACCGTGCCCCAGCCCCAGCCCTGTCCCCATCCCCGGCCCCAGCTCAGTCGCAGCCCAGCCCCAGCCCCCAGCCCCGGCCTCAGCCCTGCCCCAGCCCTGCCCCAGTCCTCCCCTAGCCCAGGCCCCAGCCCTGGCCCCTGCTCAGTCCCAGCACAGCCTCCAGCCTCAGCCCCATCCAGGCCCCAGCCCCTGCTCCAGCCCCCACCCCAGCTCCGACCCCAGCCCCAGCACAGCCCCAGCCATACCCCAGCCCCAGCCCAGCCTCCAGCCCCCAGCCCAGCCCCATTCAGTCAAACCCAGCCCCAGCCCCAGCCCCGGCCCAGCCACAGCACAGCCCCAGCCCCAGCCCTGTCCCCAGCCCCAGCCCCAGCCCCAGCCCCAGCCCTAGCCCAGCCCTGCCCTCAGACCAGCCCCAGCCCTGGACCCAGCCCCAGCCATGCCCCGAACTCAGCCCCAGCCCGGCACCAGCCCTGCCCCAGCTCCGGCCCTAGCCCTGTCCACAGCCCAGGCCCCTGCCCCAGCCCCAGCCCCAGCCCTGCCCCAGCCCAGGCCCCAGCCCCAGCCCAGCCTCAGCCCTGTCCCAGCCCCTGCCCCAGCCCCTGCCCCAGCTCAGCCCCAGCCCAGGCCCCAGCCCCAGCCCAGCCTCAGCCCTGCCCCGGCACCAGCCCTGTCCCCAGCCCCAGCCCTGCCCCATCCCCACCCCCGGCCCCAGCCCTGCCCCCAGCCCTAGCCCCAGCCCCCAGACCCGGCCCCAAACCTGCCCCAGCCCCAGCCCTTTCCCCAGCCCAGCCCCAGCCCTGCCCCATCCCCAGCCCTAGCCCAGCCCTGCCGTCAGCCCTGCCCCAGCCCGGCCCCATCCCTGCACCCTGCCCAGCCCCAGCCCCAGCCCAGGCCCAGCTCTGACCCCAGCCCAGCCCCAGCCCCAGCCACAGCCCAGCCTCAGCCCCTACCCAGCCCCAGCCCCAGCCCTGCCCCAGCCCAGCCACAGCCACAGCCCAACCCCAGCCCTGGACCCAAACCCAGCCCAAGCCCCACCCCCGGCCCCAGCCCCAGCCCCAGCCCTGCCCAAGAATTGTTTCTAGCCCCGGCCCCAGCCCTGCCCCCAGCCCTGCTCCCAGCCCGACCCCAGCCCAAAACCCAGCCTCCAGCCAAGTTCTGCCCCAGCCCTGGCCCAAAACCCAGCCCCATCCCCGGCCCCACACTCAGTCCCAGCCCTGCTCCCAGTCCCAGCCCTGCCCCAGCCCTGCCCCAGTCCCCGCCCCAGCCCCAGCCCTAGTCCCAGCCCTGCCCCAGGCCCACCCCAGCCCAGTCCTGGTCCCAGCCCAGCCCCAGCCCTGACACAGCCCAGCCCAAGCCATAGCCAAGCCACAACCCTGGACCCAGCCCCAGCCCCAGCCCCAGCCCATCCCCAGCCCAGCCCCAGCCCCAGCCCTACCTCATCCCTGCCCCAGCCTTGGGCGCAGCCCTGCCCCAGCCCAGACCCCAGCCCAGCCCCACCCTCAGCCCCAGCTTAGCCCCAGCCCCAGCCCTGCCCCAGCCCCAGCCCCAGCCCTGCCCCAGCCCCAGCCCAAGCCCCAACCCTGCCCCCAGCCCAGCCCCAGCCCCAGCCCCATCCCTACCTCATCCCAGCCCCACCCTCAGCACCAGCCCAGCCCCAGCCCCAGCCCCAACCTTGGCCCCAGCCCAGCCACAGTTCCAGCCCTGCTCGTGCCCTGCCCCTGCCCCAGACCCAGCCCCAGCCCTGACCCAGCCCTGCCCCAGCCACAGCCCGGACACAGCCCCGGACCCAGCCCCAGCCCAGCCCCAGCCCTGGACCCAGCCTCAGCCCCAGCCACACCCCCAGCCCCAGCCCCAGCCCTAGCCCAGCACCAGCCCCAGCCCTGCCCTCAACCCAGCCCCAGTCCGGTCCCAGCCCCGCCCCAACCCCTGCCCCATCCCCGGTCCCAGCCCAGCCCTCGCCCACCCTGCCCCAGCCCCAGCCCTAGCCCAGCCCTGAACTCAGCCCAGCCCCAGGCCTGGACACAGCCCCAGCCCTGCCCCGAACCCAGCCCCAGCCCGGCCCCAGCCCTGCCCCAGCTCGGGCCCCAGCACTGTCCCCAGCCCCAGCCCCAGCCCAAGGCCCAGCCCTGCCCCAGCCCAGCCCCAGCCCCCAGCCCTGCCCCAGCCCAGCCCCAGCCCTGGACCCAGCCCCAGCCCCGGCCCCTGCCCAGCCCTAGCCCAGCCCTACCCTCAGTCCCAGCCAGCCCCAGCACCAGCCCTGACCCTGTCCCCGCCCCAGCCCCAGCCCTGCAACAGCCGTGCCCCAGCCCTACCCCAGCCCAGTCCCGGTCCCAGCCCAGCCCCAGCCCAGCCCAGCCCCAGCCCCATCCCTGCCCCCAGCCCAGCCCCAGCCCCAGCCGAGCCCCAGCCCAGCCCCATTCCCAGCCCCAGCCTTGGCACCAGGCCAGCGCTAGCCCACCCCTGCCCCCAGCCCTAACCCAGCCCTGCCCCAGCCCTGCCCTCAGCCCTGCCCCAGCCCCAGCCGCAGCCCTGTCCCCAGCCCAGCCCCAGCCCTGCCCCAGCCCCAGCCCTGTCCCCAGCCCCAGTCCTGCCCCATCCCAGCGCCCATCCCCAGCCCTGCCTTAGCCCTGGACAAAGTCCCAGCCCCAGCCCTGTCCCTGTCCCCGCCCCAGCCCTAGCCCCAGCCCAGCCTCAGCCCTGCCCCAGGTCCAGCCCCAGCCCCAGCCCCAGCCCCAGCCCCAGCTCCAGCCCCAACCTCAGTCCCAGCCCTGCTCCCAGCCTCGGTCCCAGCCCTACGCCAGCCCTGCCCCAACCTCAGGCCCAGCCCTGCCCCAGGCCCAGCCCAGCCCCCAGCCCAGCCCCACCCTCAGCTCCAGCCCTGCCCCCAGACCAGCCCCGGCCCCAGCCCCAGCCGTGCCTAAGCCTTGGATCCAGCCCCAGCCCTAGTCCTGCCCCAGAACAGCTCCCATCCCCAGCCCTGCCCTCACCCCAGCCCCAACCCCAGCCCCAGCCCTGTCCCCAGGCCCAGTCACAGCCCAGCCCCAGCCCTGGACCCAGGCCCAGCCCCAGCCCTGTCCCAGTCCCCACCCCAACCCCAACCCCAGCCCCAGCCCCAGCCCAGCCCCAGCCCTGTCCCAGCCCCAGCCCTGTCCAAGTCCCAGCCCCAGCCCCAGCCCCAGCCCGAGTCCTGCCCGAGCCCCGGCCCCAGCCCCAGCCCTGCCCAAGCCTTGGTTCCAGCCCCTGCCCCAGCCCTGTCCCCAGCCACGACCCTGCCCCAGCCCCAGTCCTGCCCCAGCCCCAGCCCCCATCCCCAACCGTGCCCCAGCCCCAGCCCTGTCCCCATCCCCAGCCCCAGCTCAGTCGCAGCCCAGCCCCAGCCCCCAGCCCCGGCCTCAGCCCTGCCCCAGCCCTGCCCCAGCCCTCCCCTAGCCCAGGCCCCAGCCCTGGCCCCTACTCAGCCCCAGCACAGCCTCCAGCCTCAGCCCCATCCAGGCCCCAGCCCCTGCTCCAGCCCCCACCCCAGCTCCGACCCCAGCCCCAGCACAGCCCCAGCCATACCCCAGCCCCAGCCCAGCCTCCAGCCCCAGCCCAGCCCCATTCAGTCAAACCCAGCCCCAGCCCCAGCCCCGGCCCAGCCACAGCACAGCCCCCGCCCCAGCCCTGTCCCCAGCCCCAGCCCCAGCCCCAGCCCAGCCCTAGCCCAGCCCTGCCCCAGCCCCAGCCCTAGACCAGCCCTGCCCTCAGACCAGCCCCAGCCCTGGACCCAGCCCCAGCCATGCCCCGAACTCAGCCCCAGCCCGGCATCAGCCCTGCCCCAGCTCCGGCCCTAGCCCTGTCCACAGCCCAGGCCCCTGCCCCAGCCCCAGCCCCAGCCCTGCCCCAGCCCAGGCCCCAGCCCCAGCCCAGCCTCAGCCCTGCCCCGGCACCAGCCCTGTCCCCAGCCCAGCCCTGCCCCATCCCCACCCCCGGCCCCAGCCCTGCCCCCAGCCCTAGCCCCAGCCCCCAGACCCGGCCCCAAACCTGCCCCAGCCCCAGCCCTTTCCCCAGCCCAGCCCCAGCCCTGCCCCATCCCCAGCCCTAGCCCAGCCCTGCCGTCAGCCCTGCCCCAGCCCGGCCCCATCCCTGCACCCTGCCCAGCCCCAGCCCCAGCCCAGGCCCAGCTCTGACCCCAGCCCAGCCCCAGCCCCAGCCCCAGCCCAGCCTCAGCCCCTACCCAGCCCCAGCCCCAGCCCTGCCCCAGCCCAGCCACAGCCACAGCCCAACCCCAGCCCTGGACCCAAACCCAGCCCAAGCCCCACCCCCGGCCCCAGCCCCAGCCCCAGCCCTGCCCAAGAACTGGTTCTAGCCCCGGCCCCAGCCCTGCCCCCAGCCCTGCTCCCAGCCCGGCCCCAGCCCAAAACCCAGCCTCCAACCAAGTTCTGCCCCAGCCCTGGCCCCAACCCAGCCCCATCCCCGGCCCCACACTCAGTCCCAGCCCTGCTCCCAGTCCCAGCCCTGCCCCAGCCCTGCCCCAGTCCCCGCCCCAGCCCCAGCCCTAGTCCCAGCCCTGCCCCAGGCCCACCCCAGCCCAGTCCTGGTCCCAGCCCAGCCCCAGCCCTGACACAGCCCAGCCCCTGCCGTAGCCAAGCCACAACCCTGGACCCAGCACCAGCCCCAGCCCCAGCCCATCCCCAGCCCAGCCCCAGCCCCAGCCCTACCTCAACCCTGCTCCAGCCTTGGGCGCAGCCCTGCCCCAGCCCAGCCCCAGCCCTGCCCCAGCCCCAGCCCTGTCCCCAGCCCCAGTCCTGCCCCATCCCAGCGCCCATCCCCAGCCCTGCCTTAGCCCTGGACAAAGTCCCAGCCCCAGCCCTGTCCCTGTCCCCGCCCCAGCCCTAGCCCCAGCCCAGCCTCAGCCCTGCCCCAGCTCCAGCCCCAGCCCCAGCCCCAGCCCCAGCCCCAGCTCCAGCCCCAACCTCAGTCCCAGCCCTGCTCCCAGCCTCGGTCCCAGCCCTACGCCAGCCCTGCCCCAACCTCAGGCCCAGCCCTGCCCCAGGCCCAGCCCAGCCCCCAGCCCAGCCCCACCCTCAGCTCCAGCCCTGCCCCCAGACCAGCCCCGGCCCCAGCCCCAGCCGTGCCTAAACCTTGGATCCAGCCCCAGCCCTAGTCCTGCCCCAGAACAGCTCCCATCCCCAGCCCTGCCCTCACCCCAGCCCCAACCCCAGCCCCAGCCCTGTCCCCAGGCCCAGTCACAGCCCAGCCACAGCCCTGGACCCAGTCCCAGCCCCAACCCTGTCCCAGTCCCCACCCCAACCCCAACCCCAGCCCCAGCCCCAGCCCAGCCCCAGCCCTGTCCCAGCCCCAGCCCTGTCCCAGTCCCAGCCCCAGCCCCAGCCCCAGCCCCAGCCCGAGTCCTGCCCGAGCCCCGGCCCCAGCCCCAGCCCTGCCCAAGCCTTGGTTCCTGCCCCTGCCCCAGCCCTGTCCCCAGCCACGACCCTGCCCCAGCCCCAGTCCTGCCCCAGCCCCAGCCCCCATCCCCAACCGTGCCCCAGCCCCAGCCCTGTCCCCATCCCCGGCCCCAGCTCAGTCGCAGCCCAGCCCCAGCCCCCAGCCCCGGCCTCAGCCCTGCCCCAGCCCTGCCCCAGCCCTCCCCTAGCCCAGGCCCCAGCCCTGGCCCCTGCTCAGCCCCAGCACAGCCTCCAGCCTCAGCCCCATCCAGGCCCCAGCCCCTGCTCCAGCCCCCACCCCAGCTCCGACCCCAGCCCCAGCACAGCCCCAGCCATACCCCAGCCCCAGCCCAGCCTCCAGCCCCAGCCCAGCCCCATTCAGTCATACCCAGCCCCAGCCCCAGCCCCGGCCCAGCCACAGCACAGCCCCCGCCCCAGCCCTGTCCCCAGCCCCAGCCCCAGCCCCAGCCCCAGCCCAGCCCTAGCCCAGCCCTGCCCCAGCCCCAGCCCTAGCCCAGCCCTGCCCTCAGACCAGCCCCAGCCCTGGACCCAGCCCCAGCCATGCCCCGAACTCAGCCCCAGCCCGGCACCAGCCCTGCCCCAGCTCCGGCCCTAGCCCTGTCCACAGCCCAGGCCCCTGCCCCAGCCCCAGCCCCAGCCCTGCCCCAGCCCAGGCCCCAGCCCCAGCCCAGCCTCAGCCCTGCCCCAGCCCCTGCCCCAGCCCCTGCCCCAGCTCAGCCCCAGCCCAGGCCTCAGCCCCAGCCCAGCCTCAGCCCTGCCCCGGCACCAGCCCTGTCCCCAGCCCAGCCCTGCCCCATCCCCACCCCCGGCCCCAGCCCTGCCCCCAGCCCTAGCCCCAGCCCCCAGACCCGGCCCCAAACCTGCCCCAGCCCCAGCCCTTTCCCCAGCCCAGCCCCAGCCCTGCCCCATCCCCAGCCCTAGCCCAGCCCTGCCGTCAGCCCTGCCCCAGCCCGGCCCCATCCCTGCACCCTGCCCAGCCCCAGCCCCAGCCCCTACCCAGCTCTGACCCCAGCCCAGCCCCAGCCCCAGCCACAGCCCAGCCTCAGCCCCTACCCAGCCCCAGCCCCAGCCCTGCCCCAGCCCAGCCACAGCCACAGCCCAACCCCAGCCCTGGACCCAAACCCAGCCCAAGCCCCACCCCCGGCCCCAGCCCCAGCCCCAGCCCTGCCCAAGAACTGGTTCTAGCCCCGGCCCCAGCCCTGCCCCCAGCCCTGCTCCCAGCCCGGCCCCAGCCCAAAACCCAGCCTCCAGCCAAGTTCTGCCCCAGCCCTGGCCCCAACCCAGCCCCATCCCCGGCCCCACACTCAGTCCCAGCCCTGCTCCCAGTCCCAGCCCTGCCCCAGCCCTGCCCCAGTCCCCGCCCCAGCCCCAGCCCTAGTCCCAGCCCTGCCCCAGGCCCACCCCAGCCCAGTCCTGGTCCCAGCCCAGCCCCAGCCCTGACACAGCCCCAGCCCATCCCCAGCCCAGCCCCAGCCCCAGCCCTACCTCATCCCTGCCCCAGCCTTGGGTGTAGCCCTGCCCCAGCCCCAGCCCAGACCCCAGCCCAGCTCCACCCTCAGCCCCAGCTTAGCCCCAGCCCCAGCCCTGCCTCAGCCCCAGCCCCAGCCCCAACCCTGCCCCCAGCCCAGCCCCAGCCCCAGCCCCATCCCTACCTCATCCCAGCCCCACCCTCAGCACCAGCCCAGCCCCAGCCCCAGCCCCAACCTTGGCCCCAGCCCAGCCACAGTTCCAGCCCTGCTCGTGCCCTGCCCCTGCCCCTGCCCCAGCCCCAGCCCCAGCCCTGCCCCAGCCCTGCCCCAGCCACAGCCCGGACACAGCCCCGGACCCAGCCCCAGCCCTGACCCAGCCCAGCCCCAGCCCTGGACCCAGCCTCAGCCCTGACCCAGCCCTGCCCCAGCCACAGCCCTGCCCCAGCCCTGCCCCCACCCCAACCTCAGCCCAAGGCCCAGCCTCCAGCATAGTCCTGAGCCAGCCCCGGCCCCACCCCAGCCCCAGCCCTGGCCCTAACCTCAGTCCCAGCCCTGCTCCCAGCCCTGGCCCCAGCCCCCGCTCCAGCCCTACCCCAGCCCTGCCCGAACCTCGGGCCCAGCCCTGTCCCAGGCCCAGCCCAGACCCCAGCCCAGCCTCAGTCCCAGCCCCAGCCCTGCCCCAGCCCAGCCCCAGCCCAGCCCCAGCCCCAGCCCTACCCCAGCCCAACCCCAGCCCAGCCCCAGCCCCATCCCTGCCCCAGCCCAGCCCCAGCCACAGCCCAGCTCCATCCCTGACCCAGCCCCAGCCCTGCCCCAGCCCAGCCCCAGCCCTGGACCCAGCCTCAGCCCCAGCCACACCCCCAGCCCCAGCCCCAGCCCTAGCCCAGCACCAGCCCCAGCCCTGCCCTCAACCCAGCCCCAATCCGCTCCCAGCCCTGCCCCAACCCCTGCCCCATCCCCGGTCCCAGCCCAGCCCTCGCCCACCCTGCCCCAGCCCCAGCCCTAGCCCAGCCCTGAACTCAGCCCAGCCCCAGGCCTGGACACAGCCCCAGCCCTGCCCCGAACCCAGCCCCAGCCCGGCCCCAGCCCTGCCCCAGCTCGGGCCCCAGCACTGTCCCCAGCCCCAGCCCCAGCCCAAGGCCCAGCCCTGCCCCAGCCCAGCCCCAGCCCCCAGCCCTGCCCCAGCCCAGCCCCAGCCCTGGACCCAGCCCCAGCCCCCGGCCCCTGCCCAGCCCTAGCCCAGCCCTACCCTCAGCCCCGGCCAGCCCCAGCACCAGCCCTGACCCTGTCCCCGCCCCAGCCCCAGCCCTGCAACAGCCATGCCCCAGCCCTACCCCAGCCCAGTCCCGGTCCCAGCCCAGCCCCAGCCCAGCCCAGCCCCAGCCCCATCCCTGCCCCCAGCCCAGCCCCAGCCCCAGCCGAGCCCCAGCCCAGCCCCATTCCCAGCCCCAGCCTTGGCACCAGGCCAGCGCTAGCCCACCCCTGCCCCCAGCCCTAACCCAGCCCTGCCCCAGCCCTGCCCTCAGCCCTGCCCCAGCCCCGGCCGCAGCCCTGTCCCCAGCCCAGCCCCAGCCCTGCCCCAGCCCCAGCCCTGTCCCCAGCCCCAGTCCTGCCCCATCCCAGCGCCCATCCCCAGCCCTGCCTTAGCCCTGGACAAAGTCCCAGCCCCAGCCCTGTCCCTGTCCCCCGCCCCAGCCCTAGCCCCAGCCCAGCCTCAGCCCTGCCCCAGCTCCAGCCCCAGCCCCAGCCCCATCCCCAGCCCCATCTCCAGCCCCAACCTCAGTCCCAGCCCTGCTCCCAGCCTCGGCCCCAGCCCTACGCCAGCCCTGCCCCAACCTCAGGCCCAGCCCTGCCCCAGGCCCAGCCCAGACCCCAGCCCAGCCCCACCCTCAGCTCCAGCCCTGCCCCCAGACCAGCCCCGGCCCCAGCCCCAGCCGTGCCTAAGCCTTGGATCCAGCCCCAGCCCCAGTCCTGCCCCAGAACAGCTCCCATCCCCAGCCCTGCCCTCACCCCAGCCCCAACCCCAGCCCCAGCCCTGTCCCCAGGCCCAGTCACAGCCCAGCCCCAGCCCTGGACCCAGTCCCAGCCCCAGCCCTTTCCCAGTCCCCACCCCAACCCCAAACCCAGCCCCAGCCCCAGCCCAGCCCCAGCCCTGTCCAAGTCCCAGCCCCAGCCCCAGCCCCAGCCCGAGTCCTGCCCGAGCCCCGGCCCCAGCCCCAGCCCTGCCCAAGCCTTGGTTCCTGCCCCTGCCCCAGCCCTGTCCCCAGCCACGACCCTGCCCCAGCCCCAGTCCTGCCCCAGCCCCAGCCCCCATCCCCAACCGTGCCCCAGCCCCAGCCCTGGACCCAGCCCCAGCCATGCCCCGAACTCAGCCCCATCCCCGGCACCAGCCCTGCCCCAGCTCCGGCCCTAGCCCTGTCCACAGCCCAGGCCCCTGCCCCAGCCCCAGCCCCAGCCCTGCCCCAGCCCAAGCCCCAGCCCCAGCCCCAGCCCCAGGCCCATTCCTGCCCCCAGCCCAGCCCCAGCTCACGCCCAGCCCCAGCCCTGCCCCAGCCCAGCCCTGCCCCCAGCCCTAGCCCAGCCCTGCCCCAGGCCCAGCCCTAGCCCAGCCGTGTCCTCAGCCCAGCCCCGGCCCGGCCCCCAGCTCAGTCCTGCCCCAGCTCCAGCCCCAGCCCTGACACAGCCCAGCCCCAGCCATAGCCAAGCCACAACCCTGGACCCAGCACCAGCCCCAGCCCCAGCCCATCCCCAGCCCCAGCCCTGCCCCAGCCCCAGCCCCAGCCTCAGCACCAGCCCCAACCCTGCCCCCAGCCCAGCCCCAGCCCCAGCCCTACCTCAGCCCTGCCCCAGCCCCAGCCCAATCCCCTGTCCCAGCCCCAGCCCAGACCCCAGCCCAGCCCCACCCTCAGCCCCAGCTTAGCCCCAGCCCCAGCCCCAACCCTGCCCACAGCCCAGCCCCAGCCCCATCCCTACCTCATCCCAGCCCCACCCTCAGCACAAGCCCAGCCCCAGCCCCAGCCCCAACCTTGGCCCCAGCCCAGCCACAGTTCCAGCCCTGCTCATGCCCTGCCCCTGCCCCAGACCCAGCCCCATCCCTGCCCCAGCCCAGCCCCAGCCACAGCCCAGCTGTTGATGGGTTTGTTTTGAGCAAGAGGGGACATGGGTCCCAGGAACACCTGTGCAATTCAGGCCTTGAAGAATTCTCTGTTGATAATATAGTGGCGGAGTGGGAGATGTGAGAAAGTGCTGATTGCTTTTTATGCTGAAGTCCAGCTGCCCCTGAGATGGGAGGCAAGCAAGATAAGGAGGAGGCGAGATCTGGGAAAGAGAGCAATTAGGCCGGATGGAAGAATTCCACAGAGTTGTGAAAACAATGATGTAACCTGTTAGAGAGCAACCAATAGTATGTTGCCAAGTGGGCATAATTATAGCAAACTGTATATAAGATGTGTCTGATGCTCAATAAAGTTGGAATCCGCTGATCAAATTGGTCGAATAAGCGGCACCCTTCTTGCAGTACACAGCTCCGTCCCAGACCCAGCCCCAGCCCTGCCCCAGCCCAGCCCCAGCCCTGGACCCAGCCCCAGCCCCAGCCCTAGCCCAGCACCAGCCCTAGCCCTGCCCTCAACCCAGCCCCAGCCCCAGTCCGGTCCCAGCCCTGCCCCAACCCCTGCCCCATCCCTGGTCCCAGCCCAGCCCTCGCCCACCCTGCCCCAGCCCCAGCCCTTGCCCAGCCCTGAACTCAGCCCAGCCCCAGGCCTGGACACAGCCCCAGCCCTGCCCCGAACCCAGCCCCAGCCCAGCCCCAGCCCTGCCCTAGCTCGGGCCCCAGCACTGTCCCCAGCCCCAGCCCCAGCCCCCAGCCCTGCCCCAGCCCAGCCCCAGCCCTGGACCCAGCCCCAGCCCCGGCCCTGACCCTGTCCCCGCCCCAGCCCCAGCCCTGCAACAGCCGTGCCCCAGCCCTACCCCAGCCCAGTCCCGGTCCCAGCCCAGCCCCAGCCCAGCCCAGCCCCAGCCCCATCCCTGCCCCCAGCCCAGCCCCAGCCCCAGCCGAGCCCCAGCCCAGCCCCATTCCCAGCCCCAGCCTTGGCACCAGGCCAGCGCTAGCCCACCCCTGCCCCCAGCCCTAACCCAGCCCTGCCCCAGCCCTGCCCTCAGCCCTGCCCCAGCCCCGGCTGCAGCCCTGTCCCCAGCCCAGCCCCAGCCCTGCCCCATCCCCAGCCCTGTCCCCAGCCCAGCCCCAGCCCTGCCCCATCCCCAGCCCTGTCTCCAGCCCCAGTCCTGCCCCATCCCAGCGCCCATCCCCAGCCCTGCCTTAGCCCTGGACAAAGTCCCAGCCCCAGCCCTGTCCCTGTCCCCGCCCCAGCCCTAGCCCCAGCCCAGCCTCAGCCCTGCCCCAGCTCCAGCCCCAGCCCCAGCCCCAGCCCAAGCCCCATCTCCAGACCCAACCTCAGTCCCAGCCCTGCTCCCAGCCTCGGTCCCAGCCCTACGCCAGCCCTGCCCCAACCTCAGGCCCAGCCCTGCCCCAGGCCCAGCCCAGACCCCAGCCCAGCCCCACCCTCAGCCCCAGCCCTGCCCCCAGCCCAGCCCCGGCCCCAGCCCCAGCCGTGCCTAAGCCTTGGATCCAGCCCCAGCCCCAGTCCTGCCCCAGAACAGCTCCCATCCCCAGCCCTGCCCTCACCCCAGCCCCAACCCCAGCCCCAGCCCTGTCCCCAGGCCCAGTCACAGCCCAGCCCCAGCCCTGGACCCAGTCCCAGCCCCAACCCTGTCCCAGTCCCCACCCCAACCCCAACCCCAGCCCCAGCCCCAGCCCCAGCCCAGCCCCAGCCCTGTCCCAGTCCCAGCCCCAGCCCCAGCCCCAGCCGTGCCCCAGCCGTGCCCCAGCCCCGGCCCCAGCCCCAGCCCTGCCCAAGCCTTGGTTCCAGCCCCTGCCCCAGCCCTGTCCCCAGCCACGACCCTGCCCCAGCCCCAGTTCTGCCCCAGCCCCAGCCCTGCCCCAGCCCCAGCCCCCATCCCCAACCGTGCCCCAGCCCCAGCCCTGTCCCCATCCCCGGCCCCAGCTCAGTCGCAGCCCAGCCCCAGCCCCCAGCCCCGGCCTCAGCCCTGCCCCAGCCCTGCCCCAGCCCGCCCCTAGCACAGGCCCCAGCCCCGGCCCCAGCTCAGCCCCAGCACAGCCTCCAGCCTCAGCCCCATCCAGGCCCCAGCCCCTGCTCCAGCCCCCACCCCAGCTCCGACCCCAGCCCCAGCACAGCCCCAGCCATACCCCAGCCCCAGCCCAGCCTCCAGCCCCCAGCCCAGCCCCATTCAGTCAAACCCAGCCCCAGCCCCAGCCCCAGCCCAGCCTCCAGCCCCCAGCCCAGCCCCATTCAGTCAAACCCAGCCCCAGCCCCAGCCCCAGCCCCATCCCCAGCCCAGCCCTAGCCCAGCCCTGCCCCAGCCCCAGCCCTAGCCCAGCCCCGCCCTCAGCCCAGCCCCAGCCCTGGACCCAGGCCCCGCCATGACCCGAACTCAGCCCCAGCCCGGCACCAGCCCTGCCCCAGCTCCGGCCCTAGCCCTGTCCACAGCCCAGGCCCCTGCCCCAGCCCCAGCCCCAGCCCCAGGCCTGCCCAAGCCTTGGTTCCAGCCCCGGCCCGAGCCCTATCCCCAGCCCCAGCCCTGCCCCATCCCCAGCCCTAGCCCAGCCCTACCCTCAGCCCCGGCCAGCCCCAGTACCAGCCCTGACCCTGTCCTCGCCCCAGCCCCAGCCCTGCAACAGCCGTGCCCCAGCCCTACCCCAGCCCAGTCCCGGTCCCAGCCCAGCCCCAGCCCTGCCCAGCCCCAGCCCCATCCCTGCCCCCAGCCCAGCCCCAGCCCCAGCTGAGCCCCAGCCCAGCCCCATTCCCAGCCCCAGCCTTGGCACCAGGCCAGCGCTAGCCCACCCCTGCCCCCAGCCCTAACCCAGCCCTGCCCCAGCCCTGCCCTCAGCCCTGCCCCAGCCCCGGCCGCAGCCCTGTCCCCAGCCCAGGCCCAGCCCTGCCCCATCCCCAGCCCTGTCTCCAGCCCCAGTCCTGCCCCATCCCAGCGCCCATCCCCAGCCTTGCCTTAGCCCTGGACAAAGTCCCAGCCCCAGCCCTGTCCCTGTCCCCGCCCCAGCCCGAGCCTCAGCCCAGCCTCAGCCCTGCCCCAGCTACAGCCCCAGCCCAGCCCCAGCCCTGTCCCAGCCCAAGCCACAGCTCCAGCCCTACCTCAGTCCCAGCCCTGCTCCCAGCCTCGGTCCCAGCCCTATGACAGCCCTGCCCCAACCTCAGGCCCAGCCCTGCCCGAGGCCCAGCCCAGACCCCAGCCCAGCCCCACCCTCAGCCCCAGCCCTGCCCCCAGCCCAGCCCCGGCCCCAGCCCCAGCCGTGCCTAAGCCTTGGATCCAGCCCCAGCCCCAGTCCTGCCCCAGCACAGCTCCCATCCCCAGCCCTGCCCTCACCCCAGCCCCAACCCCAGCCCCAGCCCTGTCCCCAGGCCCAGTCACAGCCCAGCCCCAGCCCTGGACCCAGGCCCAGCCCCAGCCCTGTCCCAGTCCCCACCCCCAAACCCAACCACAGCCCCAGCCCCAGCCCAGCCCCAGCCCTGTCCCAGTCCCAGCCCCAGACCCAGCCCCAGCCCCAGCCCCAGCCCCAGCCCCAGTCCTGCCCCAGCCCCAGCCGTGCCCCAGCCGTGCCCCAGCCCCCGGCCCCAGCCCCAGCCCTGCCCAAGCCTTGGTTCCAGCCCCTGCCCCAGCCCTGTCCCCATCCACGACCCTGCCCCAGCCCCAGTCCTGCCCCAGCCCCAGCCCCCATCCCCAACCGTGCCCCAGCCCTGTCCCCATCCCCGGCCCCAGCTCAGTCGCAGCCCAGCCCCAGCCCCCAGCCCTGGCCTCAGCCCTGCCCCAGCCCTGCCCCAGCCCTCCCCTAGCCCAGGCCCCAGCCCTGGCCCCTGCTCAGCCCCAGCACAGCCTCCAGCCTCAGCCCCATCCAGGCCCCAGCCCCTGCTCCAGCCCCCACCCCAGCTCCGACCCCAGCCCCAGCACAGCCCCAGCCATACCCCAGCCCCAGCCCAGCCTCCAGCCCCAGCCCAGCCCCATTCAGTCAAACCCAGCCCCAGCCCCAGCCCCGGCCCAGCCACAGCACAGCCCCCGCCCCAGCCCTGTCCCCAACCCCAGCCCCAGCCCCAGCCCAGCCCTAGCCCAGCCCTGCCCCAGCCCCAGCCCTAGCCCAGCCCTGAACTCAGCCCAGCCCCAGGCCTGGACACAGCCCCAGCCCTGCCCCGTACCCAGCCCCAGCCCGGCCCCAGCCCTGCCCCAGCTCGGGCCCCAGCACTGTCCCCAGCCCCAGCCCCAGCCCAAGGCCCAGCCCTGCCCCAGCCCAGCCCCAGCCCCCAGCCCTGCCCCAGCCCAGCCCCAGCCCTGGACCCAGCCCCAGCCCCGGCCCCTGCCCAGCCCTAGCCCAGCCCTACCCTCAGCCCCGGCCAGCCCCAGCACCAGCCCTGACCCTGTCCCCGCCCCAGCCCCAGCCCTGCAACAGCCGTGCCCCAGCCCTACCCCAGCCCAGTCCCGGTCCCAGCCCAGCCCCAGCCCAGCCCAGCCCCAGCCCCATCCCTGCCCCCAGCCCAGCCCCAGCCCCAGCCGAGCCCCAGCCCAGCCCCATTCCCAGCCCCAGCCTTGGCACCAGGCCAGCGCTAGCCCACCCCTGCCCCCAGCCCTAACCCAGCCCTGCCCCAGCCCTGCCCTCAGCCCTGCCCCAGCCCCGGCCGCAGCCCTGTCCCCAGCCCAGCCCCAGCCCTGCAACAGCTGTGCCCCAGCCCTGTCCCCAGCCCCAGTCCTGCCCCATCCCAGCGCCCATCCCCAGCCCTGCCTTAGCCCTGGACAAAGTCCCAGCCCCAGCCCTGTCCCTGTCCCCACCCCAGCCCTAGCCCCAGCCCAGCCTCAGCCCTGCCCCAGCTCCAGCCCCAGCCCCAGCCCCAGCCCCAGCCCCAGCTCCAGCCCCAACCTCAGTCCCAGCCCTGCTCCCAGCCTCGGCCCCAGCGCTACGCCAGCCCTGCCCCAACCTCAGGCCCAGCCCTGCCCCAGGCCCAGCCCAGACCCCAGCTCAGCCCCACCCTCAGCCCCAGCCCTGCCCCCAGCCCAGCCCCGGCCCCAGCCCCAGCCATGCTTAAGCCTTGGATCCAGCCCCAGCCCCAGTCCTGCCCCAGCACAGCTCCCATCCCCAGCCCTGCCCTCACCCCAGCCCCAACCCCAGCCCCAGCCCCAGCCCTGTCCCCAGGCACAGTCACAGCCCAGCCCCAGCCCTGGACCCAGTCCCAGCCCCAGCCCTGTCCCAGTCCCCACCCCAACCCCAACCCCAGCCCCAGCCCCAGCCCAGCCCCAGCCCTGTCCCAGCCCCAGCCCCAGCCCCAGCCCCAGCCCCAGCCCCAGTCCTGCCCCAGCCCCAGCCCCAGCCCCAGCCGTGCCCCAGCCCCGGCCCCAGCCCCAGCCCTGCCCAAGCCTTGGTTCCAGCCCCTGCCCCAGCCCTGTCCCCAGCCACGACCCTGCCCCAGCCCCAGTCCTGCCCCAGCCCCAGCCCCCATCCCCAACCGTGTCCCAGCCCTGTCCCCATCCCCGGCCCCAGCTCAGTCGCAGCCCAGCCCCAGCCCCCAGCCCCGGCCTCAGCCCTGCCCCAGCCCTGCCCCAGCCCTCCCCTAGCCCAGGCCCCAGCCCTGGCCCCTGCTCAGCCCCAGCACAGCCTCCAGCCTCAGCCCCATCCAGGCCCCAGCCCCTGCTCCAGCCCCCACCCCAGCTCCGACCCCAGCCCCAGCACAGCCCCAGCCATACCCCAGCCCCAGCCCAGCCTCCAGCCCCAGCCCAGCCCCATTCAGTCAAACCCAGCCCCAGCCCCAGCCCCGGACCAGCCACAGCACAGCCCCCGCCCCAGCCCTGTCCCCAGCCCCAGCCCCAGCCCAGCCCTAGCCCAGCCCTGCCCCAGCCCCAGCCCTAGCCCAGCCCTGCCCTCAGCCCAGCCCCAGCCCTGGACCCAGGCCCAGCCATGCCCCGAACTCAGCCCCTGCGCGGCACCAGCCCTGCCCCAGCTCCGGCCCTAGCCCTGTCCACAGCCCAGGCCCCTGCCCCAGCCCCAGCCCCAGCCCTGCCCCAGCTCAGCCCCAGCCCAGCCCTGCCCCCAGCCCTAGCCCAGCCCTGCCCCAGGCCCAGCCCTAGCCCAGCCGTGCCCTCAGCCCAGCCCAGGCCCCAGCCCCAGCCCAGCCCTGCCCCAGCCCCGGCCCCAGCCCCAGCCCCAGGCCTGCCCAAGCCTTGGTTCCAGCCCCGGCACCAGCCCTGTCCCCAGCCCTGGCCCCAGCCCTGCCCCCAGCCCTAGCCCCAGCCCCCAGACCCGGCACCAAACCTGCCCCAGCCCCAGCCCTGTCTCCAGCCCAGCACCAGCCCTGCCCCATCCCCTGCCCCAGCCCCAGCCCTGACCCAGCCCAGCCACAGCCACAGCCCAACCCCAGCCCTGGACCCAAACCCAGCCCCACCCCCGGCCCCAGCCCCAGCCCCAGCCCTGCCCAAGAATTGGTTCTAGCCCCGGCCCCAGCCCTGCCCCCAGCCCTGCCCCCAGCCCGGCCCCAGCCCAAAACCCAGCCTCCAGCCGAGTTCTGCCCCAGCCCTGGCCCCAACCCAGCCCCATCCCCGGCCCCAAACTCAGTCCCAGCCCTGCTCCCAGTCCCAGCCCTGCCCCAGCCCTGCCCCAGTCCCCGCCCCAGCCCCAGCCCTAGTCCCAGCCCAGCCCCAGCCCCAGCCCAAGCCCCAGCCGCAGCCCCAGACCCATCCCTGCCCCCAGCACAGCCCAGCCCCATCCCCATCACTTCCCTGAGCACAGCCCCAGCCCCAGCCCAGCCACAGCCCTGGTCCCAGCCCCGGCCCCAGCCCTGGCCCCAGCCCTACCCCAGCCTCGGGCCCAGCCCTGCCCCAGGCCGAGCCCAGACCCCAGCCCTGCCCCACCCTCGGCCCCAGCCCAGCCCCAGCCCCAGCCCCAGCCCTGACACAGCCCAGCCCCAGCCATAGCCAAGCCACAACCCTGGACCCAGCCCCAGCCCCAGCCCCAGCCCATCCCCAGCCCCAGCCCTGCCCCAGCCCCAGCCCAGCCCCAGCCCCAGCCCTACCTCATCCCTGCCCCAGCCTCGGGCGCAGCCCTGCCCCAGCCTTAGCCCAGACCACAGCCCAGCCCCACCCCCAGCCCCAGCTTAGCCCCAGCCCCAGCCCTGCCCCAGCTCAGCCCCAGCCCAGCCCTGCCCCCAGCCCTAGCCCAGCCCTGCCCCAGGCCCAGCCCTAGCCCAGCCGTGCCCTCAGCCCAGGCCCGGACCGGCCCCCAGCTCAGTCCTGCCCCAGCCCCGGCCCCAGCCCCAGCCGTGCCCCAGCCCAGGCCCCAGCCCAGCCTCAGCCCAGACCCAGCCCTGCCCCTGCCACAGCCCTGCCCCAGCCCTGGACCAAGCCCCAGCCCTGCCCCCACCCCAACCTCAGCCCAAGGCCCAGCCTCCAGCATAGTCCTGCCCCAGCCCCGGCCACAACCTCAGTCCCAGCCCCGGCCCCAACCTCAGGCCCAGCCCTGCTCCCAGCCCTGCTCCCAGCCCTGGCCCCAGCCCCACCCCAGCCCTGCCCGAGCCTCGGGCCCAGCCCTGTCCCAGGCCCAGCCCAGACCCCAGCCCAGCCTCAGCCCCAGCCCCAGCCCTGCCCCAGCCCAGCCCCAGCCCTGCCCCATCCCCAGCCCTGTCCCCAGCCCCAGTCCTGCCACATCCCAGCGCCCATCCCCAGCCCTGCCTTAGCCCTGGACAAAGTCCCAGCCCCAGCCCTGTCCCTGTCCCCGCCCCAGCCCTAGCCCCAGCCCAGCCTCAGCCCTGCCCCAGCTACAGCCCCAGCCCCAGCCCCAGCCCCAGCCCCAGCTCCAGCCCCAACCTCAGTCCCAGCCCTGCTCCCAGCCTCGGCCCCAGCGCTACGCCAGCCCTGCCCCAACCTCAGGCCCAGCCCTGCCCCAGTCCCAGCCCAGACCCCAGCCCAGCCCCACCCTCAGCCCCAGCCCTGCCCCCAGACCAGCCCCGGCCCCAGCCCCAGCCATGCCTAAGCCTTGGATCCAGCCCCAGCCCCAGTCCTGCCCCAGCACAGCTCCCATCCCCAGCCTTGCCCTCACCCCAGCCCCAACCCCAGCCCCAGCCCTGTCCCCAGGCCCAGTCACAGCCCAGCCACAGCCCTGGACCCAGTCCCAGCCCCAGCCCTTTCCCAGTCCCCACCCCAACCCCAGCCCCAGCCCCAGCCCAGCCCCAGCCCTGTCCCAGTCCCAGCCCCAGTCCTGCCCCAGCCCCAGCCCCAGCCCCAGCCGTGCCCCAGCCCCGGCCCCAGCCCCAGCCCTGCCCAAGCCTTGGTTCCAGCCCCTGCCCCAGCCCTGTCCCCAGCCACGACCCTGCCCCAGCCCCAGTCCTGCCCCAGCCCCAGCCCCCATCCCCAACCGTGCCCCAGCCCCAGCCCTGTCCCCATCCCCGGCCCCAGCTCAGTCGCAGCCCAGCCCCAGCCCCCAGCCCTGGCCTCAGCCCTGCCCCAGCCCTGCCCCAGCCCTCCCCTAGCCCAGGCCCCAGCCCTGGCCCCTGCTCAGCCCCAGCACAGCCTCCAGCCTCAGCCCCATCCAGGCCCCAGCCCCTGCTCCAGCCCCCACCCCAGCTCCGACCCCAGCCCCAGCACAGCCCCAGCCATACCCCAGCCCCAGCCCAGCCTCCAGCCCCAGCCCAGCCCCATTCAGTCAAACCCAGCCCAAGCCCCAGCCCCGGCCCAGCGACAGCACAGCCCCCCGCCCCAGCCCTGTCCCCAGCCCCAGCCCCATCCCCAGCCCAGCCCTCGCCCACCCTGCCCCAGCCCCAGCCCTTGCCCAGCCCTGAACTCAGCCCAGCCCCAGGCCTGGACACAGCCCCAGCCATGCCCCGAACCCAGCCCCAGCCCGGCCCCAGCCCTGCCCCAGCCCCAGCCCCAGCACTGTCCCCAGCCCCAGCCCCAGCCCAAGGCCCAGCCCTGCCCCAGCCCCAGCCCCAGCCCCCAGCCCTGCCCCAGCCCAGCCCCAGCCCTGGACCCAGCCCCAGCCCCGGCCCCTGCCCAGCCCTAGCCCAGCCCTACCCTCAGCCCCGGCCAGCCCCAGCACCAGCCCTGACCCTGTCCCCCGCCCCAGCCCCAGCCCTGCAACAGCCGTGCCCCAGCCCTACCCCAGCCCAGTCCCGGTCCCAGCCCAGCCCCAGCCCAGCCCAGCCCAGCCCCAGCCCCATCCCTGCCCCCAGCCCAGCCCCAGCCCCAGCCGAGCCCCAGCCCAGCCCCATTCCCAGCCCCAGCCTTGGCACCAGGCCAGCGCTAGCCCACCCCTGCCCCCAGCCCTAACCCAGCCCTGCCCCAGCCCTGCCCTCAGCCCTGCCCCAGCCCCGGCCGCAGCCCTGTCCCCAGCCCAGCCCCAGCCCTGCCCCATCCCCAGCCCTGTCCCCAGGCCCAGTCACAGCCCAGCCCCAGCCCCAGCCCCAACCCCAGCCCCAGCCCCAGCCCTGTCCCCAGGCCCAGTCACAGCCCAGCCCCAGCCCTGGACCCAGTCCCAGCCCCAGCCCTGTCCCAGTCCCCACCCCAAACCCAACCCCAACCCCAGCCCAGCCCCAGCCCTGTCCCAGCCCCAGCCCCAGCCCCAGCCCCAGCCCCAGCCCCAGTCCTGCCCCAGCCCCAGCCCCAGCCGTGCACCAGCCCCGGCCCCAGCCCCAGCCCTGCCCAAGCCTTGGTTCCAGCCCCTGCCCCAGCCCTGTCCCCAGCCACGACCCTGCCCCAGCCCCAGTCCTGCCCCAGCCCCAGCCCCCATCCCCAACCGTGCCCCAGCCCCAGCCCTGTCCCCATCCCCAGCCCCAGCTCAGTCGCAGCCCAGCCCCAGCCCCCAGCCCCGGCCTCAGCCCTGCCCCAGCCCTGCCCCAGCCCTCCCCTAGCCCAGGCCCCAGCCCTGGCCCCTGCTCAGCCCCAGCACAGCCTCCAGCCTCAGCCCCATCCAGGCCCCAGCCCCTGCTCCAGCCCCCACCCCAGCTCCGACCCCAGCCCCAGCACAGCCCCAGCCATACCCCAGCCCCAGCCCAGCCTCCAGCCCCCAGCCCAGCCCCATTCAGTCAAACCCAGCCCCAGCCCCAGCCCCGGCCCAGCCACAGCACAGCCCCCGCCCCAGCACTGTCCCCAGCCCCAGCCCCAGCCCAAGGCCCAGCCCTGCCCCAGCCCAGCCCCAGCCCCCAGCCCTGCCCCAGCCCAGCCCCAGCCCTGGACCCAGCCCCAGCCCCGGCCCCTGCCCAGCCCTAGCCCAGCCCTACCCTCAGCCCCGGCCAGCCCCAGCACCAGCCCTGACCCTGTCCCCCGCCCCAGCCCCAGCCCTGCAACAGCCGTGCCCCAGCACTACCCCAGCCCAGTCCCGGTCCCAGCCCAGCCCCAGCCCAGCCCAGCCCAGCCCCAGCCCCATCCCTGCCCCCAGCCCAGCCCCAGCCCCAGCCGAGCCCCAGCCCAGCCCCATTCCCAGCCCCAGCCTTGGCACCAGGCCAGCGCTAGCCCACCCCTGCCCCCAGCCCTAACCCAGCCCTGCCCCAGCCCTGCCCTCAGCCCTGCCCCAGCCCCGGCCGCAGCCCTGTCCCCAGCCCAGCCCCAGCCCTGCCCCATCCCCAGCCCTGTCCCCAGGCCCAGTCACAGCCCAGCCCCAGCCCCAGCCCCAACCCCAGCCCCAGCCCTGTCCCCAGGCCCAGTCACAGCCCAGCCCCAGCCCTGGACCCAGTCCCAGCCCCAGCCCTGTCCCAGTCCCCACCCCAAACCCAACCCCAACCCCAGCCCAGCCCCAGCCCTGTCCCAGTCCCAGCCCCAGCCCCAGCCCCAGCCCCAGCCCCAGTCCTGCCCCAGCCCCAGCCCCATCCGTGCACCAGCCCCGGCCCCAGCCCCAGCCCTGCCCAAGCCTTGGTTCCAGCCCCTGCCCCAGCCCTGTCCCCAGCCACGACCCTGCCCCAGCCCCAGTCCTGCCCCAGCCCCCATCCCCAACCGTGCCCCAGCCCCAGCCCTGTCCCCATCCCCAGCCCCAGCTCAGTCGCAGCCCAGCCCCAGCCCCCAGCCCCGGCCTCAGCCCTGCCCCAGCCCTGCCCCAGCCCTCCCCTAGCCCAGGCCCCAGCCCTGGCCCCTGCTCAGCCCCAGCACAGCCTCCAGCCTCAGCCCCATCCAGGCCCCAGCCCCTGCTCCAGCCCCCACCCCAGCTCCGACCCCAGCCCCAGCACAGCCCCAGCCATACCCCAGCCCCAGCCCAGCCTCCAGCCCCAGCCCAGCCCCATTCAGTCAAACCCAGCCCCAGCCCCAGCCCCGGACCAGCCACAGCACAGCCCCCGCCCCAGCCCTGTCCCCAGCCCCAGCCCCAGCCCAGCCCTAGCCCAGCCCTGCCCCAGCCCCAGCCCTAGCCCAGCCCTGCCCTCAGCCCAGCCCCAGCCCTGGACCCAGGCCCAGCCATGCCCCGAACTCAGCCCCTGCGCGGCATCAGCCCTGCCCCAGCTCCGGCGCTAGCCCTGTCCACAGCCCAGGCCCCTGCCCCAGCCCCAGCCCCAGCCCTGCCCCAGCCCAAGCCCCAGCCCCAGCCCCTGGCCCATTCCTGCCCCCAGCCCAGCCCCAGCCCCCGCCCAGCCCCAGCCCTGCCCCAGCCCCAGCCCTGCCCCAGCTCAGCCCCAGCCCAGCCCTGCCCCCAGCCCTAGCCCAGCCCTGCCCCAGGCCCAGCCCTAGCCCAGCCGTGCCCCAGCCCAGGCCCCAGCCCCAGCCCAGCCTCAGCCCTGCCCCAGCCCCGGCCCCAGCCCCAGCCCCAGGCCTGCCCAAGCCTTGGCTCCAGCCCCGGCACCAGCCCTGTCGCCAGCCCCATCCCTGCCCCATCCCCAGGCCCGGCCCCAGCCCTGCCCCCAGCCCTAGCCCCAGCCCCCAGACCCGGCCCCAAACCTGCCCCAGCCCCAGCCCTGTCCCCAGCCCCAGCCCCAGCCCTGCCCCAGCCCTAGCACAGCCACAGCCCAACCCCAGCCCTGGACCCAAACCCAGCCCAAGCCCCACCCCCGGCCCCAGCCCCAGCCCCAGCCCTGCCCAAGAATTGGTTCTAGCCCTGGCCCCAGCCCAGCCCTCGCCCACCCTGCCCCAGTCCCAGCCCTAGCCCAGCCCTGAACTCAGCCCAGCCCCAGGCCTGGACACAGCCCCAGCCATGCCCCGAACCCAGCCCCAGCCCGGCCCCAGCCCTGCCCCAGCTCGGGCCCCAGCACTGTCCCCAGCCCCAGCCCCAGCCCAAGGCCCAGCCCTGCCCCAGCCCAGCCCCAGCCCCCAGCCCTGCCCCAGCCCAGCCCCAGCCCTGGACCCAGCCCCAGCCCCGGCCCCTGCCCAGCCCTAGCCCAGCCCTACCCTCAGCCCCGGCCAGCCCCAGCACCAGCCCTGACCCTGTCCCCGCCCCAGCCCCAGCCCTGCAACAGCCGTGCCCCAGCCCTACCCCAGCCCAGTCCCGGTCCCAGCCCAGCCCCAGCCCAGCCCAGCCCAGCCCCAGCCCCATCCCTGCCCCCAGCCCAGCCCCAGCCCCAGCCGAGCCCCAGCCCAGCCCCATTCCCAGCCCCAGCCTTGGCACCAGGCCAGCGCTAGCCCACCCCTGCCCCAAGCCCTAACCCAGCCCTGCCCCAGCCCTGCCCTCAGCCCTGCCCCAGCCCTGGCCGCAGCCCTGTCCCCAGCCCAGCCCCAGCCCTGCCCCATCCCCAGCCCTGTCCCCAGGCCCAGTCACAGCCCAGCCCCAGCCCCAGCCCCAACCCCAGCCCCAGCCCTGTCCCCAGGCCCAGTCACAGCCCAGCCCCAGCCCTGGACCCAGTCCCAGCCCCAGCCCTGTCCCAGTCCCCACCCCAAACCCAACCCCAACCCCAGCCCAGCCCCAGCCCTGTCCCAGTCCCAGCCCCAGCCCCAGCCCCAGCCCCAGCCCCAGCCCCAGCCCCAGCCCCAGCCCCAGTCCTGCCCCAGCCCCAGCCCCAGCCGTGCACCAGCCCCGGCCCCAGCCCCAGCCCTGCCCAAGCCTTGGTTCCAGCCCCTGCCCCAGCCCTGTCCCCAGCCACGACCCTGCCCCAGCCCCAGTCCTGCCCCAGCCCCAGCCCCCATCCCCAACCGTGCCCCAGCCCCAGCCCTGTCCCCATCCCCAGCCCCAGCTCAGTCGCAGCCCAGCCCCAGCCCCCAGCCCCGGCCTCAGCCCTGCCCCAGCCCTGCCCCAGCCCTCCCCTAGCCCAGGCCCCAGCCCTGGCCCCTGCTCAGCCCCAGCACAGCCTCCAGCCTCAGCCCCATCCAGGCCCCAGCCCCTGCTCCAGCCCCCACCCCAGCTCCGACCCCAGCCCCAGCACAGCCCCAGCCATACCCCAGCCCCAGCCCAGCCTCCAGCCCCCAGCCCAGCCCCATTCAGTCAAACCCAGCCCCAGCCCCAGCCCCGGCCCAGCCACAGCACAGCCCCCGCCCCAGCACTGTCCCCAGCCCCAGCCCCAGCCCAAGGCCCAGCCCTGCCCCAGCCCAGCCCCAGCCCTGGACCCAGCCGCAGCCCCGGCCCCTGCCCAGCCCTAGCCCAGCCCTACCCTCAGCCCCGGCCAGCCCCAGCACCAGCCCTGACCCTGTCCCCCGCCCCAGCCCCAGCCCTGCAACAGCCGTGCCCCAGCCCTACCCCAGCCCAGTCCCGGTCCCAGCCCAGCCCCAGCCCAGCCCAGCCCAGCCCAGCCCAGCCCCAGCCCCATCCCTTCCCCCAGCCCAGGCCCAGCCCCAGCCGAGCCCCAGCCCAGCCCCATTCCCAGCCCCAGCCTTGGCACCAGGCCAGCGCTAGCCCACCCCTGCCCCCAGCCCTAACCCAGCCCTGCCCCAGCCCTGCCCTCAGCCCTGCCCCAGCCCTGGCCGCAGCCCTGTCCCCAGCCCAGCCCCAGCCCTGCCCCATCCCCAGCCCTGTCCCCAGGCCCAGTCACAGCCCAGCCCCAGCCCCAGCCCCAACCCCAGCCCCAGCCCTGTCCCCAGGCCCAGTCACAGCCCAGCCCCAGCCCTGGACCCAGTCCCAGCCCCAGCCCTGTCCCAGTCCCCACCCCAAACCCAACCCCAACCCCAGCCCAGCCCCAGCCCTGTCCCAGTCCCAGCCCCAGCCCCAGCCCCAGCCCCAGCCCCAGCCCCAGCCCCAGTCCTGCCCCAGCCCCAGCCCCAGCCGTGCACCAGCCCCGGCCCCAGCCCCAGCCCTGCCCAAGCCTTGGTTCCAGCCCCTGCCCCAGCCCTGTCCCCAGCCACGACCCTGCCCCAGCCCCAGTCCTGCCCCAGCCCCAGCCCCCATCCCCAACCGTGCCCCAGCCCCAGCCCTGTCCCCATCCCCAGCCCCAGCTCAGTCGCAGCCCAGCCCCAGCCCCCAGCCCCGGCCTCAGCCCTGCCCCAGCCCTGCCCCAGCCCTCCCCTAGCCCAGGCCCCAGCCCTGGCCCCTGCTCAGCCCCAACACAGCCTCCAGCCTCAGCCCCATCCAGGCCCCAGCCCCTGCTCCAGCCCCCACCCCAGCTCCGACCCCAGCCCCAGCACAGCCCCAGCCATACCCCAGCCCCAGCCCAGCCTCCAGCCCTCAGCCCAGCCCCATTCAGTCAAACCCAGCCCCAGCCCCAGCCCCGGCCCAGCCACAGCACAGCCCCCGCCCCAGCACTGTCCCCAGCCCCAGCCCCAGCCCAAGGCCCAGCCCTGCCCCAGCCCAGCCCCAGCCCCCAGCCCTGCCCCAGCCCAGCCCCAGCCCTGGACCCAGCCCCAGCCCCGGCCCCTGCCCAGCCCTAGCCCAGCCCTACCCTCAGCCCCGGCCAGCCCCAGCACCAGCCCTGACCCTGTCCCCGCCCCAGCCCCAGCCCTGCAACAGCCGTGCCCCAGCCCTACCCCAGCCCAGTCCCGGTCCCAGCCCAGCCCCAGCCCAGCCCAGCCCAGCCCCAGCCCCATCCCTGCCCCCAGCCCAGCCCCAGCCCCAGCCGAGCCCCAGCCCAGCCCCATTCCCAGCCCCAGCCTTGGCACCAGGCCAGCGCTAGCCCACCCCTGCCCCCAGCCCTAACCCAGCCCTGCCCCAGCCCTGCCCTCAGCCCTGCCCCAGCCCCGGCCGCAGCCCTGTCCCCAGCCCAGCCCCAGCCCTGCCCCATCCCCAGCCCTGTCCCCAGGCCCAGTCACAGCCCAGCCCCAGCCCCAGCCCCAACCCCAGCCCCAGCCCTGTCCCCAGGCCCAGTCACAGCCCAGCCCCAGCCCTGGACCCAGTCCCAGCCCCAGCCCTGTCCCAGTCCCCACCCCAAACCCAACCCCAACCCCAGCCCAGCCCCAGCCCTGTCCCAGCCCCAGCCCCAGCCCCAGCCCCAGCCCCAGCCCCAGCCCCAGTCCTGCCCCAGCCCCAGCCCCAGCCGTGCACCAGCCCCGGCCCCAGCCCCAGCCCTGCCC
The DNA here is from genome assembly GCF_026170545.1 of Melanerpes formicivorus. Lineage (NCBI taxonomy): Eukaryota > Metazoa > Chordata > Aves > Piciformes > Picidae > Melanerpes > Melanerpes formicivorus. The sequence continues at coordinate 2,755,798 of NW_027142441.1, forward strand.
AAGCCTTGGTTCCAGCCCCTGCCCCAGCCCTGTCCCCAGCCACGACCCTGCCCCAGCCCCAGTCCTGCCCCAGCCCCAGCCCCCATCCCCAACCGTGCCCCAGCCCCAGCCCTGTCCCCATCCCCAGCCCCAGCTCAGTCGCAGCCCAGCCCCAGCCCCCAGCCCTGGCCTCAGCCCTGCCCCAGCCCTGCCCCAGCCCTCCCCTAGCCCAGGCCCCAGCCCTGGCCCCTGCTCAGCCCCAGCACAGCCTCCAGCCTCAGCCCCATCCAGGCCCCAGCCCCTGCTCCAGCCCCCACCCCAGCTCCGACCCCAGCCCCAGCACAGCCCCAGCCATACCCCAGCCCCAGCCCAGCCTCCAGCCCCCAGCCCAGCCCCATTCAGTCAAACCCAGCCCCAGCCCCAGCCCCGGCCCAGCCACAGCACAGCCCCCGCCCCAGCCCTGTCCCCAGCCCCAGCCCCAGCCCCAGCCCAGCCCTAGCCCAGCCCTGCCCCAGCCCCAGCCCTAGCCCAGCCCTGCCCTCAGCCCAGCCCCAGCCCTGGACCCAGGCCCAGCCATGCCCCGAACTCAGCCCCAGCCCGGCATCAGCCCTGCCCCAGCTCCGGCGCTAGCCCTGTCCACAGCCCAGGCCCCTGCCCCAGCCCCAGCCCCAGCCCTGCCCCAGCCCAAGCCCCAGCCCCAGCCCCTGGCCCATTCCTGCCCCCAGCCCAGCCCCAGCCCCCGCCCAGCCCCAGCCCTGCCCCAGCCCCAGCCCTGCCCCAGCTCAGCCCCAGCCCAGCCCTGCCCCCAGCCCTAGCCCAGCCCTGCCCCAGGCCCAGCCCTAGCCCAGCCGTGCCCCAGCCCAGGCCCCAGCCCCAGCCCAGCCTCAGCCCTGCCCCAGCCCCGGCCCCAGCCCCAGCCCCAGGCCTGCCCAAGCCTTGGCTCCAGCCCCGGCACCAGCCCTGTCGCCAGCCCCATCCCTGCCCCATCCCCAGGCCCGGCCCCAGCCCTGCCCCCAGCCCTAGCCCCAGCCCCCAGACCCGGCCCCAAACCTGCCCCAGCCCCAGCCCTGTCCCCAGCCCCAGCCCCAGCCCTGCCCCAGCCCTAGCACAGCCACAGCCCAACCCCAGCCCTGGACCCAAACCCAGCCCAAGCCCCACCCCCGGCCCCAGCCCCAGCCCCAGCCCTGCCCAAGAATTGGTTCTAGCCCCGGCCCCAGCCCAGCCCTCGCCCACCCTGCCCCAGTCCCAGCCCTAGCCCAGCCCTGAACTCAGCCCAGCCCCAGGCCTGGACACAGCCCCAGCCATGCCCCGAACCCAGCCCCAGCCCGGCTCCAGCCCTGCCCCAGCTCGGGCCCCAGCACTTTCCCCAGCCCCAGCCCCAGCCCAAGGCCCAGCCCTGCCCCAGCCCAGCCCCAGCCCCCAGCCCTGCCCCAGCCCAGCCCCAGCCCTGGACCCAGCCCCAGCCCCGGCCCCTGCCCAGCCCTAGCCCAGCCCTACCCTCAGCCCCGGCTAGCCCCAGCCCCAGCCCTGACCCTGTCCCCGCCCCAGCCCCAGCCCTGCAACAGCCGTGCCCCAGCCCTACCCCAGCCCAGTCCCGGTCCCAGCCCAGCCCCAGCCCAGCCCAGCCCAGCCCCAGCCCCATCCCTGCCCCCAGCCCAGCCCCAGCCCCAGCCGAGCCCCAGCCCAGCCCCATTCCCAGCCCCAGACTTGGCACCAGGCCAGCGCTAGCCCACCCCTGCCCCCAGCCCTAACCCAGCCCTGCCCCAGCCCTGCCCTCAGCCCTGCCCCAGCCCCGGCCGCAGCCCTGTCCCCAGCCCAGCCCCAGCCCTGCCCCATCCCCAGCCCTGTCCCCAGGCCCAGTCACAGCCCAGCCCCAGCCCCAGCCCCAACCCCAGCCCCAGCCCTGTCCCCAGGCCCAGTCACAGCCCAGCCCCAGCCCTGGACCCAGTCCCAGCCCCAGCCCTGTCCCAGTCCCCACCCCAAACCCAACCCCAACCCCAGCCCAGCCCCAGCCCTGTCCCATTCCCAGCCCCAGCCCCAGCCCCAGCCCCAGCCCCAGTCCTGCCCCAGCCCCAGCCCCAGCCGTGCACCAGCCCCGGCCCCAGCCCCAGCCCTGCCCAAGCCTTGGTTCCAGCCCCTGCCCCAGCCCTGTCCCCAGCCACGACCCTGCCCCAGCCCCAGTCCTGCCCCAGCCCCAGCCCCCATCCCCAACCGTGCCCCAGCCCCAGCCCTGTCCCCAGCCCCAGCCCCAGCCCTGCCCCAGCCCAGCCACAGCCACAGCCCAACCCCAGCCCTGGACCCAAACCCAGCCCAAGCCCCACCCCCGGCCCCAGCCCCAGCCCCAGCCCTGCCCAAGAATTGGTTCTAGCCCCGGCCCCAGCCCAGCCCTCGCCCACCCTGCCCCAGTCCCAGCCCTAGCCCAGCCCTGAACTCAGCCCAGCCCCAGGCCTGGACACAGCCCCAGCCCTGCCCCGAACCCAGCCCCAGCCCGGCCCCAGCCCTGTCCCAGCTCGGGCCCCAGCACTGTCCACAGCCCCAGCCCCAGCCCCAGCCCAAGGCCCCGCCCTGCCCCAGCCCAGCCCCAGCCCCCAGCCCTGCCCCAGCCCAGCCCCAGCCCTGGACCCAGCCCCAGCCCCGGCCCCTGCCCAGCCCTAGCCCAGCCCTACCCTCAGCCCCGGCCAGCCCCAGCACCAGCCCTGACCCTGCCCCCGCCCCAGCCCCAGCCCAGCAACAGCTGTGCCCCAGCCCTACCCCAGCCCAGTCCCGGTCCCAGCCCAGCCCAGCCCAGCCCAGCCCCAGCCCCATCCCTGCCCCCAGCCAAGCCCCAGCCCCAGCTGAGCCCCAGCCTTGCCCCCACCCCAACCTCAGCCCAAGGCCCAGCCTCCAGTATAGTCCTGCCCCAGCCCCGGCCCCAACCCAGCCCCAGCCCAGCCCCACCCCAGCCCCAGCCCCGGCCCCAACCTCAGTCCCAGCCCTGCTCCCAGCCCTGGCCCCAGCCCCGGCTCCAGCCCTACCCCAGCCCTGCCCGAGCCTCAGGCCCAGCCCTGTCCCAGCCCCAGCCCAGACCCCAGCCCAGCCCCAGCCCAGCCCCAGCCCAGCACCAGCCCCATCCCTGCCCCCACCCCAACCCCATCCACAGCCCTGCCTCAGCCCCTACCCAGCCCCAGCCCCAGCCCTGCCCCAGCCCAGCCACAGCCACAGCCCAACCCCAGCCCTGGACCCAAACCCAGCCCAAGCCCCACCCCCGGCCCCAGCCCCAGCCCCAGCCCTGCCCAAGAATTGGTTCTAGCCCTGGCCCCAGCCCTGCCCCCAGCCCTGCCCCCAGCCCGGCCCCAGCCCAAAACCCAGCCTCCAGCCGAATGCTGCCCCAGCCCTGGCCCCAACCCAGCCCCATCCCCGGCCCCAAACTCAGTCCCAGCCCTGCTCCCAGTCCCAGCCCTGCCCCAGCCCTGCCCCAGTCCCCGCCCCAGCCCCAGCCCTAGTCCCAGCCCTGCCCCAGGCCCACCCCAGCCCACTCCTGGTCCCAGCCCAGCCCCAGCCCTGCCCCAGCCCAAGCCCCAGCCCCAGCCCTAGCCCAGCCCTGAACTCAGCCCAGCCCCAGGCCTGGACACAGCCCCAGCCCGGCTCCAGCCCTGCCCCCAGCCCAGCCCCGGCCCCAGCCCCAGCCGTGCCTAAGCCTTGGATCCAGCGCCAGCCCCAGTTCTGCCCCAGCACAGCCCCCATCCCCAGCCCTGCCCTCACCCCAGCCCCAACCCCAGCCCCAGCCCTGTCCCCAGGCCCAGTCACAGCCCAGCCCCAGCCCTGGACCCAGTCCCAGCCCCAGCCCTGTCCCAGTCCCCACCCCAACCCCAACCCCAGCCCCAGCCCCAGCCCCAGCCCCAGCCCCAGTCCTGCCCCAGCCCCAGCCCCAGCCGTGCCCCAGCCCCGGCCCCAGCCCCAGCCCTGCCCAAGCCTTGGTTCCAGCCCCTGCCCCAGCCCTGTCCCCATCCACGACCCTGCCCCAGCCCCAGTCCTGCCCCAGCCCCAGCCCCCATCCCCAACCGTGCCCCAGCCCCAGCCCTGTCCCCATCCCCAGCCCCAGCTCAGTCGCAGCCCAGCCCCAGCCCCCAGCCCTGGCCTCAGCCCTGCCCCAGCCCTGCCCCAGCCCTCCCCTAGCCCAGGCCCCAGCCCTGGCCCCTGCTCAGCCCCAGCACAGCCTCCAGCCTCAGCCCCATCCAGGCCCCAGCCCCTGCTCCAGCCCCCACCCCAGCTCCGACCCCAGCCCCAGCACAGCCCCAGCCATACCCCAGCCCCAGCCCAGCCTCCAGCCCCCAGCCCAGCCCCATTCAGTCAAACCCAGCCCCAGCCCCAGCCCCGGCCCAGCCACAGCACAGCCCCCGCCCCAGCCCTGTCCCCAGCCCCAGCCCCAGCCCCAGCCCAGCCCTAGCCCAGCCCTGCCCCAGCCCCAGCCCTAGCCCAGCCCTGCCCTCAGCCCAGCCCCAGCCCTGGACCCAGGCCCAGCCATGCCCCGAACTCAGCCCCAGCCCGGCATCAGCCCTGCCCCAGCTCCGGCGCTAGCCCTGTCCACAGCCCAGGCCCCTGCCCCAGCCCCAGCCCCAATCCCTGCCCCAGCCCAAGCCCCAGCCCCAGGCCCATTCCTGCCCCCAGCCCAGCCCCAGCCCCCGCCCAGCCCCAGCCCTGCCCCAGCCCCAGCCCTGCCCCAGCTCAGCCCCAGCCCAGCCCTGCCCCCAGCCCTAGCCCAGCCCTGCCCCAGGCCCAGCCCTAGCCCAGCCGTGCCCCAGCCCAGGCCCCAGCCCCAGCCCAGCCTCAGCCCTGCCCCAGCCCCGGCCCCAGCCCCAGCCCCAGGCCTGCCCAAGCCTTGGCTCCAGCCCCGGCACCAGCCCTGTCGCCAGCCCCATCCCTGCCCCATCCCCAGGCCCGGCCCCAGCCCTGCCCCCAGCCCTAGCCCCAGCCCCCAGCCCCGGCCCCAAACCTGCCCCAGCCCCAGCCCTGTCCCCAGCCCCAGCTCCAGCCCCAGCCCCAGCCCCAGCCCTAGCCCAGCACCAGCCCCAGCTCTACCCTCAACCCAGCCCCAGCCCCAGTCCGCTCCCAGCCCCGCCCCAACCCCTGCCCCATCCCCGGTCCCAGGCCAGCCCTCGCCCACCCTGCCCCAGCCCCAGCCCTAGCCCAGCCCTGAACTCAGCCCAGCCCCAGGCCTGGACACAGCCCCAGCCCTGCCCCGAACCCAGCCCCAGCCCGGCCCCAGCCCTGCCCCAGCTCGGGCCCCAGCACTGTCCCCAGCCCCAGCCCCAGCCCAAGGCCCAGCCCTGCCCCAGCCCAGCCCCAGCCCCCAGCCCTGCCCCAGCCCAGCCCCAGCCCTGGACCCAGCCCCAGCCCCGGCCCCTGCCCAGCCCTAGCCCAGCCCTACCCTCAGCCCCGGCCAGCCCCAGCACCAGCCCTGACCCTGTCCCCGCCCCAGCCCCAGCCCTGCAACAGCCGTGCCCCAGCCCTACCCCAGCCCAGTCCCCGGTCCCAGCCCAGCCCCAGCCCAGCCCAGCCCAGCCCCAGCCCCATCCCTGCCCCCAGCCCAGCCCCAGCCCCAGCCGAGCCCCAGCCCAGCCCCATTCCCAGCCCCAGCCTTGGCACCAGGCCAGCGCTAGCCCACCCCTGCCCCCAGCCCTAACCCAGCCCTGCCCCAGCCCTGCCCTCAGCCCTGCCCCAGCCCCGGCCGCAGCCCTGTCCCCAGCCCAGCCCCAGCCCTGCAACAGCTGTGCCCCAGCCCTACCCCAGCCCAGTCCCGGTCCCAGCCCAGCCCCAGCCCAGCCCAGCCCCAGCCCCAGCCCTGCCCCTGCCCCAGCCCCAGCCCCGGACCCAGACTCGGCCCCAGCCCAGCCCCAGCCATAGCCCTGCCCGAGTCCCCGCCCCAGACCCAGCCACAGCCCCAGCCCTGTGCCAGACCTACCCCAGCCCAGCCCCGGTCCCAGCCCAGCTCCAGCCCGGCCCCAGCCCTGGACCCAGCCCCAGCCCCACCCCCAGACCCATCCCCGGTCCCAGCCAAGCCGCAGCCCCTGCCCTGTCCCAGCCCTGCACTGAACCCAGCCCCAGCCCGGCCCCAGCCCTGCCCCAGCTCTGGCCCCAGCCCTGTCCCCAGCCCTGTCCCCAGCCCCAGCCCCAGCCACAGCCCCACCCTCCGCCCCAGCCCAGCCCCTGCCCCAGCCCAGCCCCAGCCCCACCCTCAGCCCCAGCCCAGCCCCAGCCCTAGCCCCAGCCCTGCCCCAGCCCAGCTCCACCCACAGCCCAGCCCCAGCCCTAGATCCAGCCCCAGTCGCAGCCCGGGCCCCAGCCCAGCCCTAGCCCAGCCCCAACCCCACCCTAAGCCCCAGCCCAGCTCCACCCAGAGCCCAGCCACAGCCCTGGACCCAGCCCCAGCCCAGCCCCATCCCCAGCCCTGCCCCAGCACTCCCCTCAGCCCAGCCCCAGCCCCAGCCCGGCCCCAGTCCTGCCCCAGCCCCGGCCCCAGCCCCACCCTCAGCCCCACCCCAGCTCCAGCCACAGCCCAGACACAGCCCTGGACCTAGCCCCAGCCCAGCCACAGCCCCAGCCACAGCCCTGCCCCAGCCCTGGACCTCGAGCCCCAGCCCTAGCCCAGCCCCAGACCCAGCCCTAGCCCAACCCCAGCCCCAGCCCTGCCCCAGCCCAACCCCAGCCCCAGCCCAGCCCCTAGCCCCGGCCCTACCCCTACCCATTCCCAGTCCATGCCCAGACCCAGCCCTGCCCCACCCTCGTCTCCAGCCCAGCCCCTGCCCCAGTTTTACCCCTGCCCAGTCACGGTCCATGCCCAGCCCCAGCCATGCCCAGCCCCAGCCCCAGCCCTAGCCCTGCCCTGGACCCAGCCCCAGCCCCACCCCCAGCCTCAATCCCCTGCCCAGACCCAGCCCTGCCCCAGCCCAAGCCCCAGCCCCAGCCCCATCCCCATCCCTGCCCCCAGTCCAGCCCCAGCCCCAGCCCTGCCCCATCCTAGCCCCAGCCCCAGCCCCAGCCCCAGCACTGCCCCAGCCCCAGCCCCAGCACTGCCCCAGCCCCGGCCCCAGCCCCACCCTGGACCCAGCCACAGCCACACCCCATCCCCAGCCCTGCCCCAGCCTAGCCCCAGCCCCAGTCCAGCCCCTGCCCTGGACCCTGCCCTAGCCCCAGCCCGGCCGCAGTCCTGCCCCTGCCCCGGCCACAGACCACCCTTGGACCCAGCCCCAGCCACAGGCCACCCTTGGACACAGCCCCAGCCCCAGCCCAGCCCCAGCCACCGCCCAGCCCCAGCCCTGCCCCAGCCCAGTCCCAGCCCCACCCTGGACCCAGCCCCAGCCCCAGCCCTGCCCCAGCCATGCCCTGGACCCAGCCCCAGCCCCACCCCCAGCCTCATCCCCAGCCCCAGCCCCACCCCCGGCCCCAGCCCAGGCCCCAGCCAAGCCCCACTCATGGCCCCATCCCCGGCCCCAGCCCAGCTCTAGCCCAGCCCTGCCCCAGTCCCAGCCCTGCCCAAGGCCCAGCCCAGCTCCCAGCCCTGCCCCAATCCACCCCCAGCCCTGCCCCAATCCACCCCCAGCCCTGGCCCAAGCCCTACCCCAGCCCTGCTTCGGCCCCAGCCCAGCCCAAGGCCCAGCCCTGCCCCCAGCCCAGCCCCAACCCAGCCCCAGCTCACCCACAGTCCAGACCCAGCCCTAAGCCCAGCCTAGCCCCAACCCCGTCCCTGGCGCTGCTACAGTCCTCCCCCAGTCCTGGACCAGACCCCAGACCCATACCCAGCCCGGGACCCAGCCCCTGCCCCAGCCCTGCCCCAGCCCCAGCCCAGTCCCCCGCCCAATCCTGCCCCAGCCCTGGCACCAGCCTTCAGCCCAGCCCCAGCCTAGCCGCAGCCCCAGAACAGCCCCATCCCTGCCCCATCCCCCACCCCCAACCATGCCCTAAACCTGCCCCAGCCCTGGCCCCAGCCCAGCCCCAGCCTCAGCCCTAGCGCTGCCCCTACCCTGCCCCAGCCCAGCCCCCGGCCCCAGCCCCGGCCACAGCCTCCAACCCCAGACCTGGCCCCAGCCCAGCCCAAAACCTGCTCAAGTCCCGGACCCAGCCCTGGCCCCAGCCCAGCCCCAGCCTCGGCCCTAGCGCTGCCCCTACCCTGCCCCAGCCCCAGCCCCGGCCACAGCCTCCAACCCCAGACCTGGCCCCAGCCCAGCCCCAGCCCTGCCCAAGACTTGCTTCCAGCCCCAGCCCCAGCCCTGCCCCATCCCTGCCCCCAGCCCCTGCCCCGGACCCAGCCCTGCCCCGGCCCTAGCCACAGCCCAGCACCAGCCCAGCCCCGACTCAAGCCCAACCCCAGCCCAGCCCCAGCCTACAGCCCCAGACCTGGCCCGATCCCAGCCACAGCCCCGGCCACAGCCCCCAGCCCACCCCCAGCCCTGCCTCAGCCCTGCCCCAGCCCTAGTCCCCAGCCCACTCCCAGCACAGCACCAGCACAGCCCCAGCCCTAGACCCAGCCCAGCCCCAGCCCAGCCCCGGCCCCCAGCCTCCAACCACGGACCTGGCTCCAGCCCAGCCCAAACCCTGCCCAAGTCCCGGACCCAGCCCTTCCCCAGCCCCGGCCCTAGCCCCAGCCCAACCCCAGCCCAGCCCCGGATCAAGCCCAACCCCAGCCCTGCCCCAGCCTCGGCCCCAAACCCGGCCCTAGCCCAGCCCCTAGCCCTGCTCCAGCCCCCAGCCCAGCCCCAGCGCAGCCCTGCCTGCAGCTCTGCCCCAGCCCTGCCCCAGCCCCAGCCCAGCCTCCAGCCCACCTTTGCCACAGCCCCTACCCAGCCCTAGCCCCAGTCCCAGCCCCAGCCGTGCCCCCAGGCCAGACCCAGCTCAGCCCCTGCCCAGCTCCGGCCCAGCCCCAGCCCTGGCCCAGCCCTGCCCCCAGCCCAGCCCCAGCCCAGCCCCGGCCCCAGCCTCCAACCACGGACCTGGCTCCAGCCCAGCCCAAACCCTGCCCAAGTCCCGGACCCAGCCCTTCCCTAGCCCCGGCCCTAGCCCCAGCCCAACCCCAGCCCAGCCCCGGATCAAGCCCAACCCCAGCCCTGCCCCAGCCTCGGCCCCAAACCCGGCCCTAGCCCAGCCCCCAGCCCAGTCCTAGCCCTGCTCCAGCCCCCAGCCCAGCCCCAGCCCAGCCCCAGCCCGGCCCCAGCCCTGCCCCAGCTCTGGCCCCAGCCCTGTCCCCAGCCCTGTCCCCAGCCCCAGCCCCAGCCACAGCCCCCACCCTCCGCCCCAGCCCAGCCCCTGCCCCAGCCCAGCCCCAGCCCCACCCTCAGCCCCAGCCCAGCCCCAGCCCCAGCCCCAGCCCTGCCCCAGCCCAGCTCCACCCACAGCCCAGCCCCAGCCCTAGATCCAGCCCGTCGCAGCCCGGGCCCCAGCCCAGCCCTAGCCCAGCCCCAACCCCACCCTAAGCCCCAGCCCAGCTCCACCCAGAGCCCAGCCACAGCCCTGGACCCAGCCCCCAGCCCAGCCCCATCCCCAGCCCTGCCCCAGCACTCCCCTCAGCCCAGCCCCAGCCCCAGCCCGGCCCCCAGTCCTGCCCCAGCCCCGGCCCCAGCCCCACCCTCAGCCCCACCCCAGCTCCAGCCACAGCCCAGACACAGCCCTGGACCTAGCCCCAGCCCAGCCACAGCCCCAGCCACAGCCCTGCCCCAGCCCTGGACCCAGCCCCAGCCCTAGCCCAGCCCCAGACCCAGCCCTAGCCCAACCCCAGCCCCAGCCCTGCCCCCAGCCCAACCCCAGCCCCAGCCCAGCCCCTAGCCCCGGCCCTACCCCTACCCATTCCCAGTCCATGCCCAGCCCCAGCCCTGCCCCACCCTCGTCTCTAGCCCAGCCCCTGCCCCAGTTTTACCCCTGCCCAGTCACGGTCCATGCCCAGCCCCAGCCATGCCCAGCCCCATCCCTGCCCCCAGCCCCTGCCCCGGACCCAGCCCTGCCCCGGCCCTAGCCACAGCCCAGCACCAGCCCAGCCCCGACTCAAGCCCAACCCCAGCCCAGCCCCAGCCTACAGCCCCAGACCTGGCCCGATCCCAGCCCCAGCCCCGGCCACAGCCCCCAGCCCACCCCCAGCCCTGCCTCAGCCCCTGCCCCAGCCCTAGTCCCCAGCCCACTCCCAGCACAGCACCAGCACAGCCCCAGCCCTAGACCCAGCCCAGCCCCAGCCCAGCCCCGGCCCCAGCCTCCAAACCCGGACCTGGCTCCAGCCCAGCCCAAACCCTGCCCAAGTCCCGGACCCAGCCCTTCCCCAGCCCCGGCCCTAGCCCCAGCCAAACCCCAGCCCAGCCCCGGATCAAGCCCAACCCCAGCCCTGCCCCAGCCTCGGCCCCAAACCCGGCCCTAGCCCAGCCCCCAGCCCAGTCCTAGCCCTGCTCCAGCCCCCAGCCCAGCCCCAGCGCAGCCCTGCCTGCAGCTCTGCCCCAGCCCTGCCCCAGCCCCAGCCCAGCCTCCAGCCCACCTTTGCCACAGCCCCAACCCAGCCCTAGCCCCAGTCCCAGCCCCAGCCGTGCCCCCAGGCCAGACCCAGCTCAGCCCCTGCCCAGCTCCAGCCCAGCCCCAGCCCTGGCCCAGCCCTGCCCCCAGCCCAGCCCCAGCCCAGCCCCGGCCCAGCCCCGGCCCCAGCCTCCAACCACGGACCTGGCTCCAGCCCAGCCCAAACCCTGCCCAAGTCCCGGACCCAGCCCTTCCCTAGCCCCGGCCCTAGCCCCAGCCCAACCCCAGCCCAGCCCCGGATCAAGCCCAACCCCAGCCCTGCCCCAGCCTCGGCCCCAAACCCGGCCCTAGCCCAGCCCCCAGCCCAGTCCTAGCTCTGCTCCAGCCCCCAGCCCAGCCCCAGCCCAGCCCCAGCCCAGCCCTAGCCCTGCTCCAGCCCCCACCCCAGCCCCACCCCAGCCCCCAGCCCAGCCCCAGCCCTGCCCAAGTCCCAGCCCAGCCCTGCCTGCAGCTCAGCCCCAGCCCTGCCCCAGCCCCAGCCCAGCCTCCAGCCCACCCTTGCCCTAGCCCCAACCCAGCCCTAGCCCCAGTCCCAGCCCCAGCTGTGCCCCGAGGCCATACCCAGCTCAGCCCCTGCCCAGCTCCAGCCCAGGCCCCAGCCCTGGCCCAGCCCTGCCCCCAGCCCAGCCCCAGCCCCAGCCTAGCCCCGGCCCAAGCCCTAGCCGTGCCCCAGCCCTTCCTCAGCCCCAAACCAGGCCCCACCTCCAGCCCTGCCCCCAGCCCCAGCCCCAGCCCTGGCCCCATCCTCCAGCCCCAGCCCAGCCCCAGCCCAGCCCCAGCCCTTCCCCAGACCTGGCCCCAGCCTCCAGCCCCAGACCTGGCCCCAGCCCAGCCCCAATGCTGCCCGAGCCCTGGCCCGAACCCAGCCCCAGCCCTGCCCCAGCCCCAGCCCCGGCCCGAGCCCAGCCCCAGCCCTGCCCAAGCCTTGGTTCCAGCCTCAGCCCCGGCCCCAGCCCAGCCCAGGCCCTAGCCCCAGCCCAGCCCCAGCCCAGCTCCAGCTCCAGCCCCTGCCCCAGCCCTGCCCCAGCCCCGGCCCCAAACTCAGCCCTAGCCCAGCCCCAGCCCAGTAAAAGCCACAGCCCAGCCCCGGCCCCAACCCCTGCCCCAGCCCCAGTTCCAGCCCCGGCCCGAGCTCCAGCCCAGCCCCAGCCCAGCCCCGGCCCCAGCCTCCAGCCCCAGCCCTGGCCCCAGCCCAGCCCCAACCCTGCCCAAGCCCCGGCCCCAGCCCAGCCCCAGCCCTGCTCCAGCCCCAGCCCAGCCCCAGCCCCGGCCCGAGCCCAGCCCCAGCCCTGCCCAAGCCTTGGTTCCAGCCCCAGCCCCAGCCCTGCCCCATCCCTGCCCCCAGCCCCGGCCCCAGCCCCAGCCACAGCCCCAGCCATGCCCCAGACCTGCCCCTACCCCAGCCCCAGCCCCGGCCCAAGCCCTACCCCAGCCCTGCCCCAGCCCCATCCATCAGCCCCAGCCAAGACCCAGCCCACAGCCTCAGCCCCCAGCCCCAACCCCAGTCCTGCACCAGCCCTGCCCCGCCCTGCTTCAGCCTTGGCCCCAGCCCCAGCCCCAGCTGAGCAGCAGCCCAGCCCTGCCCCTAGCACAGCCCCAAATCCTCCTGAGCCTTGGTTCCAGCCTCGACCCCAGCCATGCCCCAGCCCAAGCCCAGCCCCCAGCCCAGCCCTGGCCCCAGCCCTGCCCCCATCCCAGCCCTAGCCCAGGCCCCAGGCCACACCCCAGCCCCAGCCCACACCCCAGCCCTGCTACCAGCCCAACCCCAGCCCCGACCCCAGCCCAGCCCCCAGCTCATCCCCAGCCCAGTCCCGGCCCCGGCCACAGCCCCCAGCCCAGCCCCCAGCCCAGCCCCAGCCAATCCCCAGCCCCAGCTCAGACCCTGCCCAGTCCCACTCTGGGCCCCAGCCCCAGCTCCAGCCCTGCCCCGAGCCCCAGCCCAGCCCCCAGCCCCGGCCCCAGTCCCAGTTCCAGCGCAGTCCCCAGCCCTGCCCCAGTTCCGGACCCAGCCCTACCCCAGCCCTGCCCCAGCCCCGGACCCAGACCAGCCCTGCCCCTAGGCCAGCACCAGCCCTGCCCCAGCCCCTGCTCCAGCCCTAGCCCAGCCCCAGCCCCAGCTCGGCCTCAACACAACCCCGACCCCAGCCCCAGCCCTGCCCATCCCTGGCCCCAGCCCCCAGCCCTGCCCCAGGCCAATCCAGCCCTAGCCCAGCCCTGGACCAAGGCCCAGCCCTGAGCCGAACCCAGCCCCAGCCTGGCCCCAGTCCTGCCCTGGCCCCAGCCCCAGCCCCAGCCCCTGCCTAGCCCCAGCTCCATCCCGGCCCCCAGCCCAGCCCCAGCCCTGCATCATCCTTGCCTCAGCCTTGGCCCCAGCCCTGGCCCCAGCCCTGGCCCTAGGCCAGACCCAGCTCAGTCCCAGCCCAGCCCCAGCCTCGGCCCTAGCGCTGCCCCTTCCCTGCCCCAGCCCCGGCCCCAGCCCCACCCTGGACCCAGCCCCAGCCACAGCCCAGCCCCAGCCCAGCCCCAGCCACAGCCCTGCCCCAGACTTGCCCCAGCCTAGCCCCAGACCCAGCCCAGCCCCTGCCCTGGACCCAGCCCCAGCCCCACCCCAGCCTCATCCCCAGCCGAGTTCCAGCCCTGCCCCAGCCCTGCCCCAGCCCCAGCCCAGCCCCCAGCCCTGCTCGAGCCCTAGTCCCCAGCCCACCCCCAGCACAGCACCAGCACAGCCCCAGCCCTAGATCCAGCCCAGCCCCAGCCCCAGCCCCGGCTCCAGCCCAGCCCCAACCCCTTCCCCAGCCCTGCCCCAGCCCCAGCCCAGCCCCCAGCCCAGCCCCAGCCCAGCCCCAGCCAAACCCCAGCATCAGCTCAGACCCTGCCCAGCCCCAGTCTGGGCCCCAGCCCCGGCTCCAGCCCTGCCCCCAGCCCAGCCCCAGCCCCACCCTAGCCCCCGACCTGCTCCAGCCCCTGCCCTAGCCCTGCCCCAGCCCTGACCCGAGCTCCGGCTCAAGCCCAGCCCCAGCCCCGGCCCAAACCCAGCCCCAGCCCTGCCCAAGCCTTGGTTCCAGCCCCAGCCCCAGCCCTGCCCCATCCCTGCCCCCTGCCCCGGCCCCAGACCCCATCCCCAGCCCAGCCCCCGACCTGCTCCAGCCCCTGCCCTAGCCCTGCCCCAGCCCTGACCCGAGCTCCGGCTCAAGCCCAGCCCCAGCCCTGCCCCAGCCCCAGCCCCAAACCCGGCCCCATCCCAGCCCCAGCCCAGTACGAGGCCTCAGCCCAGCCCCAGCACCAGCCCAGCCCCCAGCCAAATCCTAGCCCTGCTCCAGCCCCCTCCCCACCCCCAGCTCAGCCCCAGCCCAGCCCCGGCTCCAGCCCAAGCCCCAGCCCTGCCCCAGATCATCCCCAGCCCAGCCCTGGCCCCAACCCCTGCCCCAGCCCCAGTTCCAGCCCCCGGCCCTAGCTCCAGCCCAGCCCCAGTACAGCCCCGGCCCCAGCCTCCAGCCCCAGACCTGGCCCCAGTCCAGCCCCAGCCCTGCCCCAGCCCTGCCCCAGCCCTAGTCCCCAGCCCACTCCCAGCACAGCACCAGCACAGCCCCAGCCCTAGACCCAGCCCATCCCCTGCCCAAGCCCCAGCCCAGCCCTGCCCCCAGCTCAGCCCCAGCCCACCCCAGCCCTGCCCCAGCCCTGCCCAGCCACCAGCCCACCCTTGCCCAGCCCCAGCCCAGCCCTAGCCCCATCCCAGCCCCAGCCCAGCCTTAGCCCCAGCCTCCAGCCCCAGCCCTGCCCAAGCCTGGGTTCCAGCCCCAGCCCCAGTCCTGCCCCATCCCAGCCCCCAACCCCAGCCCTGCCCCAGCCCTGCCCTCAGCCCAGCCCCAGCCCCAGCCCGGCCCCAGCCCTGACACTGCCCCGGCCCCAGCCCCACACTCAGCCCAGCCCCAGCCCCAGCCCTGTCCCCAGCCCCATCCCTAGCCCAGCCCCTGCCCTGCCCCAGCCCAGCCCCAGTCCCAGCCCCAGCCCCGGCCTCAGCCCAGCCGTGCTCTCAGCCCAGCCCCAGCCCTGGACCACGCCCCAGCCCTGAGCCGAACCTAGCCCCAGCCTGGCCCCAGCCCTGCCCTAGCTCCAGCCCTAGCCCTGTCCCCAGCCTCGGCCTGTGCCCCTGCCCCAGTCACAGTCCTGCCCGACCCCAGCCTCCAGCCCCAGCCCTGCCCTCAGCCCAGCCCCAGCCCCAGCCTGGCCCCAGCCCTGTCCCCAGCCCTGCCACAGCCCAGCCCCAGCCACCGACCAGCCCCAGCCCTGGCTCCAGCCCCAGCCCCAGCCCTGTCCCAGTCCCCGCCCCAGCCGCAGTCCTGCCCCTGCCCTGGACCCAGTCCCAGCCACCGCCCTGCCCCAGCCCTGCCCCCAGCCCAGCCCCAACCACACGCTGGACCCAGCCCCAGCCCCAGCCCCACCCTGGACCCAGCCCCAGCACCAGCCCAGCCCCAGCCCTGCCCCATCCTAGTCGCAGCCCCAGCCCAGCCCCTGCCCTGGACCCAGCCCCAGCCACACCCCAGCCTCATCCCCAGCCCCTGCCCCAGCCCAGCCCCAGCCCCAGTTGCAGCCCCGGCCCCAGCCAAGCCCTAGCCCAGACCCCAGCCCAGCCCCAGCCCTGGACCCAGCCCCAGCCCCAGACCAACCCCCAGCCCCAGCCCTGCCCCAGCCCCGGCCCCAGCCCTGCCCCAGCCCAAGCCCCAGCCCTGCCCAAGACTTGGTTCCAGCCCCAGCCCCAGCCCTTCCCAGCCCCACACTTGTCCCCAGCCCAGACCCTGCCCCAGCCCTACCCCTGCCCAGTCCCGGTCCATGCCCAGCCCCAGCCCTGCCCCAGCCTCGGCCCCAGCCCCAGCCCTGCCCAAGACTTGGTTCCAGCCCCAGCCCCAGCCCTGCCCAAGAATTGGTTCCTGTCCTAGCCCCAGCCCTGCCCCAGCCCCACACTCGGCCCCAGCCCAGCCCCAGCCCCAGCCCCAGCCCTGCCCGGGCCCAGCTTCAGCCCCAGCCCAGCCCCTGCCCTGGAACCATCCCAGCCCAGACCCAGCACCAGCCCCAGGCCTGCCCCAGCCCAGCCCCAGCCACAGCCCAGCCCCAGCCCAAGCCCCAGCCCCAGTCGCAGGCCTGGCCCCCAGCCCAGATCTAGCCCAGCCCCAGCCCCACCCTCAGCCCCAGCCCAGCTCCAGCCACAGACCAGACCCAGCCCTGGTCCCCAGCCCCAGCCCCAGCCCAGCCCCTGCCCCAGCCCCAGCCCAGCCCCCAGCCCCGGCCCTGCCCCAGCCCAACCCCAGCCACAGCCCTGCCCCAGCCCTGGACCCAGGCCCAGCCCCAGCCCCAGCCCAGCCACACCCCAGCCCCAGCCCCAGCCCTAGCCCAGCCCTGCCCTCAGCCCAGCCCCAGGCCCGGACCCAGCCCCAGCCCTGAGCCGAACCCAGCCCCAGCCTGGCCCCCAGCCCTGCCCTAGCTCCAGCCCTAGCCCTGTCCTCAGCCTCGGCCCATGCCCCTGCCCCAGTCCCAGTCCTGCCCCATCCCAGCCCCCAGCCCCAGCCCTGCCCTCAGCCCAGCCCCAGACCCAGCCTGGCCCCAGCCCTGGACCCAGTGCCAGCCACCGCCCAGCCCCAGCCCTGCCCCCAGCCCAGCCCCAGCCCCACCCTGGACCCAGCCCCAGCCCAGCCCCAGCCCCAGCCCTGCCCTAGCCCAGCCCCAGCCCTGGACCAAGCCCCACACCTGAGCCAAACCCAGCCCCAGCCTGGCCCCAGCCCTGCCCTAGCTCCAGCCCTAGCCCTGTCCCCAGCCTCGGCCTGTGCCCCTGCCCCAGTCCCAGTCCTGCCCCATCCCAGCCCCCAGCCCAAGCCCTGCCCTCAGCCCAGCCCCCAGCCCCAGCCTGGCCCCAGCCCTGTCCCGAGCCCCAGCCACAGCCCAGCCCCAGGCCCAGCCCCAGCCTAGCCCCAGCCCTGCCCCAGCCTCAGCCCCAGGCCTGACCTCAGCCCTGCCCCAGCCCTGGCTCCTGCCGCAGCCCTGGCTCCAGCCCCAGCCCCAGCCCTGCCCAAGCCTTGGTTCCAGCCCCAGCCCCAGCCCTGCACCAACCCAGCCCCAGCCCAAGGCCCAGCCTCAAGCCTAGTCCTGCCCCAGCCCTGGCCCCAATCCAGCCCCAGCCCTACCCCTACCTCAGCCCTAGCCCCAGCCCTGCCCCCAGCCCAGCCCCAGCCCCAGCCCTGCACCAGCCCTGCCCCAGCCCAGCCCCAGCCCCAGCCCAGCCCCTGCCCTGGACCCAGCACCAGCCTCACCCCAGCCTCATCCCCTGCCCAGCCATATCCCTGCCCCCAGCCCTGCCCAGCCTCAGCCCCAGGCCTGCCCAGCCCAGCCCCAGCCACCACCCATCCTCACCCCAGCCTCATCCCCAGCCCAGGACCAGCCCAGCCCCAGCCCCAGCCCCAGCCCTGCCCCAGCCTAACCCCAGCCCCAGTCCAGCCCCTGCCCTGGACCCAGTCCCAGCCCCAGCCCAGCCCTGGCCCTGCCCCAGCCTAGCCCCAGCCCCAGTCCAGCCGCTGCCCTGGACCCAGTCCCAGCCCCAGCCCAGCCCAAGCCCAGCCCCAGCCACCGCCCAGCCCCAGCCCTGTCCCCAGCCCCAACCCTGCCCCTGCCCTGGACCCAGACCCAGCCCCGGCCCCAGCCTCCAGCCCCAGCTCTGGCCCCAGCCCAGCCCCAGCCCTGCCCCAGCCCCCCCCAGCCCCCAGCCCAGACCCAGCCCTGCGTCAGCCCTGCCCCAGCCCTAGTCCCCAGCCCACCCCCAGCACAGCACCAGCACAGCCCCAGCCCTAGACCCAGCCCAGCCCCAGCCCCGGCTCCAGCCCAGCCCCAACCCCTTCCCCAGCCCTGCCCCAGCCCCAGCCCAGCCCCAGCCCAGCCCCAGCCAAACCCCAGCATCAGACCAGCCCCAGCCCCAGCCCCGGCTCCAGCCCAGCCCCAACCCCTTCCCCAGCCCTTCCCCAGCCCTGCCCCAGCCCCAGCCCAGCCCTCAGCCCTGACCCCAGCCCTCAGCCCCGACCCCAGCCCCAGCCTAGCCCCGGCCCAAGCCCTAGCCATACCCCAGCCCTTCCTCAGCCCCAACCCAGCCCCCAACTCCAGCCCTGCCCCCAGCCCCAGCCCCAGCCCTGGCTCCAGCCTCCAGCCCCAGCCCAGCCCCAGCCGTGCCCCCTGGCCCGGCCCCAGCCCCCAGACCCAGCCCCAGCCCCAGTCCCAGCTCAGCCCTGCCCCCAGACCTGGTCCAGGACGCAGCCATGCCCCAGCACTGCCCCCAGCCCCAGCCCCAACCCAGCCCCAGCCCTGCCACCAGCCCAATCC